>NC_085846.1:71632899-71943732 GCF_035594765.1 Anolis carolinensis
TGGCACTAAAGTCTTCTTTATACGACAGCCTGCATATGTTTGTGCACACAGAACTCGAAAAGTCAATTAACTTGAAATTTTGACACAACGTTGCATTCTAATACACACATGTTTTTAGAGTAAAATGAGTTTGGGGAGGGAGAACCACGGATAATGGGATATTCATTTCATTTCACATAGACATAGCAACGCGAGGCAGGGAATTGAATTGAATGATGTATTTTCTCAGTGAATCTATGTCCGCTACAATACTTTTATTTACTTTTACATTTATTACATATCATACTGAGCCACAGCGAAGCGTGGCCGGGTTTAGCTAGTTAATATATGAAGCAAGAGAACCTCTCTAGAGAGTGTTGTGTTCCTTCAAGTGATATCCAACTTACGGTGACGCTATAATGGGGCTTTCTTGGCAATATTTGTTCAGAGATGGTTGCCTTTGCCATCCTTTGAGGCTGAGAGAGCGTGACATTCCCGAGGACACCCAGTGGATTTCCATGGCTGAATGAGGATTCAAACCCTGGTCCCCATAGTCAAATGCTCAAATCCATACACCACATTGACAAGATACCACCACTAAAAGGACTCATATAAGAATATGGAGCAACTGCAGCAGTTTGACATTATCAATGTGTGCTTAGAGTTATGAAGATGAAAATAATGTTTGCTTTGTCTTCAATATAATAATGTAATATATTATAGATGTAAAAATGAAACTAATTATTAAGACACTCTCTCCACTTGGTAACACTGTGTGCTCAAGATATGAAGCACATTTTTGTGTAAGAATTGCCTAACGTGGAGCTGTTTATTCCAAAGAAATGACACTCTGCAGCTGACTTGTGATAACATGCCACAATATCTATTTTTCTGGTTCTTTGAGGTATTTCCAAGCTTGCCATTACAGCTGCAGGGGAAATGAATGTCTGGAAACTCCCTAATAGCTATATGTGTCTTTTTAGATGAGAATAGCAACATTTCCCCCAGTTTGGACATTACTGTTTTTCTCCCTTCACAATTCATCTGCTGCTTTCAAATATGTGTTTTTCTCTATATATTTTCTTAAGCTGTATTCGCTTCAGTAGCTTATCATGCTGAAAGCCATTTATCCCTGTATGTCTCCTGCTTTCCTGAGCCGTGTGTTTGTGACAGAGAGTGAGAAAGAGAAGCAAAGGCTTAGTTTAAGAGGCATCACTTGCCTGAGAGTGAGAATGCAAGTATTACAGAAATTTTAAAACTGTGGGAGCAGGGAATGAGTATGGCTGAATGGAAACAGTTGTGGCAAATGTGCTTAGAAGATGTGTTTTGGGGTGCATCTATGCCAGGCATAGGCAAACTAAGGCCCCGGGGCTGGATGTGGTCCCCAAGGTGCTTACCTCAGGCCCTCCTCATTTACCTTGTCCTCTTGGCATAAGGACACGGCAGCCCACAGCAGCTGAGAGCCATCTGGAGTGCTCTTAGCAACCGCATGTCTCGCCTTCCTCCCAGCATAAGGACGGTGTGAGCGGCCCCATCCTTATGCTGGGAGGACTGCACACGACAGATGAGAGACCTCCAGAGCACTCTCAGCCGCTGCCTGTCTTGCTTTCTTCCTGTCATAATGCCAAGAGGACAGCCTAAGGATCAGTGAGGAGAATCAGGGCAGTTGCCATGTGTCCCATCTTCCTCCCAACATAAGGATGGGGCAAGCAGCCCTGTCCTTATGCTGTGAGGACAACCTGAAGATGATCCCGACCCTGGCCTTGCCTTGCAGGCCTGTGCCCACCCAGCATGTGACTAGCCCCACTCCCTCTCGGCCAGGCCCACAATGTGGCCCCAAGGCAAAAAAGTTTGCCCATGCCTGATCTATGCCATGGAATAAATGCAGCCTGACACCACTTTAACTGCTATGGCTCAACACTGTGGGATCATGGAAGGTGTGGTTTCACAAGATCTTTAGCCTTCTCTGCTAAAAACTGCTGGTGCCCTCACCAAGCTAAAAATCCCAGCATTCCATAGCATGGAGCCACGACAGTTGAAGTGGTGTCAGACTACATTTATTCTACAGCGTAGATGTCGCCTTGAACTCTCTTGGTAAAATCTGGGAAAATCCCACCCTCAATCTAAGTCTCATTGCTGAGAGAAAGAACATTTTGAAGAACATATCTTATGCCTTCCTTCCTCAACCTTCTAGATGTCTTGACCCACAACATGCAACTCCAAATAGGCACAGATGGTGGGTTGTAGTGCAGTACATCTACAAGTCTTTTGGGGAAAGCTGTCTTGACAATGATTGTAGAAACCAATGGGGACAAAACTGATAAACCAGAGGGCTTTCATTTATAGGACATTTCATAGGCTTACATAGGGATAAGAAATGCTTTGCAATTTATTGACTGTTCTAGTTGAGCAGCTAGTGATCTTTTCTCCCTTCTTCCAACAGTTGCTGTCCTTCCTAGCCTTTGTCTGTGAAGAAGTCGTGCCCGAATGCACCAACTGTGGTGGACTTTACTTCTTTGAGTTTGTCAGCTGCAGTGCCTTCCTTTTGTGCCTCGCGATCCTCATCATATATTGCACTCCTTTGTACAAGAGGACAGGGAAGAACATAACAGAGCTTTTGGTAAAGATGGGTAAAATCTTTGGTAAAGAGTTTGTTAACAATCCTGTGTGTGCTGAAGATCCCTCAACCTAACCTTGCTTTGTTGTTTTCCCCCTTAAAGGGCCCAGGAAAAGTTGCCCTTTGGACAGTCCAAACATGTAGTGACAACTGAAAATATTTCATGTCAATAGACTGAGAGAATTATACCTGCGAGCTATAGAACTTGTCCAACAAGGAATAGTTATGGTGCCTTATTTTAAAGGCGTTTGTCCCTTTGCAGGAGCAAGGGAATTCCTTAGGTGTTCTACATCTCTTATACTGTGAATGTCATAATTGATAACTTTGTGGAATCAGTCAACATTGAAATGAAGGATGACATGTTAATTCAGTAATAGGGAGATTTGTAAGCTGGGTTGTTGCAAGTTTTCTGGGCTGTATGGATATGTTCCAAAACATGGCCATACAGCCTGGAAAACTCATAAAAACCTAGTTATTCCAGCCATGAAAGCCTTTGACAACACGATATGTAAGCTCTTTGTATTCCAGCATCTTTTACTGTCCAGATGTTCTATGCCAGTAAATACTAGTTGATTGACAGGAGATAGTCTGAGAAATAGGAGTGAGTGAAGAATATGCAAGAGCTCATAGCCTGTCATGTTTTGTTATTTGTGTAGGCTTACAAAGGCATTTTTATTCACAGAGGTGACAGGTTAAATTGCTTTTCAAACAACTGTATCTAATACCTGTTTCATTCTCCTTTATTCCAAGGGCAGATTTTCCACATCTAAATTTCCTGTTGACAATTATTTAGCTTGCTTTTGCTTTAAAAACTATTGACGGTGTCGTGCAGAAGTAAAAATATACAACAGTCTTTTTAAAAAAGAGAATATAATATCTGTTATATGAAACTGTTCTTCCTTCTAAGAATACATCATTGGAGTACTCACCATGGTTAATTTCATGCATACTTTAAATCATTAAGTGAGGAAGAAGGGATTTATTGTTTTATTTATTTCAGCAGCATGTTGAAGTACTTTCAGAGGTCATCCTTGAGCCAAGGGAATTTGAGTTTTAGGCTTAGCTCAACCAAAAACTTACTAAGTTGCCTGGGGCTATTGTTTTTTAGCTTCACCATCTATACATTGGGAATTACAGTATATGTAACCTTGTCATGTGTTTATGTGAGGGTAAATGAAACAAAGATTGCAATATCTTGAAAATGGAAAGTGCTGCCATCCAAGATGTTAGAATGATTTTTTTGTATTATTGTTCTTATTTCATGATAGTAAAGTGACCCCTTTGATACTAACCACATTTTCACTTCATTTCTAGGATCTGTGCGTTGTTATAATAATACTATGCTTCTTCGCACTAGCTTCATTTGTGTTTACTGCAACCAGTGATGGGACAACAATTGAAACTGTTGCTCTTGTAAGTATATGGCCAAGTTCTCCTCGTTCTTTGCCTTTTTCTATACTGGGGAAAACAACTGTTGAAGGCCAGGTGATGCATTAGCTCCCCAAGAAAACTTGGGTGATTGCACTCCTCGCTGTCTGTGCTCCCACAAATAAAATGAAAAGCATTTGCTCCCCCCTCCACCCCCCAACAGCTTCTAAGGAACTTGGATTTTTTTCATATATTGGGACTTTCCAGGATCCCTAGAAAATATTTAGGAGCAAAACTTTTTTTTAACTTTTGCATTTTTTTCCAGTCCCTAGGGGCCCCAATGGGGCTTCAAAAGTGGTGGAAATGCCTTCATCCTCCCTAGAGATCATTTTGGGACAATACTTTTTTTTTTATCTCTGTGGGTGCTGTATGTAGCCCACACTTTGCCCACCCATTCTGTTCTGTCTAGATAGAATGAGTATTGCTCTTAGGTCCTTATCTCCTAGGTTTAAAGCAGTGGTTCTTAACCTGGAATCTCCAGATGTTTTTGGCCTACAACTTCCAGAAATCCCAGCCAGTTTTGCTGTTGTTGCACCAAATTACATGCTCCTTGTGATTTTTTTTTTCTGGGCATGAGTTTAGATTTAAAAATGAAAGTAGGTGTCAACTTTGACCAATTTAATACACTGTTGTTTGGACACAGATTGTTGCTACTCATTTTGTTAAGATGTTCGGAATTAAGAAGAAAGGAAAGGAGTAAAAACTTTAAAAGATGAATGAATATGGCAAATATAATTTTAAATAATGTCAAACATGGATAAAAAGAGGGAATAGGCAAGGGACCAGATGACAGGAGAAATGTGATTGTGGCAAGATTAGAATCTGTTCTCCTAAGTCTTCATTTTACTACTTAGAGTAGCTTAGAACACATCAGATGAGGAGAATATACATTTGGGCTGCAGAAGAGATACATCATATAAGGCTCTTGATGGCTTTGTGGTGATAAATCAGAAAGGAAGCTAAAGGAAATAACATGGTGAAGAGTTGGTGTCAGCATTGAATGCACACACAGGAATCAATAATAATCCATTCTGCAATAGAGGAACTTTCAATTATAAAAAAGATTTACTATACTGTTGATGAGCTGCAAGAAAGCAGAATGCATAACTCAAGCAGCTTTAGTGGGATTGTGGAGCGGAGCTGTTGTTGCAGCTGCAACTACTTTGACTGTTACGTTGTACTCTAAAGAAGAGAAAGGATTTGACATAAGAGGGACTCTATTCAGGGATGTCAAACTCATTTTCATTTAGGGCTATGTCAGCCTTATGGTTGCCTTCAAAAGGCTGTTGAATCCACGGACATGAATTGGTAAGCACAGAGGGCCGACTATAATATTTTTACATAGTGGTTGGTGCTTTTTAATTTTTACCAGATTTGAGTCCTCAGATATTATTGAACTAAAACTCCCATCACTTTTGATTATCCGCTATGCAGCCTGGGGATAATGGGAATTGCAGTCTAACAGCACTTGTGGCTCTGAGCTTGGGGAAAGGTTAACAGACATTTTAAAAGTCAGACATCATATCCACGAGCATTGTATTTAAATCCAAACCCCACTCCTGACTAAATAGAACAAACTGCAGCCTTCCAGACGTTACGGTATCAAAACTCCCATCAGCTGTTGTCATGATGTCTAATGAGAAGGAATTCAGGAGTTGTAGTCCAGCATCTGAAGGGTCAGATAAAACGGCATGGTGAGCTGGATTCGGCCCATGAGTCTTGGGTTTAACACATATGCTCTAAGTCAAGACTAGTTTATCAGATGTAATACATTTTATTCACCTAGGTTTACCTACCTTCTCCCTCTTGCAAATCTTACTAGACTGCCTGTTCTGCTGCTGCCTGGGGCCACGACCCAAAATGCACTACTCGCAAGTCACAAAGTGCCCTTCAAAGTATTGACCGTTGTCATGTGTTGCCTGTCTACCACCATCTCTCAGGACACACACACACATATGCTGATATTGCAAAGCAATTATTGAATTCTTTTGAATTTAATGGACATTTATGCATAGATTTCTTTCCCTCTTTTTATTTTAACAGGTATTTGGATATCTTGCCAGTCTTGCCTTTCTTGCAGATGCTCTTCTATCAGGTTATAAGAAATGGAAAGCGAAAAAAGGGGGGCAACCAGAAAACACAGTCAACCACCTGAATCCAAGAGAGAACGAGCCTCTGAATAACCAACCAGCCTAAGCTCTAAACCACAACAACTGCTTCTTGTTTGGTGCTGAGTGAAGTGGAAAAGAGCCTACTTTTTAAGGTGTCAGATTGTTAATTTTTATTTCAGTTTTTTAATTCACCGTCCTTATATTTGATCTAAACACACTGTCTGTTCATATGCAATTCCTGAATTGTGGTTTCCCCACATCTACCCTCAGAGGAACACTGGATTTGTCCAGGTGTCCCCTTCAACTCTATGTGTTACTATATCAGTAATAAATAGGCTATAATATGTTCCGAAAAGAAGGGATCTTAAAATGAACTTGTATAGTCCTCCTGAGATAAATTTTAGTTAGCAATACGCAGGGGGTTAAGTGTTTTCATCTGATAATAAAATTAGTTCAGTAGTGAAGGTGGGATGGAGCAGTGCTTGAAAAGAAATGGGGAATATGTGGCCTCCTTTGACTATACCACACGCTTTAGAAAGTGAAGACATAACATCTGTGATGGTGTGATCTATGCAACTTCCATACACACACTAGTAGCAGGTCACATTTCAAAAAACAGACTGATTTGGACATACCGTAATTTTCCCCTCTTATATTACATCTCCCTGACTATAAATTACAAACATAGACAGTTTTGTAAGGCTTTTATTGATAGTATTTGGAATAGGAAGCTTTTTATTATATATTTTAAGAATTGCACTGTGAGGTGCTACTTTCCCCTGGGTTTTTAACCCCTTACCACAACAGTCAGCATTTCATGCTCATTCGGTTCCTGAGTGGGAAAGGGTTTCTACAATGATTATCTATTTTTTCATACTATGCATACATTGCCCCATTGTGCACTAACTTTTTTCTACATAAGGGCTTGGAGAATTGAGATAACTATAAACATATATTAGATATACACTTCTTTAGGGCAGATACAATGGATTATGTCCATGTTCTGTCTTTTACTGTTTTGAAAAATAGCTAACTAGATAAAACTTCCTTTCATTTATTGAAATTCTAGTTTAAAGGATTCTATATGGGCTCATTTTTGGAGAGAAAATATGTAAGAAAAAGGAACCTTTATCCCCTCTCCAATTCTATTTGTTAAAAAATTAAAATTGTGATTCTGACATATTTCTACAGTTTCCTCTGTTTTCCCAAGTCCATACACAAATAGAACCTAAAAAAGTTATTTTTTCTGAACAAATACTGATTTGCTGGCTGCAGGATTCTGGCAGCTTGAGTTCATTATTATAGTCCCAACTATAGTAGTCCTGTTGAATCAGTGGAACTTCCCTAAGGGTTGATTTGCCAAATTGGTTCATTAAATGCAGACTAGTAACTGGATTTTGTCTCCCCTCCCCAAGTAAACATTCCAAGCTCTGGAATAAATATAGTAGGACATATTTATTCTAGGGGGCTTTTACAGGTAGAAAATGTGTGTGTGTGTGTGTATTATAATCAAAGCAAAATACCAATTGTCAGGTGTTGTGAGATACTGTCACAACATACCCTATATTTTCCAGGATATGACTTGATAACATACCGACCATTGGAGCTGTGTTAAAACGAGAAAGGAGGTGCAGCTTCCACAAAGGTCTGTCTTGGAGCAAAAATTTAAAAAAATGTAGCCTATCAGTGGGATTTGGGAACAGGGAACCATTTATGCTGCAGAGTGAAACCTGCTCTGTTGTGGCTTCTACTATTTATTAATTGGAATTGTTTTTAGACAATTTTAATTGACTAAACTGTAGTCCTCAAATATTATGCAGAATTTACTTTCTAGGATTTCTGTTACTAGAGTTGAAAGTCAAAGGAGATTTTTTAAAAAGTATGTTACTTCACAGGCATTTATTAATGAAGGATATTTGGAAAAGATGTGAAAGCAGCTGAGAGATTATTTTTTGTGTGTGCAAGGAGGGACTAAGGCTATGCTTTGCATACTTTCTACGGAGTAAACCTAGGGCTTCATAAATATGCATAGGATTGTGCTATAAAGTTTAGTCTACACTTAAGGAGTAATTTTGCATATTAAGTTGCAAAATACAATTTGTGGACCTAACTGGCAGTATATGATGAAGGTCAAGCTAGTAATCATAGGTGTTTTTCTGCATAGGTGAAAGTAGGCAATACTTTTGCTTGTAAGGGGGGGGGGGATTATGAGGCCCTCCAGCTTTTGTTGAACTCATTCCCAACCTGTGGTTATGCTGGCAAAGTCTTTTGGGACTTGTCATCAAAAAGCACAATTCCCACAACTGCCTTAGAACTTTTTGTTTTGTTCATGTTAAAATCAAAGTAATGCAGAGGTGTAATGGTAGTTACCTAACTACAAGTTTGTAAATGTCCACCTGATTAGCTGTCCTTGTAGAGCAGTAATTCCCAAACTCTGCTTCTCCGGGTGTTTTGCAATTCAACTCCCTGCAGTCTCAGCCACAAGAAACTGAAGTCCAAAATACCCAGAGTGCATTGTTTGTGAATCTCTGATATAAAGGAAGAACAACCGCTAAGTGATCTGGCAGGGAAACTCTGTAAAACTGAAACAAATTAAGTTTATTTTTCTTTACAAGATGTGAGTGTTTTTAACATATTGGGGGTGCAGGGTATTTATTTACAGGCTTCTTTTTCACTTGTATCAACACAAATTATGCTTGCAATGTTTTTTCTCTACAAAACTTATCTCTGATTTTTTGAGAAGCCATTGTTAATTTTGTTGTTACTTAATTCATCTTATAAGTATTTCAGATATTGAGTTAGATCTATATTATTGAAAACATTTTGCTAACTAAAAATGTCTCTGCCCAAATTCAGGGTATACTCCTTCAAGACTGAACCACCCCTCATCCCCATTCAACAGGGTTTTATGACCCTCTGTTTAGGGGCTGCTCTAAAACTGTGTAATATCTCATTTCTAGAATGCTGTATAGATTCCTTTTGGAATAAATTTGGGATTAATGGCTTTTACACAAATATTCTTTCAGTTTCTGGCTGAGGCTGATTTTAAATATCATTTATCTCTCTGCATCTCAGCAAATATGTGCATGTGGCCACACCTTTGAAAGTAACACACAGTAAATATGAATGGTTCAAATTTCACATCACGGTTGATAATTTTGGAGACTTAACATGAAACATGATTGGATCAATACCTGTTACAGTACCAGGGGTGTATAGAGCAGAGATGAGGATCATGCAGCCATGTTGATGTGATCAGACAATATTCCTGACTGTTGGCTATGAGGGCAGGACTGCTGAAACACTCAGTCCGACACATGAAGCACTACCTGATTCCGACCCTTGTGGTAGAACTTCCGAAATTAAACATTACTAATTTAGGCTGTTGATTGCAGTGAGTCTTAAGTATGGACACACCTGTTAACCCCATGGCACTTCATGCCATACTGACTGTGGGATTCTGGGAGTTGTTGTCCAAAAAAGTAACTTCTCAAACTTCTGAGCTGAAGTACAGACTTTGCAAAGCAGAATCAAAAGAGTTGCTTTTGAGTTTGTGTATGCTGAGCTGAATATTTTGATTTTCACCCTATGTATAGTCGATCCCCATGACTATAGCCATAAGATATTAAAATATGGTTTGACACAATGCATGGAGAAATGGGTGCTAGAGACTGATAAGCCTAACATGTGCCTGGACACAAATAATTTATTGCACTGTGGCTTGGATGCCAGCCAGAGAGAGTGTCTTGTAAAGCCGATCTGTAATGTAGAAGTCATTTGAAACAGGGAGAGAAGTAAAGATAGGAAGACAACTTTGAAAAAAAAGAATAAGATTTCAGAATCAGGGAAACCATACCGATTATAGAATCAATGGAATTATAGAATAAATCGTGGTAAATGCTTTGTGAACATTTCAGAACTGGCATAAGTTGGAGCTAGAATGTCTTATAAAAATGTATTTGGATATGTATGATATGGAAGAAAAACCTATGTACATTTATTAATAGCTTATTCATTCCACATTTGTGACATAGTCTTTTTATGATCTATTTTTATTGTCTGCTCTTATCACACAATCATTTTGTAATTGTTTTTATTAAAAATTGTAGAAAGCATGCTGTTCAACATTTGTCTTATTTCAGCTGTTACTAATTTGGTAGCAAAAACCCACTTATGGGTATTATTCTTACAGATCAGAGTGCAGAAGGTGTTTGTTTCTCTATATATTACGGTTCCTCTGGGGTCCTAAAAAAGGAGGTAATGACAGTGATTATTACTAGGTGATTAAAGATTATATGGTACATCACATCCAGGAAAATGTGGATTTTTTCTAAGCAAATTAGCTGAACAAAAACAAACTGAGTGTTTGACATAAGCCATCTGCTATTCAAATTTTCAGATGTATCTGCTCTGCTTCTCTCTCTATTGTGCACCCCAATTTCAGTGATCTCTGGTACCAATTCTGTAGCAAATGGGTTTTTTTTTCTTTTTATATTCTTACTCTACTTCACCAGGCAGGAAATATGACATTCCTATTTCTTATTCTATGTAGTGTCTTTCATTTATTTCTTCAAAGAACATATACAGTATGCTTCTCTCCCATCATTTATACTCCCAGAAACCCTATGGGACAGGAGAAACTGAAAGATGTTGGCAGATGCAAGTGAGTATCACAGCTGAACTGGGATCTGAAGCTGAATCTATCCTGAAGCTATGCTGCAACTGGCTTTGAATCGTGCTTTTTAAAATTATTGTCATTGGTTGTAGATTCTTATGGGCTTACAATATAGATCCATGCATGAAAGCCTCCCCAACATGATACATAATAGACATATAAACTGAGTGACTGAAATGTGAAATATTAGGATTTCTTATTATGCATTTGGTGGAAGGAGACTGGCATGTTATCATTCCACATATGAATTATGTGCTGCCTATTAGAACCAGGTCACAGATTTATTTGCCATTTGAGTTAAGCAAATGGCTGTGCTACCAACTTCATTCTTCTCTGTAAGAGATTAAATGTTGGAGCACATTCGAAAATGCTAAGCTATTTCTTCTCCACTGTTCTTCACTTACCATTAAAAATGGCATTTGTCAGTGCAAAGGTTAAATGTTCATTTTAAGGAAGACAGAAAATCTCTTATAATATTGTACTTAACTACTCACCTCATTCATTGTTTGAATAAATAATCAAAAACCATTTTATGGCAGGTCAAAAGGTGTTTCTTTTTATCTACTCCAAGATTTTTTTGCTCTGATTGGCCTACAGGGTCTTTGATCAAAAGTCTGCCCATCACTTGCTTCATTTTAAAACTGGAGATTACAAGAATATAATGTGGGAATGTCTATGTGCCCCTCGCTGTCAATTTTAACTCTACCAACACGAGCTTGGTAGAGAATGAGATGTAAACACACAAAAATATTTTAAATAAAACAGCAAGATAGAGCTTTTGCCATCAGCCAAACTGTTTTGTCTGTGTCGCCAATTTATTCTCGCCAATTCTAGAGCAAGCAGGAAGAAAAACTCTAAAACTGCCTTCAGTGTAAATATGTTTGCCACCATTGAGGGTTACGGTAATTTGAACTGGAGCTAATCCAAATAATTAAGAAACTTGTTACTGTTGTTATAGAGAGTGAGGTAATTACAGTACATTGCCACTTACGTATTTTGAGTGAATTTTCTACTTGCCACAAGCAGAAATATATTTCTAAGCACACACTATACAGGTTAATTCTGGTATGCCTCCTTGAATTAGAATTGTAGAGGCCTCCTGAGACCACTGAAAAACATAAACAAACTGTAAAAACACTTGGGCTGGTCTGCTATTTCCAAAACACAGCTCCCAAAGGAATGCCTGGAGCATTGTTTATGCAGGCAAAAAACAGGTGAGCTTTTGTTTTTAATGATGTTATGATCTGTGTATATAGCCATGTTAAGTCACGTGGCGGAGTACATACAAAATGTCACATGGACTTGAGGAGTCTTTGGAAAATCCCCAATGAATTTAGAACCATTGCATCCAAGAATATGCTTCTCTTCATCCAAGAAATGCTTTGGATTCAGGGAGCAGCTATGATTTTCAAAAGGATAATTGGGCAATGCTGGACTGAAAGTACCATATGGCATATTGAATCTCTTTGCTAAAGATGGAATCACTTGTTGATTCTAATTACCTAATATCTTAACAATGGACGATTGTGTCTGAGCACTGAATTCAATTCTATGTAACTGAAAATGTTTGTTACCATAGTTCCCCTTTACTGTACAGGCAGTCCCCAAGTTACGAACAAGATAGGTTCTGTAGGTTTGTTCTTAAGTTGAATTTGTATGTTGAGCAGGTATATTTTAAAGTATAACTCAACCCAAATCTATATATAAAAGCTTTGGATGACATAGGGAAAGGTGAACATCCCTGTGGTGTTTGTTTTGCCATCTGTGCCTCTGTTGAGAAGATTTCATCTCACTTTCTATCCCTGATAATTGGATTTTGACAAATTTGGCTTGTTGTGGAAACAAGAACTGGTTATAAAGCTTCAGTGGAGACACCTTTTCCCGATGATAACTCAGGAGTGAATTTCTCTTTCTAGAGGTAGATCCTCCACTTCCTGTTGTCTCACCCTCATTCTTAATTATGAGTAATTTGTAAGTCGGGTGTTTGTCACTTGGGGACTCCCTGTACTTTTTTTTTTTATTACCTATCACCTTTTATTACATCCACAGTCTTTGAAAAATTATCTGTTGGGTGCGGTATGTGCTAAATCTTGATTATTCATTTCCTTTTTTCATAGTCAACTTTTAACATTGCAACTTACTTTAAAAGATGTATAAAAATTAGGACATGTCCTTGCCGTTCTTTAAAAAGAAAAGTTGGGGCAGGTTTTTTCCCTGAACTTTATGTTTGCCTACTGCTTGTGAAATTGAAGCACACAGAGATCATAATTGGTTTGCTCTCATGCGTGATAAACTGCTGCGTATGCAATATTAATGAAGGCTTTTCCCAAGTCCATAGCCATAATAGCCTGTGCTGTTGCTCTTCTTGGCCTGGCCTCTCATGCAAAAGCAATTCATCCACAAAGAGTACCTCACATGAACCATCTCTGGTTGATTAGAGCCTTTCTTAATGCAATGCTCCATTTTGTGCACTAAAAGTGCTGGTGTACCACTGGTTTAACATTAATAAATCTGAATTAATGGCACTGGTCTATATGAAAACAGCAGACAGAGGTTTCTCCTCTCCCATTCTTCTGGTTTTACCGTATATGGGACGAAACAAGTATTCCTTTCCCAAAATACTATGGGAAATTGAAATAGATACATATTAAGCTTGTTGCAAATGGAATTATAAAGACAGTGTGGGAAGTAAATTGAAATCCACGACCAATATTATTTGGAATTGGTGCTTGTCCCTGCAATTTTTTTTTGTTAGGTTTGCCTTTAAATGAATACTTCTGTTACACTTTCGGAGAGCATTCATCTCTTTTAAAAATGCAGCATCAGCAGTATTTTGAACATAATTTGTGGGATCCAAAAATGCTGCCAAATTTTACATTGTGCAATGGAATCTGTGGTGACTAAATAACTGACTTACAAACATAAAGCAAACAAGATCCCAGATTGAAAAAAATGTTCTTTTGGAATAGCTGTCATCAGAATTGGCCACAACTAAACTGCTCATTTAGAAAAGTGGATGATGATTAATTTGGTTTTACAAGGGTCTTTCTCACCAAATGAGTCACTTATCTTATAGACATGTATCAGTGCTGATAATCCCTGGAAATTGATGTCAAATCCATCAGAAAATATGACAGAGTGAAGTTTGATAACTGCATTTAAAATTTTGTCACAAATAAAATATTTACAATGAACTAAAAAGGCCATGAGAATACAGAGGAGGCAGGTTAATTTCTAAGGAAATATTCACATTGAGCAAATTAATAAGCCAACTTATAAAAAACGTTTTGTGCCATTAGGCACCAAAAGCCAGGAGAGGGCGTCCTGAGGAAAAAACCAGTTTCTACTAAGTACGTCATAGTTTGTGCTTCATAGAGGATTTCTGAAAGCATTTTCTTGCCACAGATGAATGTTTCAGGCAGTTCCTAATTCACATTTCCTTCTCAGATGGTTTGAAAAAGCAGGGAGATGGCTCAGAGCAGAAAGCATAAAACCCTGACATTTAGATTCCAAAGAGGATGGTTTCTCTCCTTGTTCAAAGAAAAGAAAAGAGACACCAGGATACTTAAAGATGACATTTCACAATTTGTGGGCTCCAAAACGTTGGCTGATAGAATGCAGGCACTAGGCATGAAGGCAATGCAGTGTAGAAGTTATGGCTACTGCTCCCAATTTGGCAAAGGAATGTGAGAAGAATCAGAGGAAGAAGGCTCTTTGGTGGTCAGTCCATGGAGAAAAAGGTTGCTGGAGCCAAGAAGAAAAAGATCACCAATACAATGTTCCTTCCCCCACAATTTCTTCTCTTGGCAGGGATTATCCATAATTTGGTGTACATAGTGTGCCCAGCAAAAGACTCATACAGCAGCATCTAAGAGAAACAAACCAGTAAGAGCATGGAAGGAGAAACTGAATTCCGATATCCTCCAAGTTCTGAAATGGTCCACATGCATGGATGAGATTGTGACACCTTTGCTTTCTGATGATTCAGTGCACACAAATTTTGTTTCATGCACAAAATTATTTTAAAAATATTGTGTAAAATTTCCTTAAAGCTATGGTTGTAAAGTTTATATGGAAGATAAAGAATTTCATGTTTAGACCCACCTGTTGACTGAGTGACGCACGAGACTTTGTAGGATAACCATATGCTCAAGATGCAAAGGAATGATGCTAAAAAGCCAAAGGCCTGTTTAAAAGGACACAAGAGTAAAAAACTATAAATTAAATACAGAATCTAATGTAGAAAATCCTATATGTCTTACGGAGATTTTTAAAATGGAACTACCACTAAAGAATATGTTCAACTTGCATGCATCATGTTGACACAAAATCTGTTGAATGTAAATGAAGCATCTTGTTTTATGAAACCTCCATATACTGGACTAGTATACTTTATGCATTGTTTAATTCTAATGGATACAAAAAGTGATCCAGCATAGCTAGATAAGATCCAGCATAGCTGCAGAGGACCAGACAGATGCTGTGTTGCAGCTATGGGCCACTGGGACACCGGGGGTGGGGACCTGTAGTGTGTCTAACCCAATGGTGCCAAACAGTGTTCAGTGTGACTGGACAGTGGGGAGACCTTTCTGCCTCCAAGGAAACTGAGGGAGTTGCAATGAAAACACAATGTGGATCCAATCTGGCATCTGGGTGGATTAGTGGATCATTTCGATTGCCTTTCTCAGGACACATTGCAGAATTGGACACAGTATCCCTGGTGGGGCCTGAACAAAGCAGAATAGAGTGGGACTATGATTTATCTCAATCTAGACACTATACCCTTGTGATGCAGCCTAGAAACACATTTAATTTTTGAACTGTCACATCACACTGTTGACTATGTTCAACTTGTGGTCTGCTATGACTCCTAAATCCCTTTCACGTGTACTGTTTTCAAGTGAGGTGTCACCTATCCTATATCATTCCAGACCCTCAGGCAACCAATGCCTGAAAAAATACTTATGCTGCCAAAAATATCTGTTCTCACTCAGCATAAATACCAAAAAGGGGTCTAGGTAAGGCAGTGTGCAAAATCTGAGGGCTTAGAGACAAGAGTAGAACAATTATATGTTAGTGAGAAAAGGGTAAGGGAGAACGAAATTAAACAATGGCTTGGACAGAAACACTGGCTACAGATAAGAGCAATTTGTACATATCTCAATACTAAAGAAAGAGAAGACACTGCCTTTCAAAAGATTAGAGAAAAAGTGGAAGGAAATAAGGCACAGACCAGTAAAATATATACAATGTCGACAGGTGTATAATACGGGATTTGAAAAGTATGTGGGAAATGGAACTACAAATTACAGAACAATATATGAGACAAGTGGTAGAGACAATAAAGGTGATAAGGAATATAAAAGTAAGAGAAACGAGGAGGAAAATGCTACATGAGTGGTATTGTACACCCTGTCAATTAGTGTACTATTATAAAATGGGGAGCAGTCAGTGCTGGCATGGATGTCAACAGAAAGGGCAGTTTATGCACATGATGTGGGAATGCAAACAGGTACAATACTTCTGGCAGACTATACGAAATGTGTCAAACCAAATATTAGGATTTGATTGGGTTATAACAAAAGAAATAGCGGTATTAGTACAAAGAGAGGGAATGGGAAATTATAGGGAAATACAGGAAGCAATAATTGAGTGTACATAAGCAGTGAGAGCATAGGGATGGAAAGAGAAATCAAAGTGAACAGTAAATAAATGGTATCAGTATATGGTGGATCAAATGGAATTCAAAATTATGGCTGTAAAATTAAATGATTTAAAAGGTAATGAAAATAGAATGCGAGAAGTTGAAGAAAGATGGAACCGGGTCAAGATTTATATTATGAATAAGTCTAGTTTTAACATTGTTTTATTTGGTATCTTAATTGGGTTTTAATGGGCATATGATGTTTTAATTGTGTATTGCTGTTCAATGTATTTGTATGATTTTTTTAATGTTGTACGCCACTTTGAATCCCACCCATGGGAGAAAAGTGGGATAGATTTCAATTAATAATAATAATACTAATAATACTAATAATAATAATAATAATAATAATAGAGATCAGGCCATAAGAAATGGGATGCAAATGTTATATATGAGGGTTGAATGAAAAGTAATGCCTCCACCTTCGTAACTCCTCAACAGATAGCAGTACTGGTATGCGGCAGGTACTGGCTTGTTCAGTAGACTCTCCTCTACAGTTCCATTTGGTGGGGAACCTTAGCATTGAATGGTTGTGTTGTTAAAGTGCAAAGTATGGAACCCTGCACAGAAGGTCAGTTAATGCGACAAGCAACGTGCAGTTGTTTTCTTGACAGCAGAAGGTGTCACCCCAAAGGAGATTCATCAGAGAATGCAAGCTGTTTATGGTGATTGTGTTGATGTGAGTACTGTGTGTCGTTGGGAGAGTAACTTTAAAGATGTTGAGGTGGGAACATCTGACTTGTGTGACACACAAAGAGTTGGACGTCCTGTGACAGCAACCGAGTTTCACAAGCAAAAGGTTGACAGATTGATTCAGGACAATCGTCGTATCACTCAGAGAGAAATTTCAAGCACCATTGGCATTTCACAAGAACGCATGGGTCACATAATTGCTTTGCTTGGCTATCAGAAGATCTATGCATGATGGGTACTGTGAGACGCTGGTTGTGGAAACAGAGTGTCGACTTCTGTGGTGGCTTCAGAAAACATGTTCATCGTTGGCAGAAATGTATCCAATTGTCTGGTGATTATGTGGAAAAGTGAATAGGGGTAGTTAAAGAGTAGATTCTAAGGATTATTTCTGCGTTTGATTTATTAAAATATTCCCATCCAAACCCAAGTAACAAAGGTGGAGGCAATACTTTCCATTCAACCCTCGTAGTATGTAAATCTAGAAGGATCGTCTCAAAAAGGATCAATATATAAAAGAAAGAGTTCTTGTGGTGATGGTGGTGGTGGGAACTGTAAATGTTGTGTATGTGTATATCTTAAAATAAAAATATATATTCAGGAAAAAAGACTCCGAGGGCTTGTAATGTAAGTTATACCACCTCCCTGTATGCATGTAACGTAAGAGTAACTTAAAGGGAAAAATGAAAGAATTCCCCTGAAAGACACAAGACTGCAGCTGTGACCGGATGAAAGAAAATTCTTTAAAGCACTCTCAAGCAAACAGCCTCACCGCTCCAGCTGCAAGTCCTGCTGAGTTGGAACTTTTTGCTGCTGCCACAATAGATGCAATGAGAAGCAGGATAGTACCTATTAGGTAATGGAGAAATTCCTGAAAATAAACAAGCATAACCTAGTTTAGATGTAACATTTTTGTGTGACCCGGCTAAAGCCATCCCAGCCAAAATGTACTCATTCTTGGAACCAAATTGTGAAAAGCAGGAAACCCAAAAATGAATCATTCTTTCTGACCTGGATAATATTTCCTGGATGAAAGGCAGAGCCCAAAGACACTGTTTGACTGAAACTGATAAGACTGTTACTTCCTCCGTATTTCATCCCATTCTGGGACTGGGAACACAGAGATTTGGATTCCTGTTTATCAAATATGTGCTCTATGCTTTTCTTCTACTAGTGACCTACAGACTATTATAGGCTGGACTAACCTGTTGCTAACCTTGAGGGCTGGAAATAACATACAGAACAAAACTTATAGTGTATGAAATGTAAGGTCCAAGATATAATTTAGAAATCTAGTTATATTAGAAGAAGCATGAGTGTAGTATTGACAGCCCAACCTTATGTATGATTGCAAAGTCTTCCCAGTAAAGAAAGCTGATAGGAAGAAAATGTAGAAATGTGACACCTAGGGATTCATGTTTTTTATGTTCCAGTTTAGTAATTTATTTTAAAAGTTTGTTTTGTTTTTACAAGCATCAAAGTACAATTTATTATATGGCACTATGCTTCTTGAAATTGACAGCAGTGATTTGTATGATGAGTTAAAAAAAAACTTACTGCCAGCGGCCAGTTGATGCAGGTCATTGTCCGATAGATTCTGAAGATGTAGACAATGTAGAAGGTGAGAATCATAACCAAGTCACAGATGGAGACAATTTCAAAGAAGCTATATGTGCTGTGATCTGTCCACCAGGAAGATCTGATGCAGATGAATCCTATCAGTAGAAATAACTGAAAACCAATAGTCAAAGAAAGGGTTTCATGAGGAATACAATTTATTTATTTATTTCCATCATTTATATGCCGCCCTTCTCACCCGAAGGGACTCAGGGCGGCTCACAATACAGTAGAAAAATAAAACATAGCAATATAAAACAACCAATTTAAAACAATCCCATAAATACATTTAAAACAGTATAATAAAATACTTAATCCATTCGTCCACATAAACCTTGCACGTAAACCTTAGTCCGGAGCGAGTTAAAGCCATCATAATTCATTCATTAAACGCTTGTTCGCAAAGCCAGGTCTTTACCATTTTTCTGAAACTCAGAAGGGATGGAGCCTGCCGGATGTCACTGGGGAGGGAGTTCCACAGCCAAGGAGGAATAAGTTCCAAATGTAAACAAACTAAAATAGGATTTTTTAAATAGTCAATTAAAAACAATTCCAACTGAAGGAAGATGGCAAAAGTTAAGAGTCGGGAGGAAGAACATATTGTCATAAATCTAAACAAGCAACATTGTTGTTTGTTTGTTGCATGCTTTCAAGCCATTTCCAACTTATGAAGACCCTGAAGTGAATCTATCACAGGTTTTTCTGGGTCCAAGAGTGTGCAATTCACTCAAGATCACTCAGTAGGTTTCCTAGGCTAAACAAGGAATTGAATCCTGGTCTCCAGAGACATAGTCCAACATTCAAACCACTATACTATATTGACTGTTTACCTCTGGCTATACCAGTATTTAGCATTTCAAAGGAAATTGCAGATGGCAGTATAGAATGCTGCTACCACAGCTCCACATCAATGGCGAGATTATCCTTGTTATGGTTTCTTCCCTGGCCACTGCAGGGAAGTATTCTGACGAATCCCAGCCACCCTCTTATACTTGGGGAAGAAGGTTCAACAGTTTTACACTGGGGTCAAAGATGGGCATATGTTTCTCAACTACCTCACAGAAGCCAGAACATAGCAGGTGCACCCCTGTTACTGGGCAGTAGCTTGGAGTTAGAACGCCTCTGGATAGAGCATATATGGACAGAAGAGCAACTATTGCCTGCATCCTTTGCTGAGCATAAGTATGCATCAGGGAGATGAGCTCTGCCAATATACTTCCTGGTAAGCTTTTGTGAAATCAGTACAACTTAAAAAAACTGAATCCAACTGTTAGTGAAAACTAGAGCAGAACTTCCGAACCACTAGACATACTGAACCAATTGTGGAATGTCAAGTCAACATCTCTGTAAATCCCACTGCTTCAATGGATCAGTTTTAGATATGGCTAGCCATTAGCTTTAGCTCTGGCTGGAAATTGTGTAGTCCTCCAGATGTTACTGAACTGCAAGTTCCATAATTCCTTGTTATTGGCAATGCAAGCTAGGGATGTAGGCAGTCATCATTCAACAACATCTGTAGAGTTTCACAAGTCCCACTCTTGAAATAGGCACAATAAAACTACAATAGCCCTCCAACTTATCCATGGAGGATATGTTCTAAGACCAACCCACCCACATGAGTGTCTGAAACCCTTGATAGTATCAAACCTTATATCAGTACTATTTATGGACAGCAGGTGACTGAAACCATTGAAAACAAACCCGTGGGCGGAATGGGATACCATACACATAGATTTATAACTGCCAAAAGAACGGGGATGGATTAAAGATAGAAGCATATGCTTTTTTTCCTTCTGCATGGAGTTATTGCATCAGCCACATGCTGTCAAATGCTGTACACCACATTCTAGATTAAAGAAGGTGGTCCTTACATTAAAAGCAATTAACAAATATGTTATGTTGATATGCTTTAAAGTACATAAAAAGGCATCTGTACAAAGCCCTTGTTTTTCTGTACAAGTAATGAATAGTCTTATTCATGTTTATTACAAGCAAGAATAAATCTTGCATGATTATCTGTACACCATTTGCAATGAAAACACTACTTTAAACACATCCCTGTAAATTACTACTTGGATTACAGTACAGAAAGAATGAACCTACAATACAGAAAGATACGCAAATCAACATAGAGCATACATGTAATTTTTGAGGAACACTAGTGATTATTATTATTACAAACCAATTTATATGTTAAGTTTGCAAAACAAAAAGTAACAGATGAAAGAATAATTTGCAATGGGAAAATGCTGCCTGAAACATGGCATTACCACATTATTTGTCAAAGCCAATGACTGTGTTCAGTTGCTACCATAAGCTATGGTTCCTCATTCTGAAAATAAGCCTATGCAAGCTTCCCCTCTCCTTGTGGCATGCCAGAATGCAGATTCATTTGGTAGAATCATTTTCCCTAAACCAACTATATTTTGTCAGTTAACTTGAATTTGATTTACTGTAGTATGTCGTATCTAGGATTTGTGTATATGTATGTATACAACTTCAGGTTGCCTGTGGATTAATGGTGGTCTACGCATTTAATAGGGCTTTGTTAGGCAAAGATTACTTAGAGGTGGTTATGCCAGTTCTTTATTGGGAATAATCTTGTTCTAATACTAGCTACCATTTAGGGTTCAGAAGTAAATCTAAACATGGGAATGAAAAAATGTAGTTCTCCAGATGTTGTTGAACCGTAACTCCCAATATACACAACCATTGGTTGCTCTAAATAGGGTATCTGGATGGTCAGTA
The DNA here is from genome assembly GCF_035594765.1 of Anolis carolinensis. Classification (NCBI taxonomy): domain Eukaryota; kingdom Metazoa; phylum Chordata; class Lepidosauria; order Squamata; family Anolidae; genus Anolis; species Anolis carolinensis. Next base: position 71,654,469 of record NC_085846.1, read on the forward strand.
ACATCTGGATGGCCCCATAATTCCTATCCCTGATCTACACCGTTACTCAAAGGATGCAAAAGCTTCCCACTTCCTCCTTATGGCTACCATATAATTTTCTAAATTCACTGCCATAACCAGGAGCCCCTGGTGGTGCAATGCTGACCGAAGGTCAGTGATTCGAATCCAGGGAGTGAGATGAGTTCCCATCTGTCAGCTACAGCTTCCCATGCGGGGACATGAGAGAAGCCTCCCACAGGATAGTAATATATCGGAGCATTCCCTGGGTAACGTCCTTGCAGACAACCAATTCTCTCACACCAGAAGTGACATGCAGTTTCTCAAGTTGTTCCTAACATGAAAAAAACCTGCCATAACTCAAATGGTCAACATTTTCTTATGTTACACCATTAAGCTGTACTTCTGGCATTATACTGAAATGATGTACAATAGACCAGTGTAGATTCCAAATAGGTTGTTATAATTCATAAGCAAACTGTTACATTCACAGGTTAATACATAGTTGTTACATTCACAATAAATATATTTCTTTTCTTATTTCTTCCTGAAAGATAAATGGTTCCCAATCCACAACCAGTTTCGACTCCAACACTGAGTCTTTATCTGGTGGTTGGGTTATCATTGCAATTGAATAAAACTGGCAGCAGAGTATCACTGATAAGAAATAGAACTTATTGTTCCACACTATGAAAAATATTACACATACGGTAATTGACTACATTCTTCAACTGTTGAATTAATTGATAAGAACCCAAACACCAGACAAAGACTCTGTTTTGGAGTTGAAATCGGTTGTGGACTGGGAACCATTTATCTTTCAGGAAGAAATAAGAAAAGAAATATATTTATTGTGAATGTAACAACTATGTATTACACTGGGAATGCAACAGTTTGTTTGTGAATTATAACCTATTTGGAATCCACACTGATCCATTGTACATAATATAATGTTTAATGAAATTTAACATCTTTGTATCATTGTAGTAGTGGATACTTGTCCTTTGAGCCCTTTGGAACCCATTTTTGTTTTATTATTTTGAAATGCACACTAGGACTGATGTGATGCACTTCAAGATGAATGTGCCTCATTTCCATTGTACATTATGTGTCAGGGATCAATGTGCATTGGAGACTTTACCAGTTCTGTTATGTGGTGCTGTTAATAGCAGCTCTTTATTGGATATGGTCATTGTGTAACTGTGCAATTTGAATTCCACTTACATCCACTTACGAAGAGGCAATACCCCGACAGGATTATGGTCAAATACTTTTAAATACTTTTAAAAGTCTGTATTCAGAAAAATGCAAACCCCAGTATAAGAGAAAGGCAGAACTATATTCCACTTATTGCATAACGTATCTAATAAAGGCAGTAGGACATAAGGGAATCGTTCCAAATTGTGTGTAAATGTGAGATTTGAGGAAGGGGCCTCAAGAGAACACTTGGAAAGGCAAATTAAATATCTGGGCTAGAGGTTCTATTTTCATTTTTATGGGGAACATGTGGCTTTTGCCCTTCTTCCTCATTATAACAAATGAAGAAAATACGTGATGTGATATCACTGTGTCCAGCAGCACTACAGCTTGCTCTATTTCACTTCAATCTGCTTGACAAAAGAATGAAACCAACCAAGGTTACATCCTATAATAAAAAAATTATTAGATGGTACAAAAGATATGGATGTGGGTTAATGGCAGCTACACTCTCTCTATTAATGAAATAATTGTTCTGAGTCAAAAAAGGCAGGGGAAAGGAGAGGGTCAGCAGTGATGCAGGTACCCTAGATTTTTTGCAGAAAACTTTTTGTAGAGCCCATTCATGTAAGTCAGCATGCTTTTAAAATCAAAATTATCAATTTCTCCCCTGCAGCTCTTATTTTATAAGGTTAAAAAACCTCTCTGCTAACCAGTCACTGGAAGAAAGAAAATACATTTGTTCTGTCCTAAAAAAAAAAATCATTGAAACCTACATCTGAATGTACTGTATAGATTAGATCAGGCATAGGCAAACTTTTTTGCCTTGGGGCCGCATTGGGGGGCCTTCGTTTCCCCATGCCTGGATTAGATCTATCTATGAGGTCCCCAGTTCTATGAATCTAACCCAGATCCTAAACCCAAACTGAAATTTAGGGATCCAGATCACTAGTCCTTTTCTGTCACTCTGGGAAAACAAAAAGGACAATCGTCTTTAAAAAAAATCCTGAAATGTCTGCATAATATTTGGAGACATGGCAGACTCTAAAAGGGATCAACTCAGAATAATTACAGACAGGTGCTGTAAATTTGTTTTTTAAATTTTCAAAAGCTGTTGACTGCTCAATACAGGCAATTCAAATTGTTTTTTCCTGGCATGAGCACTGTCTCCAAAAGCATCAATCAAGCCTGTTAAAATGTAACTACGAACAGATGGAAATGGCAGTTAATTGAAGTCTTTGGTTTATTTGGGAGTCCAAATGGGTGATGCAAGGATATGATATAAGGTGGTAGTGGGGTGATGAGAAGGATGCTTTACCAGAAATCAATTTGTAAAATACAGGGCTCCCTGACATATTTCTCTGATTCTCCTTGAAGCATTTGATGATCTGGGCTATGGTGCTAAAATCTCTCTTGCTGCTCATATGCCCCAACTTATCTATTCTAGAATTTCCTGTCTAAGCTTCTTGTAACAGTCGACAGACTGAAAAAAAAGCAAGCCAGAAAATTAATTTCCCCCTAGCAACATCTGGATACCAGCCATCAACAATGTACACAACATGAATATGAACGATAAGAACCTCAACAAAACAAACTGGAACTTGATAGTGAAGCATTTGATCAGAATGCTATTTTAAATCTCCAAATGTCACTATTTGCACCAGTGTTCCCTTAGCCTGAACTTTATAGTGTTGCTGCAAGTTTAGCGGAAGTAGCTGACAGCAAAACATCTCAACATCCAGTCTGCCACTGAACAGGAAACACACTGTTGGGAGTTCCTGTTTTTAAAAAGATGATTCTGGGGGGTACTATAGGAAATCACCAGTGATTTCACCACGCAAATCATCTTCTAATCGTCTTCTAATATTTATAGACTTCATATTTTTTAAACTCCTATTCAATGTGTTTCATGTATAAGCTTTAAAAGGAGAATCAAGAACAGCTTTCTGCTTTGAGAAAATTTGTTCCACGTGTACTTCCTAATTAGATTTCTAGCAATATTTTAATGCAGAAGCTTTCAAATGTTGTGAAAGTAAACTTCCGTTTTTCTTTAAAAAGAAATATATAAATGGCTTAATTCTACTGACGTGAAAGACAGACAGGATGTCACATGGATAGGATGTCTCAGAGCAATGGGTTCAAATTACAGCAAAGGAGATTCCACTTGAACATTAGGATGAACTTCCTGACTGTCAGGGCTATCCAGCAGTGGATCTCTTTGCCTCGAAGTGTGGTGGAAGATCTCTCCATGGAGGCTTTTAAATATAGGCTGGATGGCCTTCTGTCAGGGGTACTTTGATTGTTCTTTTCTTGCATGACATGGGGTTGGACTAGATGGCCCATGTGGTCTCTTCCAATTCTATGACTCTATGATTCTATGTCTGACTTTAAAACATTCTTTAACCTTTCCCCATCCTTAGAGCCATAAGTGCTGTTGGGTTGAAGTCCCCGTTATCCCCAGTCGGCATGATGGATAATCAAGAGTGATAGGAGTTGCTGTTCAATAACACCTGGAGATCTAAACTTGGTAAAAACTATAGAGCACTGATCACTACGTAAAAAATTAGAGTTGGCTCTCCATATCTGTGGATTCTCTGTCCATGGATTCAAGGGTCTTTTGAAGTCAACCCTATGGCTGAGGTGGCCCTTAATGAAAATGACTTTGACACCCCTAGTGTAGATGCATTTTGTACTGTAGTCCCTATAAAGCTGCTTTCCCCAGACATACACAAAACTCATTTGAGCATTAAGCCCTATGTACACTCATTCAATACAGGGCCCATTTACCCTGCTATATTATTATTATTATTATTATTATTATTATTATTATTATTATTATTATTACTACTACTACTACTACTATTACCCCGCTTTATGTTCCCTGAAGGAGACTACAGCACCCCCTGAATTGATCTTAAACACCATCTTTGAAAGCCTGCCTGACTAAAAAGGTTTTAGCCGGCTGCTGGACGGACAGCAGGGAGGGGACGATTCTGGCTTCCCTGGGCAGGGAGTTCCAGAGTTGAGGGGCAACCACTGAGAAGAAAGGTTGGCTCTCTCGTTCCTGCCAACTGAGTTTGAGATGGAGGTGGGACCAAGAGAAGGTCCTCTCCAGAAAATCTCAAGGCCTGGGCAGGTTTGTACAAGAGAATATGATTGGCCAAATAGCCTAGACCTAAACCATCTATAATGTACAGGCAGTCCCCAAGATACAAATAAGATAGGTTCAGTTTTGGATAGCATAAGAAGGGGTTAAAACCCCTGTGATGTTTCTATCACTATCTGTGCCCCTGTTCAGAAGATTCACCTCACTTTCTGTCCCTGTGATATTTAGATTTGAAAAAAATTGACTTGTTGTGGAAACAAAGACTGGTGAAAAAGCTTCAGTGGAGATAGCTTTCCCCCATGATAACTCTTTCAGGGGTGAATTTCCCTTCTGAGGGGTAGATTTTTCACATTTTCTGTTGTCTCAGTTCCATTCTTAACTATGAGTGGATGTTTGTACTTTGGAGATTGCCTGTACATGGTCAGTATAGGCTCATATAATGCAGCTAATGTCCTAATGTCCAGTGTAGATGAGGGCCTAGTGCTGGAAGTAGTTTTGTGTGTGGCTGGGAGAAAGACCTGAGGGGAGAGAGAAAGTGGGTGATGTCAACGAGAAGGAGGGCAGTAGCCCCAGGCGACTATGTATTACCACTTCAGAGGAAATTGCAGACATCCATGATGTTGCAGATGGTAAAAAGCAAATCAGCATTGGTTTTGAAGGGCCATTCCACACAGCCATATAACCCAGAATATCAAGGCTTATCAGATGTTCCATAATATCTGCCTTGAACTACGTTATGAGTCCACACTGCCATATATTCCAGTTCAAAGTAGATAATGTAGGATTTTATTCAGCTATGTAGAAGGGGCCTCAGATGTAGTATCTCCAAAGATTTCATTTCAACTCAAATAGTTCAGCAGATTTCCCTGGTAAGTGTTGTCGAAGGCTTTCATGGCCGGGATCACAGGGTTGTTGTATGTTTTCCGGGATGTATGGCCATGTTCCAGAAGTATTATCTCCTGACGTTTTGCCCACATCTATGGCAGGCATCCTCAGAGGTTGTGAGGTATGCCTCTGAGGATGCCTGCCATAGATGTGGGCGAAACGTCAGGAGATAATACTTCTGGAACATGGCCATACAGCCCGGAAAAATTTCCCTGGTAACATTTCATATATAAGGTGCACTCTGTAAGTACTGTGTGGTGTTTGGAGGAGAGGTTGAGGGTAAAGGTGGCCATCAGAAGCTTTGTGCATCTACAAAACATCCAAATATAAAAAAGGTAAAGGTTTCCCCTGACGTTAAGTCCAGTCATGATCGACTCTGGGTGTTGGTGCTCATCTCCATTTCTAAGCCGAAGAGCCAGCATTGTCTATAGACATCTCCAGGTCATGTGGCTGGCATGACTGCATGGAGCGCCATTACCTTCCCTCTGGAGCGGTACCTATTAATCTACTCACATTTGCATGTTTTCGAACTGCTAGGTTGGCAGGAGCTGGGGCTAACAGCGGGCGCTCATTCCGCTCCCGGGATTTGAACCTGGCACCTTTCAGTCCGCAAGTTCAGCAGCTCAGCGCTTTAATACACTGTGCCACCAGGGGCCGCTCATCCAAATATAGCACTTCTATTAATGTTTTGCAGACATAAGATTGAAATGGCAAAAGAGTTGTAATGTATTCGAAAACACAAAGTTAAAAAAGAGGGGAAAACACACACACAGCAATAACAACTTGGCATTATACTAAATGTCCTTTGACAAAAAGCTGGCTACTTGGGAGTGCCTCTGGTGTTGCTGTAAGAAGGTCCTCCATAGTGCATGTGACAGGGCTCAGGCTGCATTGTAATGGGTGGTCTGTGGTTTGCTCTTCTCCACACTCGCATGTCATGGACAATGAATGTGAAGAAGTGGCAAGAGTTTGGACACAGAGGGGCAGGGATGCTGCTAGGGTGTTGACTTGTACAACTGGCCATTTACTACTACCGACCTGGAGAAAGAGTGGAGTTCTCACATTGCTCCAGATTGTGCAATTTTGGCAATGGAAGATAGACACCCAGACACAGCAATTCCCTCCCTCCACTCCAGCTGGACACTTCAGTTTCCTCTGAGGTGAAATGTGGAGCTTTGGCGCCAATTCCTGGGGACAAAGGCCCTGAGGGACAGGAGAAGGGACACGTGTTTCCCTCTATATCAGTCATGGGCAAACTTGGGCCCTTCAGGTGTTTTGGACTTCAACTCCCACAATTCCTAACAGCCTACCGGCTGTTAGGAATTGTGGGAGTTGAAGTCCAAAACACCTGAAGGGCCCAAGTTTGCCCATGCTTGCTCTATATAGCTGTCCAGAAGCTTCTTACCATCTGGGCCGCCTTCAACATGGCTGGGCAGGACCCCGCGTAGCCTCGGTCGACGAGCCCGGCGTCTGTCGGGGAAGAGGCGGCCCGGCTGGTGCTGGCGTCGGTGCGGATCACCCTGGCCACCCCGGGCGCCATCCCGCAGCCCTTTTGGGGCGTGTGGCAGGCTTCTTTCTTCGCCCTCTTCCTCGGGGCTGTGGGGGCGGGACAGGGCGGGGAAAAAAATCCGTGGTTTCCACCAAGGTCTGCACGGCGCCTGGAGAAACACGTCATGGCCTCCTCCTCTGGAACTGTTTCTTTCCCGCACAAACGAATATGAAGGTGTTGCGTGGGGAAGAAGAGCAGCCCTTGCCACTTCTTCAAACTTCTCAAGAGGCCTTGAAGGCGGAGACGCTGGTGGGAGATGCATTCCGTCCGCCATAAATCGACAGGAAATTTAAAAGGCACACACACTTGCAAGAGGCCTTATGGCAATGATGGGCAACCTTTTGCGCTTGGTGTGTCAAAATTCACCAAAAAAAAAACCTAGCATGACTTGGGTGGTGTGTCACTTCAAGGAAAAAAAGCCATAATTTCGCAATATGTATAGTTTAAATTTTAAAAAATGTATAATTTTAATTAATAATTTAATTTATAATTTTCTATGGTACCCCTTGCAGTTTCCACGCTGATTTCTCTCTATTCTAGTTTCAATGTAGTCATGAATAATGGATAATCTATCTATATACAGTAGAGTCTCACTTATCCAACATAAACGGGCCGGCAGAATGTTGGATAAGCGAATATGTTGGATAATAAGGAAGGATTAAGGAAAAGCCTATTAAACATCAAATTAGGTTATGATTTTACAAATTAAGCACCAAAACATCATGTTATACAACAAATTTGACAGAAAAAGTAGTTCAGTACGCAATAATGCTATGTAGTAATTACTGTATTTACGAATTTAGCACCAAAATATCACGATGTATTGAAAACATTGACTACAAAAATGCATTGGATAATCCAGAACGTTGGATAAGCGAGTGTTGGATAAGTGAGACTCTGCTGTATATATAAAAGAGTGGATGGCATCACAGCAGTGGAGAAAACAACAAAAGTAAACACCCCACAACCTCGAAAATTGACAGCACAACCCCTCATCCATGCCTCTAGGTTGATACAACAAAAAGAAAAGAAAAATAAAGTCCTAATTAGAGGGAGAGGAATAATTGTTTTTATCCAATTGCTGCCAGTTAGAAGGCTAAGCTCCACTCACTTGGTCTCCTAGCAACCCACTCAGCCCAGGGGACCCTTTACCTTAACTACCACCAATTCCTCAATACAGTAGAGTCTCACTTATCCAACATAAACGGGCCGGCAGAATGTTGGATAAGCGAATATGTTGGATAATAAGGAGGCATTAAGGAAAAGCCTATTAAACATCAAACTAGGTTATGATTTTACAAATTAAGCACCAAAACGTCATGTTATACAAAAAATTTGACAGAAAAGTAGTTCAATACACAGTAATGCTACGTAGTAATTACTGTATTTACGAATTTAGCACCAAAATATCATGATATATTGAAAACATTGACTACAAAAATGCGTTGGATAATCCAGAACGTTGGATAAGCGAGTGTTGGATAAGTGAGACTCTACTGTACTTTATTTCCCATACCACCATACTTCACCACAGCAATGCGTGGCCGGGCACAGCTAGTATAATAATAGAATAGTAATAATATGATAATATACTACAATAATAATAGAATAATAATAGAATGATATAATGATAATGTAATGTGCATAATTCCCATGGAGTAAACAACAAGACCACTGGACCAAATCACACCGAATTTGGTCACAAGACATAGTCATCCAATCAATCTGCATGCAGCAGCGTGTCAGCAAAAATGGCTAGGCGTGTCAGTGCTGACACGCGTGTCATAGGTTGGCCATCACTGCCTTATGGTGACCCTTGACTTTCATCGTTTTTATAGGCAAGACATCCTCAGAAGTAGTTTTGGCAGTTCCTCCCTCTGAAAGGCAGCCCCCAGCACTTGGTATATCTCTCAGGGCCCTTCCCGACAGGCCCTATCTTCCAGGATCTGATCCCAATTTTTCTGTTTATCCCTCATTATCTGGCAGTGCGGACTCATATCATCCAGTTTTTTTTTTATCATGTCAGAAGCGATTTGAGAACATACTGCAAGTAGCTTCTGGTGTCAGAGAACTGGCCATCTACAGAGACATTGCCCTGAGGATGCCCAAATGTGTTACCGTCCTGCTGGAAGGCTTCTCTCATGTCCCCGCAAGCTAGAGCCGACAGAGGCTCATCCCATCTGCGGATTCGAACTAGCAAGCTTCAGGTCAGCAGTCCAGCTGGCACAAGGGTTTAACCCATTGCACTGCCACGGCTCCTATATAATCCAGTTTAAAACAGAAAACCTGGGATCAGATCCTGGGACACATAGAGCCTCTCTGGAAGAGCCCTCAGGATATGAATCCTTTGGTTTCTCAATACTTTTTTTGCACTGTAGCTCGTAGTATTCCTCACTGTTGACCGTGCTTGGCGAAGTGTGTTAAAGCACTGAGCTGCTGAACTTGCAGACCAAAAGGTCCCAGGTTCAAACCCCGGGAGCGGAGTGAGCAGCCGCTGTTGCTCCAGCTTCTGCCAACCTAGCAGTTCAAAAACATGCCAATGTGAGTAGATCAATAGGTACCGCTCCGGCAGGAAGGTAACAGCACTCCATGCAGTCATGCCGGCCACATGACCTTGGACGTGTCTGCTTAGAAATTGCGATGAGCACCAACCCCCAGAGTCAGACATGACTGGACTTAACGTCAGGGGAAACCTTTACCTTTACCTAACATCACCTAACAATTGTTCCTCTTTCCTGGCTTCATCTACACTGTAAAACAGGCATGGGCAAACTTTAACACACTTCGCCACCGGGGCTCTGTTCCTACTTACATACAAATTCAACTTAAGAACAAACCTACAGAACCTATCTTGTTAGCAACCCAAGGGCTGCCTGTAGTTTGCATTACTGACCTGTAATCCACTTTGAGAATCTGGAAAAGGTGCTTGGGAAAGTTTAATGTAATTCACTAACAGTGAGCTAATGTGATACGCTCACCCGAGTTCTGGATGTTGAGCTCAAATCAAATTCCTACTCACAATTCATTACTAAACGTATTACCAAACCAGCCTACCATATACTGGGATCTCTTGCAATCATAAAATAGGATGTCAGCTCCTGTCCCATAGAAATGATAGCAGCTTCCTTGGGGCCACATGTATCTGTGAGAAATATACTTGGCTGGAGTTACACTTAGAAAATGTATTTGTTCCGACTTGACATACAAATTTAACATAAGGACAAATCTACATCACCTATCTTGTTTGTAGTTTGGGAACTGCCTAGTTGTTTATACACCAGGCATGGGCAAATTTGGACCCTCCAGGTGTTCTGGACTTCAACTCCCACATTTCCTAACAGCCTCAGGCCCTTTCCTTAAGTGGCTGAGGGGGAAAAGGAAAGGGCCCGAGGCTGATAGGAATGGTGGGAGTTGAAGTCCAAAACACTTGGAGGGCCAAAGTTTGCGAGGTTAGCAGGCTGCCCAGCGTCGATGCCACAGCATTTAGGTCTAGGCTGGGGGTGGGGCGGCAGGACTCACTTCTTCTGTGCTGGCAAGCAGCAGATGGAAGCAGCAAGAAGTGTCCAGAAGCAGGTGTTTTTAAGGCCTTCCTCCACCCTCTTCCTATCCTCCTTACCCCAGAGTAGCAGGGCTGGGGGTGGGGTGGCAGGACTCACTGGTGGCCAAAAGGTGGCCAAAAGGAGGTGGCCACAAGGTGGTGGCCAAAAGGTGGCGGCCAAATAAAGGTGGCCAAAAGGAGGTGGCCAAAATGAGGTGGCCAAAAGATGGCGGCCAAAAGGTGGTCAAAAGGTGGTCAAAAAATGGCCAAAAGGAGGTGGCCAAAAGGTGGCGGCCAAAAGGTTGCGGCCAAAAGGAGGCGGCCAAAATGTGGCCAAAGGGTGGCCAAAAGGAGGTGGCCAAAGGGTGGTGGCCAAAGGGTGGTGGCCAAAAGGTGGTGGCCAAAAGGTGGCGGCCAAAAGAAGGCGGCCAAATAAAGGTGGCCAAAAGGAGGTGGCCAAAATGAGGTGGCCAAAATGAGGTGGCCAAAAGATGGCGGCCAAAAGGTGGTCAAAAGGTGGTCAAAAAATGGCCAAAAGGAGGTGGCCAAAAGGTGGCGGCCAAAAGGAGGCGGCCAAAATGTGGCCAAAGGGTGGCCAAAAGGAGGTGGCCAAAGGGTGGTGGCCAAAGGGTGGTGGCCAAAAGGTGGTGGCCAAAAGGTGGCGGCCAAAAGGAGGCGGCCAAAAGGTGGCCAGAAGGTGGCAGCCAAAAGAAGGCGGCCAGAAGGTGGCCAGAAGGTGGCCAAAAGAAAGTGGCCTAAAGGTGGCCAAAATGTGGCCAAAAGAATGTGGCCAAATGGAGGTGACCAAAAGCTAGCCAAAATGTGGCCAAAAGAATGTGGCCAAAAGGTGTCCAAAAGAAGGTGGCCGAAAGGTGACCAAACGGTGGCCAAAAGAAGGTGGCCAAAAGGAGGTGGCCCAAAGGTGGCCAAAAGGAAGTGGCCCAAAGGTGGCCAAAAGGTGGTGGCAGAAATTAAGACACTTAAAACCATACACATCATACCTTGAATTCTTCTATTTATTCTGTTCTTAATCATTTTACTTCCCCCTTTTATTTGGATATTTTTAAAAGCTCAGATGATGTTTTGAGTTGATGCTAGAAATGTGGGAACTGAAGGAAATTTCATGGATCAACATAATTCTCATGAGGAGGTTTGCAATGATATCTTTATGGCTTCTGACCTCTACTTGACACAGATCAAGTGGGCTCGGAATAATATGAGGACATTACAGTTGGCTTCTGTGTGTGGAATATATGGGGGTTGTCATTTTATCTTTGCTCAGGCAACACAGTGTCTCCTGCCAGCCCTGTTACCTCTGTATCTAAGGACCTCATCACTTGGAAGTTCATAAGTTGGAGGACAGTGGGGGAATCTATCAGGCAGCAGGGCAAATCCATCGGGCAGCAGGGCAAACTGTTGGGCAGCATCTCGCATCACCCCTTACCATCCTACAGCATTTCCCGTCTGCCCCCAGCTTAGTCCCATGCTGTTTCCGGCTTAACCTATGAGAGTTATCCATGTTCTCATGGCTGCATCTTAGCATGTTGTCAAGATACTGCATGCCCAGAGTCAGGACGGAGCCTTGTGTCATGTGATGGACTCTGGTGGGCTCCATTCTGGCTGCATCTCAGCAGCGTCCTAGGATGGGCAAAAAGCCCAGTGTGGTGAGGTCTTTTGTGAAGACTTTGTGTCTCCATTAATTTTGGCTAGGTTTTACACCCCTCCCCATATTCTTTAACATCCTAAAGTCCTAGAGAATTCATAAACTTTCTCATTGATATGTGACATTTGGTTGAATCTATTAAAAGTATTTACTAGAATCACTCCCATGCCACTATGAATGTATCTGATAAGCCGGGTTGAGCCTGGTTAGAATTTAGATAAAATACCTCCATGAAATACTAGGTATCTTCATGTAATGCTATGAAAAAAAATCTTACCTAAAACCTTGGAGAGGTTCTGTGAATCACAGATAACCACACTGAGCTAGATGGCTTTGTATTGATCAAATCATGAATATGAGAAATGTTAAATTGTGAAATAACCAACAGTTCCTTTGTTTTTATATACCTAATTCTCACATGCTTCTTTGTATATTGTTGTTGTTGTTGTTATTTACCTACCTTTTCTTGCAGCTTGAGGCAGGGTACAACATGGTTAAAACAGCAAGGTAAAACAAAGCATTATTAAAATACATATAATAAATACACACAGGTAAAATGTAGACTGAAATTTAGCAATGAAATGCAGGTTAAAATTCCCATGTTCAAATTGACTAGGTGTACATCTGAGCCACCCTCTTAATGTTATTTGAATCAAATTAGGCCATTCATTTCCATCATTTTTACACAGACACTTGAATGAGCTCCAAATTATTTCTATCATTTCAGCAGATGTTGTCTTTTGCCATTTCATCAAAGATTTGATAGGTTAATACATAACTAGAGAATTGCATGTGAATAATTCATTGGCATGTGCTGTGTTTTAAATGCTTATAAACAAACATATATCATTTCATAATGCTGATATACCAATAATGATCTATGACAAATTATTTCTATCTTTCATATAGATCTGATTTAGATTCATTTATAAGGTAGTCCAAAAAGAAACAGAACATGAAAAAGCTATTTTTTGAACTAATTTGTGTTGTAATCTTTCATAGTTCTGTGACCAGCAATATAACCCATAGGCCATGTATTGTTAGACCAAGTGAAGCAGCTGCCTATGGAACTTGGCCTACTCTGTATTGAGATAAAAAACCATGTCTCATTGCCAGTAATGAACTCTCTGTCAATCTTCCCCCCTCCCTTTTTTGGATTGTTTCAGACATTTGCCTAACGAAGTATGATGGACACTGACAGGAAGTTCTCCTGCATTGTGGGAAGGCCATGTGGGATAAAGTCCTATGTGGAATGGCAAAGGGTCTACATCAGGGGTCCCCAAACTAAGGCCCGGGGGCCGGATGCGGCCCATTGAAGCCATTTATCCGGCCCCCACGGCACAAGGGCAGAAGGGGGTTGGGCTAAATGACCCAAGGGGTCTCTTCTTCTCTTACAACCATTATTATTATTATCTGTCAGGGGCAATACTAATGGCTTTTGGTGCACAAAGGCAGAAGGGGATAGGACTAAATGGCCCAAGGGGTCTCTTTCAACCCTCTTTATTATTATTATTATTATTATTATTATTATTATTATTATTATTATTATTATTATTATTAACGTTGAGGCTGGGTGGCCATCTGTCAGGGATGCTTTGCTTGTGCTTTCAGTGCACAAAGGCAGAAAGGGATTGGACTCAATGGCCCAAGGGGTCTCTTCCAACCCTCTTTTTCTTATTATTATTGTTGTTGTTGTTATTATTATTATTATTAATTATTATTATTATTGCTTGGTGGCCAACTATAGTCCGGCCCTCCAATGGTCCGAAGGATCGTGAAATGGCCCCCTGTTTAAAAAGTTTGGGGACCCCTGGTCTACATAGTTCTTCACTTCAAATCCAAAATGTTTTTACCAGCCCTGGGAACAGTATGTTTTCTCTTAGGACTTCATCAAATGGGTCTTCACAAGCATCCTAGGATGCTTGCAGCACACTCATCTACGGAGTCCACGCCTCCCATCACATGATGCACAGTCACTTCTGGTGGGGCTCCATATAGTGTCCTTGGACACTCCATCCAGAACAATTCTATGGGAGGCTTCTTGTGTTCTGTAAGCATCAACAGGGCCAGCGCAGTGAATCCCCGGAAGGACTCAACAATAGTGTAGTTGTGAAACATAGTGTAGTTGTGACCATAATCCTTCTCTGTGTCCTACCAGGGGGAGCAGTATGCTATGGGAGGACATGGGAGAGGGTCTTTTTATCTGTAGCATCATTGCTGCCAAATACAAGCAGTCCCCAAGTTATAAACAAGATAGGTTCTGTAAGTTTGTTCTTATGTTGAATTTGTTTTTAAGTCAGAACAGATACATTTTTAAGTGTAACTCCAACCAAATATATACATTTGAAGAGCATAGGAAAGGGTTCACATCCCTGTGGTGCTTGTTTTGTTGTCTGTGCCTGTTCAGAAAATTTCACCTCACTTTTTCTGTCCCTATTGAAAATTGGATTTTGAACAATTTGGCTTGTTGTGGGAGTTGTAGTCCAAACACATGGAGGGCCAAAGTTTGCCCGTGCCTACTGTAGAATGAATGCAGTTTGACAGCACTTCAACTGCCAAGGCTCAATGCTATGGCATCCTGAGATTTATAGTTTAGTGAGGCACCAGCCTTCTTTGGCATAAAAGGCTCAAGACTTTGTAAAACAATTCCCATAATTCCGTAGCACTGAGCCATGGCAGTTTAAGTAATCTCAGTCCGCATTCATTCTATTTAGAGTAGGTGAACCCCCAGGTTTAGCTGCTTTACACAAAATCCGAATAGCTCATTGATCAAGGGCACACGTGTCAAACTCAAGACTCATGGAACAAATGTCTTTTTATGTGGCCCTCCAGATGCTAGACGAAAGATCCTGCATTCCTCCTCATTAGATATCACAACTAGAGCTGATGGGAGTTGTGATACAGTAACATCTCCAAGGTTGGAGTTTGTTCTGTTTAGTCAGGAGAGTAAGGTTTGAATGTGGATGCAAGGCTTGTGGATATATCTGACTTTTAAACTTTTCTCTAACCTCAGAGCCACAAGTGCTGTTGGACCACAATTCCTATTATTTCCAGTCTGCATGGCAGATGGGAGTCATCATTCGATAACATTGTGGAGACCCAAACTGAATAATAACTAAAGAGCACCGGCCACTATGTAAAAAGTATATATAGCTGGCCCTCTGTATCCATGGGGTCTCCATCTATGGATTCAAAGACTTTTTGAAGGCAACCAACTGATGTGGCCCTCAATAAAAATTATTTTGACATCCCTCGTCTAGGGGTATGATTCTTGCAAATGCCAATTGTGGGTCTGCATAGCTTAGTGTTGTCTAAACAGATGATCTCCAGATTTCAGATAAAGCACTTTCTCCCAAGAGATGCCAGGGACTGATCCTAGGACCTTCATCATGTCAATCATAAATAAGCTATGGCATTTCTGTCAAGCCATCCTGAGTATCATTTTTGGTGAAAAGGATATGAAATGAATAAAAAGCCATGCTATTCATGCTTATCAATCATTAGAATGTTGGGTTAGAGTCAGCTTACGTTGTTGACAAAGTATGCGTGTAGATTTTATGTCCTGTTTGCAGAGTTCAGAAAAGCATCTAAGTGACCACTGCTGTTGTGTATGTCCATGGGGCTGGTGGGAAGGATGCAGGATTAGATCTAATACAGTACATCTACTATTATGAAAGCCTTGCCTTCAGTTACCAGGAATATGATGTAGGCTTCAGTCAAGTGACAAAAAAGGAATTCAGAGGCACTTTTACTGAGACTATTTTTGGCAGTGGAAGCAGGACCCACGTCTGAGTGACATGGATCGTGAAATAATTCTTAAAATGATCTTCCATAAACCCAATCACTTTAAGCCCCTTTCCCTCTATGCACAAATCCTCACAACTGTGTGAGGATTTGATAAAACGGACAGACACTAAATGATCAGACACTGTAGTTTGACTCTTTTCCCCAGTTGTGAAATCATAATTTTCTACACATCACAAAGGTGACTGAGAGAGAGTAGAGCATGCACAGCATTAAATGACTCTCATCAGCATTAATAGACATTACTGCCAATACATTGTTGCACCAGGAGAAAATGTTTTAAGGTCCTTCTAGAACTCAACTTGCCAAATGTGCAAACATTTTTTTTTATTTCACATGTATATTTTATTTCATTTTTTGGTGTTTTTTTTCTGAAAGATACACTTTATTTTCACAATAATCTTTTGAGGTAGGTTAGGCTAAGAGATAGTAACTGTTCCAGAATGAAAACTGATTGGGCGTTTGAACCAGGATCTACTTAATACAACATTAGTAAGCTAACCGTTGTACTCTGTGTGCTCTTAAAATATCATTGGGAAGGAGAGGGTTCCATACATATGTTTGTTATGGGTCTTTATAATTCCTGTACAAAAGGGCCACAGTTTCCTTTTCCCAGCAGAACCTCTGATGGGAGCTGCATAAACCCAACCTGAAAAAAAAGAAATCACAGTGCACCACAATATCTGAAACACTCCCCTGATGGGGTATTCCATCATTTTACAATTAGTAAGTCAAATAAGCATAACAATTACAATGAAAATATGTTCAGTGTCATGTACATGAAAACTTATTTACATATAATTCAAACCCAGTAAAATATCTGATAGAGGTCATGGCACTGCTTCAATTGAAATATAGTCATTTTTCAGAATTGTCTTGTTAATTATAATAAATGGATTTAAAAATCTTAAGAAGAAATTAAAAACACTCTTCTAGCATTCTACATTCTGTCATCATAAACTATCAGGCTCATGATAAGGTAATTAAAGCAGCTTCTCGCTAGCATTAAAAATGCTATTACTGAAATAATAGGCCCTCCTATTATGTGAGCTCATTTAATGCCATTTCAGTTTTATGCAAATAACTTTGAATATCACAAAATCCATGCTGGAGTACCTAGTTATGCCTGGAGAAGGGTCTTCTCTAGACCTCAAACCTCCACTGGACCATCGAATTGTGTTGGAAGCCTAGTGAGAACACTTCTTGATGTGGCTGCGACCAGATCTCGCTTGAAGGTGAAGGAGCTCATTCTTCAGGATGTCAGGAAACTATATGCTTTATAAACCCAGTACTTTGGCTTCACACTGCAGAAGTTCATGCTGTGGATCTATGCCATTTTCCAGGATCACCTCTCCCATATTATACTGATTGTGCAGGAAGCCATCTGAACAAACTGGATCACCCAGAGGAGTATCACCCTGTCACTCATCTAGAGAGGGACAGTGCAGTTCTTCTCCTTCATCAAGGAGCGTTTCAAAAACCTCTTGGCCCAAATGGAAGAGATCCTCCTTAGCACAGTGCTAAGCATGCCAGAAAATGTCCTGCTCCCAGAAGGCAGAGCCCAGGAGTTCAGTTATTCAGAGGAAGGTTTTCAGGAGTGTCGGGAGGAGGTTGTTTGGCTGGATGAGAGGCTCAGGGCCAAAACGTGGGCCAAGGAGGCCCTGCAGGAGCAGAAGATTGTCCAGGCGCACCTGGATAGGATGCTTCAGTCATTCGACAGTCTTGACCAAGTCAACAGGAGGGGGGTGGCAACTTCCAAGTAGCGCTAGAGGCCTTGATCAAGCCAACTGCCAAGTGCAAAAGTGGAGCAGAAAATTGACCAGTTGGAGAAACTAACTGCAGTGTGATGTCAAGAATTCGTCTTTGGAGATTGTTGCATGACGCTGTTATAGAACTATTCTTTCAGTACTGTGGCTGAATCCTCTGGCATCCTGGGGTTTGTAGGAATGTAAGGGTGCCAGGACATTGAGAATATTATATATGCATTAAATATTATATAACATACATACATTAAAATTGGAGGCACTGCTGGGTCCTCCTGCTTTGGCGGGAAGCCAAGACATAATTTCAGATAAGAAAAATACGTTTTTCAGGTTATACATAAAAACTGCAAAACACAAAGAATCCTGTAATGGTTATCTTGCATAATACACAGGCCTACTGTACAGATAAAGTTCCTGAGGATGTTCTTCTTTTTCTTAACATAGCTGCTTAACATCAGAACTGGTCCTACCATTAGGCAGAATGAAGCAATGGATGCTGAGATCTGGGGTAGTGGCAAAATGTTAGCAATTCAGAGCTGATGTGTGCCATGCAGCCTACTCTATCCATTGTCCTGGCTCATGTGACTTCAAACCCCAAAATCCAAAGTCCAAAAATGTATGAGTCCAACAGCATGGTCCTATTGTTGTTTATCTGAAACTGTTGTCCTCGGAGATATGCTGCCTGCCCTTGTGGTCCCTGCCAACTCTTACAATTCTGTGATTCTGATCCTGAAAGTAGTATGATTCTATCATGACTAGTCGCCACTTGAGAGCCTTCTTAAATATTTATTTAAATATACCACATTCTGAGGAACCCAATTCTTCATTTTAATTAGAAACTGCATGAAGAAAAACATTTTTGACTCTCTTGACTTTCTCTAAATGACCCTACTTTGTATTATGACAGAGAGACACATTCACTTGGAGGCTTTTTTCATACCATTCATAACTGTATGTATCTCCATTATTTTCTTCCTTTGAAGTAAATACATCTAAGTACTGCAGCCTCTCCTTATAGATGACTTGCTCCAGTTTCCTTATAATTTTGGTGCCTTTTCCAACTTTACCATACCCTTTATGAAGCCCAGCATCTAGACTTGTAAAAAATATTTCAAGTGAAATTGCTACAGAGTTATCAAATAATTGCATTTTAAAAAATGTTTGTTCTTAAGGAAATCTAGCCTAGTTTAAAGTAGTCTCATCTACATATAATCAGTTATTCTCAAAACTGTGGCACTTTAATTCAGACATTTCACAGCTGCACATACTTGTTTGGGAGTTATGCTGAACTAAAACTAAACAAAGTCAAACTTTTGAATAAATATATGTGGGATAAGGCTAAAACAGTTACATTCACAGAATAAAACAGCAGAAACATTCATTGACATTTTCTTACAATGTATATACTCAAACACCATATTGATACAAAAAATAACATTCTGTTCACTGTATTGGATAAAGATTTACTTTTCCTGAGGAAACACTGCTTAAAATTGTGGATCTTAAATCAGATGAATAATCTAAGTTCCATTAACGACCACTGATTTCAGTGAATCTGTTCTGAGTAAATCTGGATCCAATGCACAATACTTTATCAGAATATATAATTGCTCACTGCTATGAAAACAATAGCATATTTTCAGTAAATCTTTCTTATAATTATAGGCAGTCCCCAAGTTACAAATAACTCATAGTTAAAAACGGGGATGAGACAATAAGAGAGAAATCTACCCCTCGGAAGGAAAATTCACTCCTGGAAGAGTTATCATGGGAAAAAGTATCGTCCCTGAAGTTTTCTCACCAATCCTTGTTTCCACAACAAGCCACATTTTTCAAAATCTAGTTATAACAGGGACAGAAAGTGAGGTGAAACCTTCTGAACAGGGGCACAGACAGCAAAACAAACACCACAGATGTGTTAACCCTTCCTTATGCTATCTAAAACTAGTCTAAAACTACTTTTGACTGGGATTATTTATTTATTTACAGTATTTATATTCTGCCCTTCTCACCCCGCAGGGGACTCAGGGTGGATCACATTATACACATACAGGGCAAACATTCAATGCCCATAAACACATCGAACCGAGACAGAGACAGACAGACAGACGCAGAGGCAATTTAACTTTTCCTGAGGGGATGTTCGATTCTGGCCACAGGGGGGAGCAGCTGCTTCAACATCCACTCTGATGGCACTTCCTCATTCCAACGTTGTAAATTAGTTAAACTTGCCTCCCCACTTTTATAAGTGGTACCTTATTTCCTACTTGATAGATGCAACTATCTTTCGGGTTGCTAGGTCAGCAACGAGCAGGGGCTATATTTTATTTTTAATTGACAGGTGCTCACCCCGCCACAGGCTGGCCTCGAACTCATGACCTCATGGTCAGAGTGATTTATTGCAGCAGCTGCTCACCAGCCTGTGCCACAGCCCGGCCCCTTGCACTTAAACTGGTACCTTAAAATGTACCTGTTCCAATGTACAAACAAATTCAACTTAAGAACCTACAGAACCTATCTTGTTTGTAACTTGGGGACTGCTTGTATATATCCATTAGTAGGGCTGTAATCCTATGCACTAGAACTCCCTAAACTGGTGCCGTTTGGACATGTTAAGCTTGCAAATCACCTGATGTAGCCAAAAGGGCCATCTAATTGGGAGTGCAGATTCTTCAATATATCAGGAGAGTATCAGACTCAGAAAGGCTGCTGAAGAAGAAATCCCATTGTGCTCAGTGAAGTTTATTTTGCAGTAGAAATGTATACCATTATATTATAAGGCCTTCAAAATATATCTAGTAGGTAACTGTCTATAAAAAACATATTGATCCTTTACTCAGGTCAGATGGCATGGCCAAGAATGGTTTAGTAAGTGATAATGTGTCAAAGGTTTCCATACTTTCTTCTTTTTCTTCATGCAGATCAATTTGCGCCTCTGCTTCTTAGTTTATGATTATCTCTGATTTGAATGTCACAGAAATGTACATCTGCCCCAAGCCAAGTGGAGGAGGGAATATACTTGCACAAGGAACAACTCCATATACCTATATACCTGTTTTTCTTTTATTTAAAGAGGATATTTATTGCAAGGTCCGTGATCTCCAAGATACGAAACTAAAATAGGCATTTCCACCATAGCATGAAGTGACAACGAAGGCAAAGAACTGTACAGAGGGAAAAGAGAGAAATGTCAGAAAATAAAGGCAGACTTTTATTCATTTTCAAAGATATTTCATGGCATATAAAAGTAAGGTTTTTATCATCGCCTTCATTGTGACCGTGGGTCATGGAGCCTTTGTTGCAAGGATGTGAGCACTTTTTGTGAGCAATTCTTACTGTTGTGCAGGTTAAAAAAGAAAAAAAAGGTAAAGGTCATCTTCACAACAATACAATCCCACTGATGCCAATCAACATAAATATACAAATGGATTCCCAAGTGTCAATTCAAATGCTCCTGCATCTCTGTTGTTTAGAGAAGTGTGCAAGCTTGAGTGAATGATGCCTGACTGTGTCAAGCATTCATTTCACTGTAAATTTTTATTCAATAGGGCCCTGACACAAGGTAATTATAGCAGAAGTTATATAAACAGAATCTCTGTAATTCTTAAATGCAGTCAGCCATTACTTTTCCTGTCCAGTGATCTCACACTCCATCCATTATCTGAAGATCAGAATATGATTATTTCTAGGCAGGGAAATGTGGATAGGAGACAAGTGAATATGCTGTTACATGAGTAGCTGTATTTATGTAGACATATGGCTCCTTGTGACACAATGTAAGTCATTTCAAATATACTAGGAGCCCCTGGTGGCGCAGTAGGTTAAACCCTTGTGCCAGCAGGACTGCTGACTTGGGAGATTGGGTTGCTGACCTGAAGGTTGCCGGTTTGAATCCAACCTGGGGACAGCGTAGATGAGCTCCCTCTATCAGCTCCAACTCCATGCGGGGACATGAGAGAAGCCCCCCACAAGGATGGTAAAAATATAAAAACATCCGGGTATTGCCTGGGCAACATCCTTGCAGATGGCCAATTCTCTCACACCAGAAGCGACTTGCAGTTTTTCAAGTTACTCCTGACACGAAGTTTTTTTCAAATATGCTGACCTACACTCTGATGTCAACCCACCCCCCAAACAGATTAAACCATGACTTTCTAATAGGAAAAAGCTTGGAAATGTTGAATTCCAGTGCATAAAGAGAGAAGTGGGGTAGTACCCAAGGCTGATTTTTGCTCTAATAAACCATGGTTAACTAGACAGACCAGTAACATCATTGCTTGCCCAGTGAAGTCTCTGTTGACTAAAGAGAACTGGGCCCTTTGAATAAGTGATGTCAAACTGCATTAATACTACAGTGTAGATGCACCCTAGGATTAATGTTTTACTTACTGAGGAAGCAGCCCAGCTGTTATAGTTATGGCTGTCTGGTTCTTTGGAGACTGCGCAGGCATCTACAACGGCGGCAATGAAGTACAAAACAAAGGCACTGCCATTAAAACAGAGACCCTGGAAAGGCAAAACAGAAGAAGACACTGAGTTTCTTCATGTGTATTATTTCATTCATGTCCCTTGCTTTAATGGAAGTCATGAATAATGCAGGTTTTAAGGAAAAGAACTTACTTATCATTATCCTAAAGTTCCTAGAGTTGTTACACTTCTCTGCTAAAAGCTCATGTTCCACATGTGATCCCACATTTATCTGAAGTTATGCTGGTTTTCACACCAATTCTGTTATTTTGGGATCTGTACCAGGAACAACCAGTATAACTGGTACTGAATTCTGGATTAAAGACACTAATTAGTCCTCTGGCACCACATTTGTTGGTGTTATGAGAAAACAACTGATTTATTTAAGTTTCCTTCAATGTATAAATTAACTGTGCTATCCATCTAAAAACGAACACCACTTAGATATGATGGATGAGGCTTCAAATAGCTGCAGTGACTGGGGATGATGGGAGGTGTATTTCATTATATTTATGGCATGGGTGGGAAAAGGCATAGAGAAGCATGTTTCAGCATGGATATCTGAACAGGAATCACAAGGAACATCCGCACACTTCCTCAAAAACAGGTCTGCCAGATGGAAAACACTCATATTTCCTGGTTGAAAAGAGGATAATTGTTTTAGCAATAGGCTCTAGCTACAACTCTCCCTGGGCCATTGCAGGGCAGCTCAGCATTATAGTTAGCTTATCTTCAAGAGCTCAGGCTTGGAAACCAAGCCCTGTGGGGTATGAAATACCACTGGACACTTGAGCACACTTTGTTCACATTCCTCTTTCTCTGTGTGAGTTTGTATTACACTTCCTTTTTATGCCAAACTTCTTTTATTGGCTAATACAAGTCCATCATTGCATTGACATGTCCGAAACAGATTACCAGTTTCCCAAGGAGGAATCAGCCATCCATTTTCCTTCTCAGATCGAGAATTCAAGTAAGGTATTACTATTAAAACAGATTGTTCATAGAATAACATTCCTGGCTATTCTTGATTTTTTTTTAAAATGAACTATTTATTTATTTACTGTATTTATATACTGCTTTTCCCACCCCAGGGGGGACTCAAAGCGGTTTACAACATAATAATGGCAAAATTCAATGCCTAACATACATATAAAACAAAAGCATATAATCTAAACAAAAACATATAACTATGTATTAAATCAATAAGAATTAAACATAAAATTTAGATATGAAAACATAGAATTAAAATACATAATATAATCATTAAAATCATATGATCAAAATTTGTAGACTGGGGTCATTCCAATTGTCAATTGCACATATTCCTTATTTATTTATTCATTTCTTGCACAGCATTACTTTACTGGCCAAAAGCTTGGTCCCATAACCATATCTTTACTTTCTTTCTGAAGGGCCAGGAGGGAGGGCGCTGATATAACCTCACAGGGAGAATGTTCCAGAACCAAGGAGTCACCACTGAGAAGGCCCTCTCTCTCGTCTACACCAGTCGCGCCTACGAAGCAGGTGGGACTGAGAGCAGGGCCTCCCCAGAAGATCTTAACCTCCATGAATGTTCATAGCGGGAGATAAGTTCAGACAGGTAAGCTGGGCTGGAACCGTTTATGGTTTTATAGACTAAAGCCAGCAAGAAATTGGAGGGGGGGGGGGTTGTGTGCTGACTATCATACAGGATGATGTGAAAATCAATTGAAATAGTTCTAAACTACACACTCATACATTATTTAAATTTGTGCTACCAGATAGTTCTGCTCTTTTTGAGTTACAGACTTTGTTAGAAAACTAGTGCAACACAAAGCAGGATGGTGAGGGAGACCCTTTGTTTTGGCTTGTGTTTTTCAAGACAGTTCCCATCCTGTTGACATGAGATAGTACTTGATGTGCAAGTTGAAACTGTGTGAATGTATTGCTATTATCAGGCTATTTTTTCTTTTAAAAGACTGTGGTCCAAAGCAGGAATACTCACAACTGTGGTCCATGGCACTTGGGGGATCCTAGTGTATGTCATTGTCATATAGATGATTAAGAAGAAGAGTGTAAGAACCCAGTAGAACACCGCCACAAACATCACCCAGCCAAAGACAGGATACAGGAAATATTCTGTTCCAGCAATCAGTGTCCATACCAGCAACCCTAGAATCTGCAAATATAAAAACAAACAAACAAATGGTTGTTCAGATGGAAGCCCAATCCCCCTCTTGCCCAAAGTCTGGTGTGTGTGAACATCTTTCCTATCTGATTCTAGATTTTTAATATAAGTGTTCAGAATTGATTTTGCTCTCTCTCCACATAATACAATGTTTGTTTGTTGCTCCTGTAGAACATTTCAAAATGTTCTTAATCATTTTATATGTGTACAATATATATGTGTGCAATATATTAGAAAAATAAAACATAAGCAATTAAACTATGAGTAGACATGAGAAAAATTAGTAGTACATTGTAACAATGCTACAATGTGTACTTGATACAGTAGCAAAGGAGTAGAGTGCCAAGATCTTACAGACAAAAAGCAATTACAGTAGAGTCTCCAACATAAATGGGCTGGCAGAACGTTGGATAAGCGAAAATGTTGAATAATAAGGAAGGATTAAGGAAAAGCCTATTACACAGAAGAGGACCTCAAATTATGGAAGGAAGATATTGGGGAAACACCATTTCTACAGATCCATGCTGTACTTGTACTTGTAAACTGCACACAAATTATATCAGGCGGCTCCAAGACACTTGCACAGCTGCCATCCTGCTATAATAGTAGCAAACACTGTTTCAAGTGTAATAACCTCTCAAGATATTATTTGCCTCTTTTAAAGCAGTGCTGAAGTGGTACTAATGTTCACATTTTTATTACGAATCACTCTTTTTATGGAAAAAAAGTTGCTTGGGTTGCCTTTTTTCTTGTACTGCTTTTATGTGTATTTTCATCTTGAGCAGAGAGTTATTTTAAGAGGTGGTTAATAGCTGAATTCAGGAGATAACTAGCTAATGTAATCCAAAATATTTAAAGCAAGGCAAAATTCAGAGGTTGGATAAAGTAGACTTTTGGATTACTAACTCTCAGATTACCCTATCTATCTTGGCCAGGAGTCATACTGGCTGGAAGGCTCTGGGAGATTTAATCCAAATCAGTAACTTTCCAATGTTATGGAAATTTTTTCAAATTCAGGTCAGCATAAAGACAGGATGACAAAACATTAAAAGCACTCAAGAGAGAATCTAATTTTGTCAGGTTAGATGGGAAGTTATATCGAGATAAACATAATTTTTCTGGTTCAATTATTTTTCTTACAAGTAAGAGGAAGGGGATGCTCCTTTTGAAGGGGCATATGTTCTTGAACTTCATGTGGATATGTGAAACTGCAAATAATAGCAAACTCTATTTTCAGTGGGATGACAACGGAGGTACAAAAAGAGCTTGTACAGGAGACTCTAAGTGAAGATGTGAAACCACATTGTATATAGATTTTGCAGATTCAGGGGTTCTACTGTGGACAACCATAGGGAAACATTTATATCTCAACAGTGACATTTGTTTTTATTGCCCTAATGTAGCACAAATCCTATGTAAAATCATACTATGTATTTTGGACATTAATATTGAAATCTGAAATATATACAGGAAGTATTTACTTTCTGTATATATTTCTGTATATACCCCTTTACCTGTCTACAACTTCACTATATGAAAAATATGGTCTGATTGTAGCAATGCTGATGCTATGCATCATCTCAGATGTAAATATCCACACATACAGAAACAGGATACTTAGCATCTTATGAACTTTCTCAATCCTATATTCACCAAAACCATAGAAAGGGGTTCATCTACAAAGCAAGTAAGGCTAAATTGGTAGGTGGATGTTGATGTGCCTGCAGGCTCCACCCACAACATCCCAGCATCTCAAGTTCTTGGTTTTAGTGCAAAGATCTGAACAGAGTTGTAAGCACTTTCAGCAGAATAACAATGTTTTCTGCATTTGGGAACACCATATTATCAACAAGTAGCATGCACTTACAATACTTTTAAACTTGCATGCAGAGATTTCTAAAAACGCAGTATGTACAGGTCATGGTTCATATTTATACATGTTTCCTTCACCATGGCCCTTCAACCTTGGTTTTCAAGATGTTTTTGGGTTGCAACTCTCAGTTTCCCCAGTCAGTATGACCAAATATAAAGGGTGGTAGAAGAGCCAACCAAGAACACCTGGGGATCCAAACTTGGAAAAGGCTACATTAGATGAGAACAAATTGGCAAACTCATGCAAATCAAGCTCAATATTTGTTCTTCTTTTTCATCCAAATTCGATTTAATATTCTATTTGTTCCTTCAAGTAGTTTTCCTGACGTATCAAAACATGTAGTGTTTCTTTTAAAAACATATCCACTATTTGCTATTTGCTTAAATATATAGTTTTAGCAATCAAAATTAAAAGTTCTACTTTCATATAGATTACTACTATTCAAATTACGGATATAGAAAACATCACTTTTCTACCACTGGAGGTCACCATTGTTCCATGGGAATAGTTTTTCTTAATATTTTAACAATTATTAACCCCTTTTTGATGAAATTTGGGATTGGCTTAGCCTTGATCAAACCTGTTGTGAAGTAGCGAATGCTTAGAATAATCCATGTTATTCATATTACCAATAATTATAAATAATTGATGGTTTATAATATCATATTCTATCTATAACAGCCTTCTCTAAGTGAACCCCTTCTGGATGGGTTGAACTACAACAAGTTTGATGATATTGTCACCTTGCAGCAGGTTCTCCTCTCATTTGCCTTGTTTCTTTCACCTAGTCGTCTCCAACATGGTGCACCTAAATATGTAGCACTACGATGATCATAGACTGCAACTGGTCTTTTGTTTAATGTATCTGCACATTGCTAGCTTTGGATGGAGGATGAGTTTTAACCATTATTTAGCAGTAAACATCCATGCAAGCTATTTATTTATTTGTTTGTATCTTCTAATAAATGGATTTTCATGACAATCGCTTACCAAATGGCTTTTCATGTGATTAACATTCCTTGGGCAAAATGTATTTTGTGGGCCAGGTTTCCCCCTATATCCTGCCACAGGTTGCACTAGCTTGTCCTAGTGCACAGGGAGTGACATAACTTCACTTTGTTTAGCATTTTGGGCTGTAACTGAGAAGTTTGGGGAGGTTGTCACAGGGAGAGCCGAACTGCTACATTGGCACATTTTGGTGTGGTTCAGGTGTAGACGAATCACATGAAAAATAAATAGTGGGTTACAGGGGAATCTATAGGGCTCTCAAGGACATTCAGAGCCTGCAAAAGTGTTGAATGTGACCAGCGTGCTACACTTGCCCCAGTTTCAGTTGTTGTTCTTCTATGCCATTTCCAATTGTTGTTCTTCACTGTTACTTTGACTAATCATTAGAAAATAAGTCCTGAACAGTATATGTACTATTTAATACTTGATAAGCTGAAGGTAGCAACTATTTTGCCTAGTTCCCTTCAATGTCAACAAGCAGTTGCTCATAAGCATGAACCTCAACAAATGCTTTCCTATTCACTGCGTAAGTTTTGAGACACAGCTCATTTATTTTGGTCACAGCTTTGAGATATAATGGATTAAAAGGTTGTTTGACATTTTCAGCTGGTTCAGGAAAACTGAACGCTGCATTTTATTGAGCCTGACAAACTCCAAAATAATATTACACATTTCTTGATTAGAATTTAAAAGGTCAGGCTGGCTCTTAGCTGATAACCTACATTGAGAATATAGCAAAACAGATTTTGACAGTGTTTAAATGTCTCTTGTAAATTGATTTGAAAGTCATGGGCCTAGCCAGCCAAGGAAAATATATGAAGCTCTAAGACTACTGATATCTAGGAAAAACACATATGCGAAACAATCTGTCCATTATTTGCTTTTCTCTCTCTCATGAAGCTTGGTTTGCTGAAACAGTGGACTAACTACTGCAGTGATATAAGCCTGTATTACAATATCCTGATTGTCTCTTAGGATACAAGCACTTTTCTCCTTTATGGTTTGCAGATTCTGTGTGGTTCCTTGTTACAGCCTTATCTTCTGACTAGCCAGCAAAGGAGAAATAAGCCTGCATGTCCCAGAATCATGAAGAGGCATCAATAAAGTCACAACAGTGATGCTTTAATAACTGTGTTGAAGAGATCATTTTGGCAGGATTGCTTATTTACCTCCCACAGCACTGTCACACACATGACAAATCATAACTGTGGAAGCCTCTTTCTTTCAACACAAGAGTTAAAAGGTATACTACTGTTTTTCATCACCATTTTCAAAGCAATTCTCTAGACTTCAATAGACATTGAAAATGCAGAGGTCATGGCCCCCAAGTCAAACTGCTCCATATCCCACAGATTTCAATGGGATAGTAAAAGCCTACGTTTCTCTCTGTTGTTCAAAGCAATGGACCCCAAAGTGCTTCACTTTAGGCAGATTGTGCTCATTGCTATGATGAGATGGCCTTTTAGCAGATACTAAAAAGAGATGGCTGAACAGCTTCAGGCCTCCCTTACAGCTCCAAGCCTAGGCCTCTATTCTCTATTACATCCCATACCATGTTCTTTAGTCTTTGTTCTCCTTCAGCAGAGTATAAGGGTACAGTTTCAAAACTCATATTCTAGAAACGTAGAAAAAGGATTAAATAGGAGATACGATATAACAAAAAGTAGTGTGTGTGCACGAGCGTACACAAGTGGATACATTATTTTCCTCTGGCAGGATCTTCATTACTTTGCAAAGTAAGTTCTGATGTAGGATCTCAACTGTGAAAAATGAGACCTTAGAACAGTTATAGTTATAAAATGAAACAATAATGAATACATGTGAAGCCAACTATTTATTTACTAAATGTATTTATTGTATGTTCAAAAGATTTTTCAAGAAGAATAAATAACTGAACATAGTATTTTCAAGGGTAGTATAAGTGGAGGTGACTCAGTGCAGAAATTACATTTCGTCAGTATAAATAAAGATAGACAGGTTTGACACCTGAATGGAAAATTCACCCATTTGTCATTATTTTTTTTAATCCAGCTATCTTTTCATTCATGAATATGCCTTAGATCAGATACCCAATTCCATGGAGCTTTTCTGAGAGTAGGTCATACAGGCTACATTTCATGTTTGAATGGAATGCATTGCAGAAGGTTATATTGACATGTTAAAAGAGAAAATATCAGGTGACAGAAACAGTACACAAATCACATACAGTATCGCCACTCACAGAATCACAGATGTGGAAGATGTCTCAAGTGCCATCTTTCCCTATCTCTTGCGGGGTTTCCAGCTAAAGTATTCCCAGTAAGTAGCTGTCCAGCCTTTTTTTGGAGATGTCCAGAGAACGCAATCCCACCATCTCAGGGTTTCATTGCCAAACCATGCTTATTGTCTAAAGGTTCCTTCTCTCCTGTAACTTCAAACTTTAGACCTGGTCCATCCCCTGGCACAGCAGATAACAGGCTCCCCCACCCCTTACAAACAGTGTGATCATGCTACTCCTCAATCCTCTCTTCACCAAGCTGAACATGCTCAGCCCCTTCAATCTTTTGTTTTTTGTTCTCCATATCCCTTATCATCCTCGTTGACCTTCTCTGAACCTGCTTGAACTTCTCTACATCCTTCTTAAGATGAGACTTCCAGGACTGAACATAGTACTCCAGATGAGGCTTGACCAGTGCAAAATACAGTGGAACTATTACTTCCCTCAACTTAGAAGTTATGCTTCTAATAATGGACAGATGGCCTACATATTTAAAGGAGCATACTGTATTGAGAAACTGTAAAACAGGTGTAAGGTTGAAGCAGGGAAAGGTTAGGTCAATTCCCTTAATGGATGCAAGGCAACTGGAAACAAATGCAGGGGAAAAATGCAGCCCTTTCCCTATTTTTCCATTGTCACCCACAAAGTATCTGCTGGGTCTGCACCTGTCCTTTGCAAAATGCAGATCAGTGATCTTTGCCTGATGAAGAAGCAAGTGAACTTTGAAATCTAGTTATTTTAGTTTAATATGTGGTATCACCACAATGTGTGTGTGTGTGTGTGTGTGTGTGCGTACACACACACACACACACACACATACAGAGAGAGAGAGAGCCCCTGGTGGTGTAGCAGATTAAACTGCTGAGCTGCTGAACTTGCTGGCCGAAAAATTGGTAGTTCGAATCAGGGAAGCGGACTGAGCTACTGCTGTTAGCCCCAGTTTCTGCCAATCTAGCAGTTCAAAAACATGCAAATGTGAGTAGATCAATAGGTACTGCTTCTGTGGGAAGGGAACAGCACTCTATGCAGTCATGCTGGCCACATGACCTAGGACAGGGGTCCCCAAACTAAGGCCCGGGGACCAGATGCAACCTTCCAAGGTCATTTACCTGGCCCCCTACCTTCAGTTTTAGACTTAGGCTCGCCCAAAGTCTGAAATGACTTGAAAGCACACAACAACAACAATCCTAATTGACTTGACTAGCTCATTGGCCAGAAGCAGGCCCACATTGAAATCCTAATAGGTTTATGTTGAATAAAATTGTTTCTGTTTTTAAATACTGTATTGTTCTTTCATCGTTGTTGTTTTATTGCACTACAAATAAGACACGTGCAGTGTGCATAGGAATTTGTTCATATTTTTTTCAAATGATAATTTGGCCCCTCAACAGTCTGAAGGATTATGGGCCGGCCCTCTGCTTAAAAAGTTTGAGGACCCCTGACCTAGGAGGTGTCTACAGACAACACCGGCTCTTTAGCTTAGAAATGGAGATGAGCACCAACCCCCAGAGTTGGACACGGGGAAAACCTTTACCCCCGCCCCCATATATGTGTGTGTATCTGTACACGAAGTATGCATAAGACCTAGATTGCTGCAAAACTGAAGCACTGTAGTGATACAAAATCACACTATAACTTCATAGTTTTCCCATATGCATAGTGCAGCTGGATTGTTTTACTTATATTCATACGATCATGAGAGTTACTACAAATAAGTTAATGCCAATGTGTTGGATTTCCTTCCATGTAAACATGGTGAAGACTGGACTGAAGAGGACTTTGCAAACCTTTCACACCCTGTTTTTTTTAAAAAGTGGAATAGTCAAATGTAAAGAATACATTTGTTATCTTTTTATATAAAAGAGGAAATTTATCAGAAGTAGCTTTTGAAAGGAAATAAAGGAGTATAAAAAGCTGGACTATTTAAAACATTGGTTCCATATAACTAATCCCACTAATTTATCCCAAAGCCATGTTAAAAACTTCTTTCAATTTTAAAATATGTCCTTTACTATGCAAAAAGTTTTAAATGGAAACTGTTAAACAAAACAAGCAGTCTTAAGAAATATAATTAAGTCCAGTCGCTTTTGAAAGGCGATACATATCTGCAACTACGTTTGTTATTTCAGTTCAATGCCTAAGGAGTACTTCAGTGGCATTCTTTTTCTCCATTTTTTAAATTAAGAAATGTCTAAGAAGGACTGTGAAGGACTCTTGACAATGCTATTTATACAGATCAGTTTGTTAAAAAAATTCTAAAGGCTTCAAAAGAACAATGCTGTAAACAGCTGCTTCTTTCATACTGGGAATCTTTGCAGTTTTTAGACCTCTACCTTCCTGTTACACTATATATAGCTGGCACCATCATTGTTATGTGATTGTTATTAATGTAGGAAAAGCTTTTCTTAGCACTTGCTGAAACACAATTTGCAATCAAGCCAGCTGGAATACTTTCTCATGGGAAGATGCAAAGAAAATATACTGTCACAAAACAACAGATGCACCAATGTCATTTCGCCAAATAGGCAATTTAAATATAAAGCTTAATTTTCCCTTTGATATCATGTTTTCAGTCAGATCACTGGAACTGTCACTTGTTCATGATAAAAAAATGAGTGAAGTCTGGACTGTTTTTTGTTTTTTTTTGGCTGAAGACTGTCAAATAAAACCAAATACAGTAGAGTCTCACTTATCCAACATAAACAGGCCGGCAGAACATTGGATAAGCGAATATGTTGGCTAATAAGGAGGGATTAAGGAAAAGCCTATTAAACATCAAATTAGGTTATGATTTTACAAATTAAGCACCAAAACATCATGTTATACAACAAATTTGACAGAAAAAGTAGTTCAATACACAGTAATGCTATGTAGTAATTACTGTATTTACGAATTTAGCACCAAAATATCACTTTGTATTGAAAACATTGACTACAAAAATGTGTTGGATAATCCAGAATGTTGGATAAGTGAGACTCTACTGTATTTCTCATATGAGATTTTTATACAACTTGAGCATCCCTTATCCAGATTCCAAAACTGTCTATATCAGGTATGGGCAAACCCAGGACCAGGGGCTGGATGCAGCCCCTTGGGCTCTATTCTAGGGCCCTCCTCTCTCTCACAATCCTATCCTTCCTTCTCTTTCCTTCCTCCTTCCATCCTTCCCTTCCTTCCTTACTTCCCTCTTTCTCCTTTCCTCCCCTTCCACCCTTTCATCTTTCTTTCTTTCCCTTTTTTCCTTCCTTCCCCCTCTTCCTTTCTCCTTCCTTCCCTTTTTTTCTCCCTTCCCTCCCTCCATTCCCTTCCACCCTTCCCTTCCATCCTCCCTTCTCTTTTCCTTTCCTGCTTTCCTACTGGGGGATGTTTGGTTGGGAGAAGAGACAGTTGAGAAGGAAGATAACCATGTTTCAAGATTTTACAGGATGTTCCATTGAGGGGGGGGGGGGGGGAGAGACTTATTTTCTGCTGTTCTAAGAGACCAGGACACAAGGGAGCAATGGGTTCCAGTGGTAGGGAAAAATATTCGACTTAAAACGATTGGGAAGAACTTCCTGGAGAGTGGCATAGGCTGCCTGGGAGTGTGGTGGAGTTTCCTTCTCTGGAGGCATTTCAGCAGAGGCTGTCTATTAGGAGTGCTTTGATTGTGCCTTCCTGCATGTCAAGTAGTTGTACTGGGTGGCCCCTGAGGGTCTCTTCCAGCTCCAGGATTCTAGGATTATATATCAGGAGTAGACATGGATACACTTTTTCTCTTCCACTATCTCATCCTGACCAAGGCCAACCCTTTTGGGATCCAAACGTTTCCCGTCTTTCCTTCATTTTCTTCCTCCAAAAGAGAAGAGGAAGGGGAGGAAGGGAGATCTCCTCTCTTCAGCTGCCTCTTAAGCTTTCTCCCCACCCCCATCTCAACTGGATTCCCTTCCCTTCTTGGGACTTGGGAAAAACTCCCTCCCTCCCAGCCTGCCTGCCCTGATGCGGCCTGCCACGCAGCCCCCAAATTAGAAAGTTTGCCCATGCCTGGTCTATATGAATGACTAAGATAGTGGCACTCTGGCTTTCTGATGGTTCAATATATACAGTACAAACTTTGTTTCATGTATAAAATTAGTATTGTGCAGATGTTTTGGCCTTCAACTCCCAGAAATCTTAACATCTGGTAAACTGGTCAAGATTTCTGGGAGTTATAGGCCAAGACACCCGGGGACCCACAGGCTGAGAACCACCACTTTCAGCTATGTTTTTAAGGTGTATATGAAACAAATGAATTTCACATTCAGACTTGAGTCCCATCCTAAAATACATCACTATGGATACATAAATATTCCAAACTCCAAAATACAGAACACATTTGGTACCAATCATTTCAGATAAGAGATGTTCAGCCTGTATTCTTATGAGAATAGAAACAACTGGTCCAGATAGCCTGATGGATACATTTCCAAAGAAACTGAGATTGTCTTGGAGACAACCAGGTGCATTTGTGGAATACCTATCACAGGAAATCACAACTGTGCTTGCTGGTCTCAAGCTTTTAAGGAATTTCTGTTTATTCAAAAATAAATATGGCTAAATTCTTTCCAACAAAATGATAAATTGTGCAACTTATTGTTTCTTGGCCTGACACCCAATACCTCTCTTTACAGCCACCCGCTGCAGCTTCTAAACCAGGCATGGGCAAGCTTCGCCCCTCCAGGTGTTTTGGACTTCCAACTCCCACAATTCCTAACATCCTAAGGCCCTTTCCTTTCCCCCCTCAGCCTCTTAAGTATCTGAGGGGGAAAAGGAAAGCGTCTGAGGCTGTTAGGAATTGTGGAAGTTGAAATCCAAAACACCCGCAAGGCCAAAGTTTGCCCATGCCTGTTCTAAACAAACAAGCGAACTAGCAATGAGGGCACCTCAAACATCCATTCAAAGTAGAACATGTCATCAATTAATGCCCAGTTTATGGTGTAATTCTTTGTAAGCCTTCCAGCAAACATTGTGTAAATGAAGAATTAAAGAGCTGCCACATTGGAATAGCTTTCTAGTAACCGCAGGAAGTTCAGCTACTTGAAAGGAAAACAGAACTAGGAGCTTTTAGTCAATTATATTGATGACCGGACCTGCAGAGTCCATTTGTTAGTTTAAAGCCCCTGTATCAACATTGTGAAGTCCAGAACCGTTATGTACAGAACACTATGCAGCATTAAAATCTTCATCTTTCATCCTAAGAGGTAAAGGTCTGAGAAAACATTACTACTTTTATGAAAAACTTGAAAAAATAGGTACTGAAATAAGTACCCTGATTTTGTGTCCAAATTATGTTTCTATATCAAAGAAACCAAGTAATTATAAAAAATAAAAAGCTAATTCTAGAATTTCTAAACCTCAAACACTGAACCCGATTGAAGGCAAGCATTTTTAGTTCCACTCATTTTGGCAGGGTATATTCTTAAGTCTTTAACACTGCCCAGGTAATACTTCTTGGCATTTATCTAATTTCCTCTTTATTTTTTGACTATTTTATCAACTATATTTTGTTGCTTCTGTCTGCAAAGAAAAATGACACAATTTAGGTTTTCTAAAGCTTCCCCTGTGCACTAAAAATCTTTTCCAGTACTTTCAAACTAGCTTCCCTAAGACTGCATCATACACTGAAAAAAAAAAACCCTGGCCAATATGGTGTGAAAGCAAATTTTGAAGCTGTTATTTCTTCACATAATCGTATAAGGAAATGTAAATGCCAATGTGTGTAACTAATGTAAAGAATTCGGCCTCATTCATCATTTGTGTGATTGAGTTTTCACTGGCCTCAACAAGGGCATTTTCTAAGCAGTCCCATTATCTTTGAGAGATTATCTTGCTCTGCAAATATTTGCCCAGAAAGCCTTATTCTATTGGACCAAAAAAAAAAAAGCCAGCTGGTTTAGCACAAAGCATCTAGTTATTTTTGATGATAACCAGATTCTAGAAAAAATACTCCACATGCAGGCTAAATAATTGCATAGCCAATTTTATGATTTATTCTTACTCTTATGTGTTTGTACCACTTAAAAATAAAGAGAGGCTTCAAATAAAAAAGACATAATTGCTTTGTCTTTATGAAAGTTATTAACAATTACAACCTGTGTGCTGCAGTGGTTTGAGCACTGGACTAAGACTGGAGACCAGGGTTCAAATCCCAACTCAGCCATGGAAACCCACTGGGTGACTTTGGGCAAGTTATATTCTCTCACCCTCAGAGGAAGGCAAAGTCAATCCTCCTCTGAGCAAATAGTGCATAAAAAATCCTATAATTGGGCCGCCTAAGAGTTGCCATGACTCAGAAATGACTTGAAGGCATGCAACAATAACAATACGAAAGGAATGTCCATGCTAGTGGTCCAACAGTGGGGTTACAATGAATTTGCTGTTTGATTCCTGGCTAAAGCTATAAATTTAGCTGCTCTATATGAAAATGAGAGCTATTTGAAAATGTTTGTGTATACTTATTCAGGTTTTTAGTCATCTGATAAAAGATGTAACCACATATATCTAGATAATTATTAGATATAACTGCATGGCTCCACTGAG
This sequence comes from Anolis carolinensis, assembly GCF_035594765.1. Taxonomy (NCBI): domain Eukaryota; kingdom Metazoa; phylum Chordata; class Lepidosauria; order Squamata; family Anolidae; genus Anolis; species Anolis carolinensis. Next base: position 71,690,298 of record NC_085846.1, read on the forward strand.
CCGTGGTGGCGCAACGGGTTAAGCCCTTGTGCCAGTTGAATTGCTGACCTGAAGATCTGAAGGTCGGAGGTTCGAATCCAAAAGACAGGGTGAGCTCCCGTCTGTCAGCCCCAGTTTCCATGCGGGAACATGAGAGAAGCCTCCCACAGGATGGTAACACATCCGGGCATCTCCTGGGTAATGTCTCTGTAGATGGCTGATTCTCTCACACCAGAACTAACTTGTAGTATAGTCTCAATTCGCTTTTCACACGATAAAAAACTGCATGGCAATCCTTGAAAATTCAGCCTTTGACCTTACAATATAAGATTTTTTCCAACAGCCAAATTGTATACTTATTTAAGAGTCACTGAATATTGTATAGGTTGTAAAAATGCCAAGTGCATTTTATAAATGGTAATGGCTGAAGCAATAGAAAACACACACACACACACACACACACACACATGCATATATATAAGCAGTCTCCTTACATTTGATATCTCCTTGCTCTCTGAAAATAAATTTATTTTTTGAAAATACGCTTTTTCTATAATGAAATATTTCATTGCAACACTTGTTTGGATTGCAATATACATTGCCCCAAGGTGATGTTCCATTTTATCTTTTGCAAATTTAGTAAAGATAACTGCAATAAAGTTTCAGAGAGACGGATTTGCACAATGCATTGCTTCAAGAAAAGAGAGCTGCTGCCTCTTAAGCTGGTGTGCAAAGTCAAATACAAAATAAAATTTAGAGACATTCAGTCCTTTTCTAATTAAAAATACTTTTTACATATGACTTCCCCTCCATCAATCTCATATTATGTTGAATGGTATCAAATGCATCAGAGTAAAAGGGGCACTGACTTCTCTGTCCCACACAGGCAACTGCCTCAAATGAATCAGAAATTGACACTGCTTTGGTCTGCTATATTTGTTCAGTAAAACCACCCAATTAACCCATAATTTCTGCTGATAAACTACTAAGGAACACTGCTGACATTCACTGGTAGAACAGTAAATAGTGAGCCACTCTCCCCACCAAATAAAAATGCACAGGATCCTAAACCAGTAATTATTTTGGTGCCCCTGGCACCAATCTCCCATTTCTTGGCAGAACAAAAATATTATTGTAATAATCTCATACCTTCCGACTGTCCCAATTTGGGCAGGCACAGTGCCAATCAGTCCACTGTCATCTCATTTTTTAGGTGCTTTCAAGATGTCCCAGTTTTTCTCTCAGTTACTTTAATTGCTGTAAACTGAGCTAAAACTGCAAAAAATAGTTTGCACCAACTTAACTCAGCTGTGGGGAGAGAAGAGTGATCTAGAATCTTGTCATTCCTTCCCCTTTAGGCTCTGAGAATAGCAAACTGCTGCAGCCTCCACTAGTGTTCTTCTTCAATGTTTTTTGTGTGTGTCTTTTTAGCCACAGTCTTGAAAGCCACACTTTTGGGTAGGCAGCATAATTGTGCCCTCCCACTGTGCCACTTTTCCTCTTTGATTTTGATTTTAAAAGGTGCTTCACAATTGCAAGGTGCTGTGTAATTTTTTTCCCCAAGAAGAGTAAGAGGACTGGATGCCCCAGAAGGGCATGGACTTCATCGCATGAGGTACGTCCTGGGATCACGGCACTGTCAGAGGCTGCTGATGGGCTTTGCCACTATCAGCTTCATTGATGGAAGGTGGCATAGCAACAGGTGTCACACAACATTGTGCAATACTGACCTATTCTAGTTTCCATCTGTGTGTTATATTGGTTAACCACACATTCCAGTTTTCATCTTTAAATGTTAAGATGGTATGGGTTGTTGTGTGTTTTCCAGGCTGTATAGCCATGTTCCAGAAGTATTCTCTCCTGATGTTTCACCCACATGTATGGCAGGCATCCTCAGGGGCAGCTAACGCCTCTGAACAAAGGATTCCCCCAGGCAGGATTCCCCAGAACATGAAGTTTGCAAGGCCATTAATGCTAATCAAGGTGATTAATTACAACATTCACACTGGCCTCCAACAGACAAGAGTTCTTTCTCCCACCCTGGACCTTCCACAGATATATAAACCTTCCTTGCTGAGTTTTTTCAATATACCTCACAACCCCCGAGGATGCCTGCCATAGATGTGGGTGGAATATCAGGAGATAATACTTTTGAAACATGGTCATACAGCCTGGAAAACATACAACAACCCTGTGATTCTGGCCATGTAAGCCTTCAACAACACGTTAGAGGGTATGGCTGTAATTCAGTATCGGACTATAACTATAGTTGGGACTATATATTTACAATCACGCCATTGCTGGATACAGTAAAGTCTCATCCAACATAAATGGGCCGGCAGAACGTTGGATAAGCAAATATGTTGGATAATAAGGAGGGATTAAGGAAAAGCCTATTAAACATCAAATTAGGTTATGATTTTACAAATTAAGCACCAAAACCTCATTTTATACAACAAATTTGACAGAAAAAGTAGTTCAATACGCAGTAATACTATGTAGTAATTACTGTATTTACGAATTTAGCACCAAAATACCACGATTTATTGAAAACATTGACTACGAAAATGAGTTGGATAATCCAGAACGTTGGATAAGTGAGACTCTACTGTATTTGCAAAGCATTGACTGCATACCTACCACAAACATGTCTTCTTTAATTATTGGGTTAAACATATGAATGACTTTAAATGTTGGTCAAAATGTCCAGCTTAGCCTATAGAGATGTATAAAGATATCTTTCCCCCAGATCTATAAAAGGAGAAATTTCTTCTTCTTTTGACTAAGGAAGTAGGAGTTACTTGTAACAAATTATTTGGCGACCACACATTCTTTAATAATTAAACTAGCCATTTACAATCATACGATACCAATTGTTCAATAGAGTGCTTTCAGGGAAAAAAAAATAAACAAATGCAGGTGCCAGTTCACAGCTTGATTCAAAATGGACTTGGAACAATTGTTCATTTGTTCCTGCTTTCTGTCTCTATGGTATCAGTCATGGGTAACCAAGTATAGATTCTCCTTCAGTGTACCTGACATTTGCTAGAACTTTAGTTACAGTGCCCTTTACCAGACTGAAACTGAAACTGAGGTATGAACAATATTTTTACAGCTGCTATCACACACACACATTTATTGATGAAAGATGGTAATAAACTGCATATTACAGTGATTTCAATGGGTGAATGAAGCAGTTGCTTCACTTCTTCCCAGCAAAATCTGTGCTGAACTAACAGAAAGTAAATGTTCTAAGAACCAGAATTGAGAGTGATTTTGTACATATTATAAATCTTGTATACGGTGGATCCTTTGTATGCACTCGTTTGGTTCCAGGATCCCTGTGGATACCAAAAGTTGTAGATGCCTAAGTCTCATTATATATAATGGCACAGCAAAAGAATCTCTCTTATATAAGATGGCAAAAAACCTAAAGAATGCTGGAGAGAACTTGAGGATCTATGAAATGATAGGAGGAAGGGTATGTTTACATATCTACATCAAGGTTTGCTTTTGGGATTTTTTCTTAATATTTTTGAGCCATTGTTTTTTACATCCATGGATGCAGATACCATGGATAGGAAGGGCCAGCTGCATCTAATATATAAATCATATCTTACATGTGTTTTGTATACATATATCACACAGTATATATTATATTCAAGCAGTTAACCTGAAAATACTGGCTCCCCAAACATATTCCTCTGTTTAGTGTAATAGCTATGCAAATCTCCAGCTCAGGTAGTGGAGCAACATCAACCTGCTATAATTTGCAAGACTTAATTGATAATTTTCTGCAACTTACAAAGATTTTAGGCGGCTTTATATATTTAGTGAATTAGTGTCCTTCTTCCCTCCTAGTTCTTGCAGTGCCAGGGTTTGCCCTCCATTCGGTTCAGCTTTCATCGTCTGCCAAGAAGAAAGTTAGCTACATAAATGTCCTCTATCCTATCTCCCCAAGTAAATGAAGAGAAAGAAGCATCTTGATTTAGATTTGGGAATATCTATCCACTTTAGCTAAGATTTTGTCTTTAATTTCCAAATAGCAAAATATGTTCTTTCTTCTCTTCCCCATATCCTCTGCATGTGTATTTGAATGACAAGCTGTGATCTTTTAAAGCACCATCAGATTTCTATCAGATTAATCTATGGATACTATTTCCTTTTGATAGGATCAATTTGCTAACAAGGTCTAAAGGACAGTCTTAAAGCTGCTAGACAAAAAGGTAATTTCAAAATATGTCCAACTGAATATTAAAAAGGGGATTTTATTGGATTTCATATTCACATTCCTGAATATGAGTTCGGCATAAAAAATGGATCATGTGAAGAATTCAATCAAAAAGGCTAGAAGGAAAAGAAAAAAGAGAAAACACATATATACAAACAGCAGAGCTTAAAGCTTACTAATAATAAACAACAGCAGGGGTCCAATAGACCTCAACAGCAACATAAGCTTTCCCCCCACCTCAAAGTAGTATGCAGATAAGAAATTTGTGTTACACATTTACATTAGAAAAATATTAACTCTTGGGTTGAAATATACCATATCTATCCTCAAACAGAATTAACTGCACAAAGATAAAACCACTGAGTCTAACAGACCTGTGCAATGTTTGCAAGGTCCCTTTCATAGTACACAGTTATAGCACAGTTTAACTACCATGGCTGATTTCTGGGATTTGTAGTGTGGTGATACTCTGTGGAGTTTTCCAGCTGAGCATTCTAAATACATCATAAAACCACAAACTGCATGTTTTCAGAGGGTGAAGCCATTTTAGTTTAAAGTGCTATCAAACTGTATGGTCTGAAACAGATCTCAGACAGAGGAATGGGGAATCCAAACAAACGCTTTTTCCTTCTCAAAGATTTCAAGATATAGACAAAATGCTAACTTCCTTCCTTTTTGAGAAGTTGCTGGGGAGAAAACAGAATGCAATTATTACAGATTTTATTATTTTTCTCACATAATTTTGGTAGATTTGTATGGTACTTTTAAAGACTGAAAGGGCCCCATAACTTCTGAGAAATATGAATCAATTCAAATTGGCTTTAAAAGCATTATTATTTGCTATATCGTGTATTTTCTGCAGTCTTACCACCTGCCTGGACCTACATCACACACCCCACATGCTTAGAAGAATTGAAGAAAATAAATAATAAATGCAAAATTGGAGGTATGATGAATATTCTAATGTGATAAAATTGTGATTTTTCCCAAGCAGTAAGATGTAGATATTCTGTTTTCCGAAAATAAGACATCCCCTGAAAATAAGACCTAGTAGAGGTTTTGCTGAATTGCTAAATAATAATAATAATAATAATAATAATAATAATAATAATAATAATAATAATACTTTATTTTTCTATCCTGCCACCATCTCCCCAAAGGGACTCGGGGTGGCTAACATGGGGCAATGCCCAAAATAAAACAGAGTAAAACAATTACAACGAATATCAAAACAAAAACAATAATAACATCAATCAAATTAAATAAACAATTTAAACATTTTAAAAAATACAGTAAAACACATGAAATCAGAACAAATGAGTAATAATACAACATCAACCACTAGAGATAAAAGGGGTCGGGCATATAAAAACACAATATCGAAAGCTTTTAATAAGGTGCATAAACAAGTGTAAGAGTCAACTGGGATAATATGGGATAACGTAGGGTAGGAAGGAATAAAGTGCTAAGAAGTAATGTCTCGGTAAAAGAGTCTATTATGTTGATGAATTATTCAAATGCATACTGAAATAGCCATGTCTTCAGCTGTTTAATAAAGGCAGACAGGGTTGGGGCCAATCTAATCTCCCTAGGGAGGGAATTCCAAAGCCGGGGGGCCACCACAGAGAAGGCCCTCTCCCTCATTCCAGCAAGCTGGGCCTGCAATAGTGGAGGGAACGAGAGGAGGGCCTCCCCTAATGATCGAAGGGATCATGCAGGTTCATAGGGGGAAAGGCGGTCGCAAAGGTAGACGGTTCCCAAGCCATTCAGGGCTTTGTAGGTAAGTACCTGCACCTTGAATTGGGACTAGAAAGTGAACGGCAGCCAACTGAGCTCCTTAAACAGGGGGGGGGGGGGTTTGACCGCTCCCTGTAAGTTGCTCCAGTTAGCAATCTGGCTGCTGATCGTTGGACTAGTTGTAGTTTCCAGGCGGTCTTCAAGAGCAACCCCACATAGAGTGCATTGCAATAGTCCATCCTGGAGGTAACTATGGCATGAACCACCATGGCCAAGTCAGACTTCACGAGGTACGGCCGCAGCTGGTGCAAAGGCCCTCCCGGCCACCGCTGACACCTGAGCATCAAGCGTCAGTGATGAGTCCAGGAGGACGCCCAAGCTGTGGACCTGCGCCTTCAGGGGGAGTGCGACCCCGTCAAGCACAGGTTGCCACCCTATGCCCCAATCAGCTGAGCGACTGACCTGGAGGACCTCTGTTTTGCCAGGATTAAGCTTCAGCTTGTTCGTCCTCATCCAGCCAAGCACAGCAGCCAGGCACTGGTCCAGAATCTGAGGGGCTTCCTTGGATTTCGGTGGAAAAGAGAGTAGAGTTGAGTGTCATCTGCGTAGAGATGGCACCAAACTCCAAAACTCCGGATGATCTCACCCAGTGGTTTCATGTTGATATTAAAGAACATGGGAGACAGAATGGAACCTTGCGGGACCCCACAGGTCAATGACCAGGGGTCCGAGCAGATGTCCCCCAGCTTCACCATCTGGGAACGGCCCTCCAGGAAGGACTGGAGCCACTGCAAAGCAGTACCCCCAAGGCCCATCCCGGAGAGCCGTCCCAGAAGAATAGCATGGTCGATGGTATCAAAAGCCATTGAGATGTCCAAGAGAACCAGCAGGGTCACACTCCCCCCTGTCCAGTTCCCTGCAGAGGTCATCCACCAAGGCGACCAAAGCCGTCTCAGTACTGTGCCCCTCCCAAAAGTAAGACCTAGCAAAGTTTTTGTTGGTGGGAAGCATGCCCACCAAACATAATACCGGAATTGGTAAATGTATGTACCATAGATTGTTGTACGTGAAAATAATGGTAGTAACAATAAATTCTTGATAGGATTCACAGTTTGTCTGGCCATGCTGGTTTGTGATGACAACTACTGTACAGTATATAATAAATATTCCTTTTTTTTTGTTCAACAATAAATGTGAATTCTTCTTCATGGAAAAATAAGACATCCCCTGAAAATAAGACCTAGCACATCTTTGGGAGCAAAAATTAATATAAGACACTGTCTTATTTTTGGGGAAACATGGTATGTTGATAATTGGAAATAAAATAACAGCACTTCAGGTGTTTTTTAAAGGCCATTTGGGAATAAGACAGACATGTGGGTGTGGAAAAGGCATCCCCAGAGACAACTGGCCATTTTTATGTTGATTTTTTGGGGGGGAATTTGAAGTCTTACTAGGACTCTTATCCCCATTTTATCCCATGTAAAGAAAAATGGCATCAAGTTTCAAAACCTAACAATCAATTATTTTCTCTTTCAGTTAGGATTAAAGAAAATATTTAGTGAATAGAACACTGACCTACTTTTTACTAGAACAAGCAATATAGATTTTTTTTAAATAAGTCAAACCCTTCCAAATGGCAAGTAGTTTTCAGAGCAATGGTTTCCAGAGCTATTCAATACTCATGACCCCACCCTTCCGCTGCTGATGCCAAATCACTCTTTGCTGGGCACCAAAAGAAATCAGAAAGGGATTTTTTTTCAGCTCAATCACATCTTATCGAACAACAGGCAAAACGATGTTGACAAATCTAGAAATGATAAAGCACTTTGAAATTCAAGCAGAAAGACACAGTTGGAAATTTTAAATCTTTTAAGGTATATTTGGCAGGGGTGAGGAAAGTTTTCTATGTCTGTGAATAAAACAGATAAAATCTGTCAAAAATATGGAAAACAAAAGAATGCCCCATAGATTGGAAATGCTCAATACGTATTCCAATCTCCAAGAACGGGAATACCAGACAGTAGCCATAGGGCCATTGCATTAATCTCTCATGCAAATAAAGTGATGCTCAAAATTCTATAGTAGTGGTTCTCAACCTGTGGGTCCCCAGATGTTTTGGCCTTAGGTAAAGGTAAAGGCTCCCCTTGACATTAAGTCCAGTCATGTCTGACTCTGGGGGTTGGTGCTCATCTCCATTTCTAAGCCGAAGTGCCGGCATTGTCCGTAGACATCTCCAAGGTCATGTGGCCGGCATGACTGCATGGAGCGCCGTTACCTTCCCACCGGAGCGGTACCTATTGATCTACTCACATTTGCATGTTTTTGAACTGCTAGGTTGGCAGGAGCTGGAGCTAACAGTGGGCGCTCAAGACGCTCCCGGGATTTGAACCTGGGACCTTTCGGTCTGCAAGTTTAGCAGCTCAGCGCTTTAACGCACTTCGCCACTGGGGAGTTTGGCCTTAAACTTCCAGAAATCTTAACAGCTGGTAAACTGGCCTGGATTTCTGGGAGTTGTAGGCCAAAACTACTGTGGACCTACAGGTTGACAACCACTGTTCTACAGCAACAATGTTTACCGTATATGGACTGAGAAATGCCGGATATCTAAGCTTAGTTCAGAAAAGGAAAAGGCACTGGAACCACACTGCAAACATACGCTCAATAATGGAGTTTACCAAATGAAATTTGGCCTACACTATGGATGGTTCTTAAAGAAATACATATGCCGCAATATTTGGTTGTTCTGATGCATAGCCTGTACACGAGGCTACTGTTGGGACAGACTATGGTGAAGCAGAATGGTTTCTAATATGGAAGAGGTCAGGCAAGGATGCATTTAACATGCATGCTTAACATAGCAAACATAGAAACCTGTGAGAGGAAGCATGAAAATTGGAGGAAGAAATATAAACAATTTAAGATATGCAGATGACAGCACACTACTAGCAGAAAATAGCAAAGACTTGGTATCGTTACTGAGAAAAATCAAGGAAGTCAAAACGCAGCTTTACAGTTGAATATTAACAAAACAAAAATAATGACCCCAGATGATTTACAGAACTTTAAACTAAGACATCAAAAAGATTTTTCATACCTTGGCTCAGTCATTAATCAGAATAGAGACTGAAGTCAAGAAATTAGAAGAAAATTAGGATTTAGAAGGACAGACTGTTTTACACTGGACATATCATGAGGAGGTACAACTCACTAGAAAAGAAAATAATTTTTGGTGAAGTAGAGGACAGAAGGAAAACAGGAAAAATGGAGTACAAATGGATAAACTCAATCAAGGAAGCCTGAATATGCAAGACCTGAGAAAAGCTGCTATAGTGTGAGTTGGAGGTCTCCCATTCACTGGGTCGTCATAGGTAGAAGTCAGCAGTCAATGACTAGTTCTGACCAGAGGAGACCAACTGTATCAAATGTTGAGTGGCAGGTCAATACTTACATAGATTATTGACTCTGTAAATCTGGTCTAGGTATGGTTAGCAACTCAATTTAGGACGAATATTTTAGCTTTGGGCTCAGTTTGATTTGAGTAATTTATGGGTAATTGCTTAAGAAGTATTTTCTATTACTGCACACATTTGTGTGTTGTGCGCTTAGTTGTCAGAAGTGTGTGTACGCGTGTGTGGTACATTTAGCAACAACAGAAAGCACTCCATGGTCTCTACTTGTAAGATTTTTGGCAGAACACCACACTGAAGGTGTGGCAGCTAATGAGTGTTACAGAAGAGAGCGACCTCCTGATTATTGTACAGAGCAGGCTTTTGAGCCTAGGCCCCTTAATGTGTAAATAACCTGCTCAACAAAGGCCAGAGGAAGGGAGTGGAGCATTGTTACACTTACAAACAGAACTATGTGGGCAGATCTTTTCAGTCACATAGAGTTCCCAAGAAAAAGGCGAGTCATAGCCTCCCTGTGGGAGTTCACTGGAAATATTTTAGATGAAAAGGTAAAAGATATTAGAGCTTTAAAGCAATTCTTGTTCCACACAGGTGGCGAACAAGACATATTACAGCAGAGGCTAAGGTTTGCCTTCACTGTTGCTAGCCAAAAAGTGTTATGCTTCAGTGTGTAGATCAACTATCATCATAGGGACTAAAAACACTATTTCTAACAGCTTTCTTCTAAATCAGTGATTCCCAAACGTTGGTCCTCGAAAGGTTTTGGACTTCAATTCCCAGAAGACCCAGCAGACTTGCCTAAAACTCAGGAATTCTGGAAGCTGAAGTCTAAAACCACCGGAAGACCAACGTTTGGGAACTACTGGTGTAGACCTTGGTGCAAAGGTTAATAAGATTACCCACTGTAGCACACCACATACAATTGAAATGCTGCAGAACCAACACTAAGAAAATTAGTGTTACACTAATATTGAAGAACTGATTATAAGGGAATTAAATTTACGAGGACAGGCAATCATGCAGGCTTTATAGATATGCATGATCTAAAAGTTGCTTTTTAGGTAGCGGCTCCCGGAAACCCACTAGGCAAAAACTCAGAAGCCTACTATACCATGACTCACAGAAACCCACCTGCCATGCTCACTGAGGGAGTATGAAACCCTTTCCACACAGCTGAATAAAAACCCACATTTTCTGCTTTGAGCTAGAATATATGGCAGTGTGGACTCAGATAACCCAGTTCAAAGCAGATATTGTGGAATTTTCTGCTTTGATATTTGGGGTTATATGGCTGTTTCGGAGGGCCCTAAGATTCTGTCATCCCCAAAAGTAATACGTCCAAGTGCCTAAACCACATTGGATTATGAAGAAACTTAGAAAGAAGATGGCATTTAATTTCAATCTACATAAAAGCTACCAGAAGCCCTATTCAGGTATCCTGTGCATATAATATCATTATAAACTAGGGAAGAGCAGGGGATGCATTTACCTTATCATCTCAGTTCCACCCATCCATGTCCATGTGTTGTATCTATGGGAGAATTTGAAAAGGAGAGTCCACACAATTCATGCAAACTTTCCCAGTAAAGCCTTCGACAATACATTTCCCAGTAAAGTTAGACTATATGACCCCAACGTTGAGCTAGTGGGAACCCATCTGTGGTGAGGAGCCAAGTTTAAGAAACAGTGTCATACAGTATACTGGTCATTGTCGTCCAAAAAGTAAACTACAGTAGAGTCTCACTTATCCAACACTCGCTTATCCAACATTCTGGATTATCCAACGCATTTTTGTAGTCAATGTTTTCAATACATCGTGATATTTTGGTGCTAAATTTGTAAATACAGTAATTACTACAGAGCATTACTGTGTATTGAATTACTTTTTCTGTCAAATTTGTTGTTAAACATGATGTTTTGGTGCTTAATTTGTAAAATCATAACCTAATTTGATGTTTAATAGGCGTTTCCTTAATCCCTCCTTATTATCCAACATATTTGCTTATCCAACGTTCTGCTGGCCCGTTTATGTTGGATAAGTGAGACTCTACTGTATTTAAATCTTAGAGATTGTTGTTTTATATATATGTATGGTGGAACCCCGGTGGCGAAGTGTGTTAAAGCACTGAGCTGCTGAACTTGCAGACCGAAAGGTCCCAGGTTCAAACCCCGGGAGCGGCGGGAGCGGCCGCTGTTAGCTCCAGCTTCTGCCAACCTAGCAGTTCAAAAACATGCCAATGTGAGTAGATCAATAGGTACCACTCCAGCGGGAAGGTAACGGCGCTCCATGCAGTCATGCCGGCCACATGACCTTGGAGGTGTCTATGGACAATGCCAGCTCTTTGGCTTAGAAATGGAGATGAGCATCAACCCCCAGAGTCAGACATGACTGGACTTAACGTCAGGGGAAACCTTTACCTTTACCTATGTAGTGGGTTAAACCCTTGTGCCAGGTAGACTGCTGACCTGAAGGTTGGGTTGCTGACCTGAAGGTCTGTCAGCTCCAACTTGCAGGGACATGAGAGAATCCTCCCAGCAAAATAGTAACACATCTGGGCAACCCCTGGGCAATGTCTCTGTAGACCAGGGGTCCTCAAACTTTTTAAGTGGAGGGCCGATTCACAGTCCCGAAGACTGTTAGGGGGCCGGACTATGATGAAATAGTCCAAAATTAAGATTGTTGTAGTTGTGTGCCTTCAAGTTATTTCAGACTTAGGTCAACCCTAAGTCTAAAGTTTAGGATAGAGGCCAGGTCAATGACCTTGGAGGGCCGCATCCGGCTCATGGTCCTTAGTTTAGGTACCCCTGATCTAGACGATCTCATAAGACCATAGGTAAACAAAGAGACCTCCAAAGACCATCTAGATGGTTTCTTAAGCACATAGGCAAGGAAAGGGGCCCCCAAAGGCCATCTAGACAAACTCATAAAACCATAGGTAAGGAAAGGGACACTCAAAGGCCATCTAGATGGTCTCATAGGACCATAGGTAAGAAAAGTGACCTCCAAAAGCCATCTAGATGGTCTCATAAGGCCGTAGCTAAGCAAAGAGAACTTCAAAGACCATCTAGATGATCTCATAAGACCATAGGTAAGCAAAAAGACCTCCAAGACCAGATAGAATTAGGTCAACCCTAAGTCTAAAGTTTAGGACAGGGGCCAGGTAAATGACCTTGGAGGGCCGCATCCGGCCCCCGGGCCTTAGTTTGGGGACCCCTGCTGTAGACGGCTGATTTTCTCACACCAGAAGAAACTTGCAATATGTTCTCAAGTCACTTCTAACATGATTAAAAATATTATTATTATATGTCTTACTGGTACAAATGTGTTTTTTTTAGAGAGACACATCCCACAATTCTGTTACAACAAATAAATATTTAAGTATGACACACTGATGTCTGAATCCTGTTCCCTTGGAGATTTGTTTCTTCCCCTCCTATTTGGTTGTTACTAATGATGGAAAGACAGGACATTGAGCCATTTAATAAGTACAATAAAACATGGGTTGGTAACACAAATGCCAGCTGTGACACAAGTAGTTTACACCCAACTTAGATTACACTACACACGCCTGATAACAAATTATTCAGAACACTTCTATCTCTCTCCCCAGCTGTTCTCTTCCAACAAAACATTCTTGGAATGGATTCCTGAGTGATAGCTGCATTCCAGGGCAGCTTTCCTCCTTTTCACTACCCAAAGCTTAAGAGAAGGAGATTGTGGCCACCGGAACAAAAGTGTTTGCATAGGATAAAGTCTGCCAAAATGTAAAAAAGGGGTCCCTTTGCTTAGTTACTCAGCATTCACCTGACACCAGGATTTCAGTGTAGCCTCTGGTGATCCATTATTCACAGCAATCATCTCTTCATCTTACACCAGCATTCACTATTTAGTCCCTTTTGTTTCAGCAGAACTACAGGAAGTCAGACCGGAGATAAAAAGCTCCTCCGGGCTTTCATTAGGATAAGCTGAGGAAATGAACTACCCTCCATTGACCAGGACATCTTCCAGCTCTGCCCAAAGGCCTGCCTGGGTTGAATGATTTCTCTACAAAATGAGCGAGATAAGGTTTCTAAGGATGGCAGTGGAGGGACAAATGCACAAAGGTGACTGGCTGTTAGGAATTGTGGGAGCTGAAATCCAAAACACCTGGAGGGCCAAAGTTTGCCCATACCTGAGCTACACTGTAAAAATGATGCAATCTGACACCACTTTAACTGTGATGGCTCAGTCTATGGAATCCCAGGATTTGTAGTTTTACAAAGTCTTTACAAAGAATGCTGGTGTCTCAGCTACAAAGCCCAGGATTCCACAGCACTGAGCCATGGCAAAGTGGTGTCAGATTGCATTATTTCTACAGTGTAGTAGATACACCTCTGGTCTACTTATTACACTTACTATGCAAAAACATTTTTTGCAGTAGAGCAAGAGTGGGCAACAGCACCCCTTCAAACTGGTTATTGGACTGCAACTCCCATAATTCACTGACAATGCTTAATGGGACTGGTAGACCTGTAGACCAAAGCATCTAGATTAAGAACACTGTCATCTGTTAGTAGGCTGTTGTCCATTGAAATATATGTCACAATAACCATAGTCTTTAAGGTGTCTCTAGTCTAGACTTTTTCTAATTTTTTTCTGGAACTGAGCGATGCAGCTACCTCTTTGGAAATTACTCTAAGCCCTTCCTAGATCCTGAAACAAGTGTTCCATTTGTTGTTTGTTGTATCAAATTTCGGGACCTATTTTCAGTGCCTTGGAATTTTGAAGCACAATGAGCTGACATCTGAACATGTACAGGATGCTGGTCTTCTAATCCTTCAGGTAATGAATGCAAATCACACATATTAGATATTCTTAACTCTCCGCGGTCCTCCTCCTCTGTTGTATATATACATTTTTTAAACTTTTCAAACACTTTTAATACTGAGGTTCACTCCTTTTGGTGAGAGATACTTGGTCTCCTACACTGTCATATAATCCAGACTATCAAAACTGAAAATCCAGATTATCTGCTTTGAACTGGATTATATGAGAACTGGATTATAGCCGCTTTGAGTCCCCTTCAGGGGAGATAAAGCGAGGTACAAATAAATATAATAATAAGTCTACACTGCCATATAATCCAGTTCAAAGAAGATAATCTGGATTTTATATGGCAGTGAAGAAAGGGCCCTAGATGTTGGGAGCTACATAACTCAACAATGACAATGGCAACTAATCCATGTAGGAGTCGCAGGACTTCCTTGCCCCGATCCTATGTATTTAGAGTCCATTTCTTGCATTTCTTTGACTAAATCTAGTCTGACCAGAAAGGACTCTTCCACACAGCTGTATAAAATCCACATGGAACTGGAATATATGGCAGTGTGGACTCAGATAATCCAGTTCAAAGCAGATATTTTGGATGATCTGCCATGATATTCTTGGTTATGTGGCTGAGGGCCCTTCCACACTGCCATATAACCTAGAATATCAAAGCAAAAAATCCCACAGTACAGTAGAGTCTCACTTATCCAAGCTAAACGGGCCTGCAGAAGCTTGTATAAGCAAATATCTTGGATAATAAGGAGGGATTAAGGAAAAGCCTATTAAACATCAAATTAGGTTATGATTTTACAAATTAAGTGCCAAAACATCATGTTATACAACAAATTTGACAGAAAAAGTAGTTCAATATGCAGTAATGTTATGTTGTAATTACTGTATTTACGAATTTAGCACCAAAATATCATGATATATTGAAAACATTGACTACAAAAATGGCTTGGATTATCCAGAAGCTTGGATAAGTGAGACTCTACTGTATCTGCTTTGTACTGATCTGAGGGCCCTTCCAAACAGGTTCGATATCCCAGGGTCTGATTCCAGGTTTTCTGTTTTAAACTGAATTACAATAGAGTCTCACTTATCCAACATAAATGGGCCGGCAGAATGTTGGATAAGCGAATATGTTGGATAATAAGGAGATATTAAGGAGAAGCCTATTAAACATCAAATTAGGTTATGATTTTACAAATTAAGCACCAAAACATCATGTTATACAACAAATTTGACAGAAAAAGTAGTTCAATAAGCAGTAATGCTACGTAGTAATTACTGTATTTACGAATTTAGCACCAAAATATCACGATGCATTGAAAACGTTGACTACAAAAATGCGTTTACGTCGGATAAGTGAGACTCTACTGTAGTAACAAGAAATTTTTTGATAAGATTCAGTTTGTCTGGTTATGCTGGTTTGTGATGACAACTACTGTACAGTATATAAGAAATGTTCATTTTTTTGTTCAACAATAAATGTGAATTCTTCTTCATGGAAAAATAAGACATCCCCTGAAAATAAGACCCAGCACATCTTTGGGAGCAAAAATTAATATAAGACACTGACTTATTTTCGGGGAAACACAGTAGTAAAGCATAACAGAAACAACAGCAAATCAGTATAGAATCACTTACCCTGTTTCCCCTAAAATAAGACATCCCCAGAAAATAAGACCTAGTAGAGGATTTGCTAAAATGCTAAATATAAGGCCTCCCCCGAAAGTAAGCCCTAGCAAAATTTTTGTTTGGAAGCATGCTCGCCGAACAGAACACGAGAGCATGCAGGATTGGTAAATGTACGTACCGTAGAGTGTTTGACATGGAATTAATGGTAGTAACAAGAAATTCTTGACAGGATTCACAGTTTGTCTGGTTATGCTGGTTTGTGATGACAACTAATGTACAGTATATAATAAATGTTCATTTTTTTTGTTCAACAATTAATGTGAATTCTTCTTCATGGAAAAATGAACAAGCCCTATGAGGAGAACAAGCCCTATGAGGAGCGGCTTAAAGAGCTGGGCATGTTTAGCCTGCAGAAGAGAAGGCTGAGAGGAGACATGATAGCCATGTACAAATACGTGAAGGGAAGTCATAGGGAAGAGGGAGCAAGCTTGTTTTCTGCTGCCCTGCAGACTAGGACACGGAACAATGGCTTCAAACTACAGGAAAGGAGATTCCACTTGAACATCAGGAAGAACTTCCTCACTGTGAGAGCTGTTCGACAGTGGAACTCTCTCCCCGGGGCCGTGGTGGAGGCTCCTTCCTTGGAGGCTTTTAAGCAGAGGCTGGATGGCCATCTGTCGGGGGTGCTTTGAATGCGATTTCCTGCTTCTTAGCAGGGGGTTGGACTAGATGGCCCATGTGGTCTCTTCCAACTCTACTATTCTATGATTCTATGATTCTATGATTCTATAAATAAGACATCCCCTGAAAATAAGACCTAGAGCATCTTTGGGAGCAAAAATTAATATAAGACACTGTCTTATTTTCGGGGAAACACGGTATGACCATTCCACAAAGCTGTATAAAATCCACATTGAATTGGATGATTTGGCAGTGTGGATTCAGATAACTCAGTTCAAAGCAGTTATTGTGGGTTATCTGCCTTGATATTCTGGGTTATATGGAAAGGCCCTTAGTTAGATAATATAGGATTTTATTCAGCTGTGTGGAAGGGCCCCAAGAGAGCATCTATACCAGACATAGCAAACTTCGGCCCTCCAGGTGTTCTGGACTTGAACTCCCATAATTTCTAACAGGCGAAGCTTGCTGATGTCTGAGCTACACTGTAGAATGAGTGCTGACTGACACATCAACTGCCATGGCTCAATGCCTTGGAAACGTGGGTTTAGTACAGGAACGGGCAAACTTCGGCCCTCCCGGGGTTTTGGACTTCAACTCCCACAATTCCTATCAGCCTACCAGCTGTTAGGAATTGTGGGAGTTGAAGTCCAAAACTCCGGGAGGGCCGAAGTTTGCCCGTGCCTGCAGTAAAGCCACAACACCAAGGACTCCTTCGCGTGAGGGACTCACAATCTCGGCCACCATGAGGATCCCGGGCGGCGTCCTGAGGAACTCCTTGTCGTAGGCGAGGCTGCTGGAGCCCGAGGGGAAGCTGGCGGAGAAGGAGCTGGCGGTGGTGGTCACCGGGGGCGAGCGGGACCGCTCCTCCTCCGGCGAGCGGCGGGGGGCTTCGTGAGGTGGCGGCGGCTCCATCTTCAGCCCACCTTCTTCCTCCTCCTCCTCCAGCCCCAGCCAGGGCCACGCTTCTCCCAGGCGGGAAAGAAAAACTCAAGGGGGGTTTTTTGTGGAGTCAAGGGGGCAGAGCTGCAGGGACTGACTGAGGGAAGAAGGCGGGGAGGGGAGAGGCCGCTTTCCTTGCCTCCTCCCTCCGACTCCTGAGTCCATAAAGAAAAGAGACCTCCTCACGCCTTTCCTCTCGAGAAAGCGCCTCTCTTCCCTCCTTCAGTTTTCTTTCCCGCCCTCCTCACTGGAAGAAAGCGCTCTGAACAACTCTTGCGCGTTTCCCGTGTGCTTTGAAGTCGCAAACTTAGGACCTTCTCCTGTGTGTGTGTGGGAAGGGATGGCGTCATGTAATTGGGGGGCACATTTGATTCTCCTCATACAGTAATCTTAGCCAAAGGGGAAGCTGTGAGTTTTCCAGGCCGTGTGGCCATGTTCCAGAAGCATTCTCTCCTGACGTTTCGCCTGCTTCAATGGCAGGCATCCTCAGAGGTTGTGAGGTTTGCTGGAAACTAGTCAGGTCTCTCCTGCCAACCTAGCAGTTCGAAAACATTATTATTATTATTATTATTATTATTATTATTATTATTATTACAGTAGAGTCTCACTTATCCAACATAAACGGGGCAGCAGAACGTTGGATAAGCGAATATGTTGGATAATAAGGAGAGATTAAGAAAAAGCCTACTAAACATCAAAATAGGTTATGATTTTACAAATTAAGCACCAAAACATCATGTTATACAACAAATTTGACAGAAAAAGTAATTCATTACACATTAATGCTATGTAGTAATTACTGTATTTACGAATTTAGCACCAAAATATCATGATGTATTGAAAACATTGACTACAAAAATGCATTGGATAATCCAGAACATTGGATAAGTGAGTGTTGGATAAGTGAGACTCTACTGTATTAAACTTTATTTGTACCCCGCTAGCATCTCCCGAAGGACTCGATGCGGCTTACAAAGGCCAAGGCCTCAACACACAATATAGCAATACAAAACAAAAGGCAAATTAAAAACAATTAAAACAGTATAAACCACAAGCAATAACAATACACTAAAACACAATAGAACTGGGCCGGGCCAGAGTAATGGGTACAAGATTAAAAGTGCTGATGTGACAGGTGATATATAAGGCTTATAGGGCAAGTGCAGAGTGCGATATGCGATCTTAGTTCTAATAAAGTGCTTATGGGACTTGGTATTGGAGATTTCCTATTAATCTGGGAAGGCACATTGGAACAGCCAGGTCTTCAAGTTCTTCCTGAAGACTGCCAATGTAGGGGCCTGTCTGAGATCCTTGGGGAGGGTGTTCCAGAGTCGGGGGGCCACCACAGAGAAGGCCCTGTCTCGTGTCCCCACCAACCGCGCTTGCGACGCAGGCGGGATCACGAGCAGGGCCTCTCCAGATGACCGAAGTGAACGCGTGGGTTCGTAGACGGAGATGCGGTCACGGAGGTAGGATGGTCCCAAACCGTTCAGGGCTTTGTAGGTAAGCACCTGCACCTTAAATTGGGATCAGAAAATAAATGGCAGCCAGTGGAGCTCCTTGAACAGGAGGGTTGACCTCTCTCTGTAAGGGGCCCCAGTTAGCATCCTGGCTGCCACTCGTTGGACCAGTTGGAACTTCCGAGCCGTTTTCAAGGGCAGCCCCACGTAGAGCGCATTACAGTAGTCCAGTCTGGAGGTGACCAAGGCATGGACCACCCCGGCCAGATCAGCCTTCGCGAGGTACGGTCGCAGTTGGCGCATGAGTCTCAATTGTGCGAAGGCCCTCCCAGACACCGCCGACGCCTGAGCCTCGAGCGTAAGCGATGAATCCAAGAGGACTCCCAGACTGCGGACCTGTGGCTTCAGGGGGAGTGTAACCCCGTCCAGCACAGGTTGCCACCCTATACCCCGTTCAGGTTTACGATCGACCAGGAGGACCTCTGTCTTGTCGGGATTGATCTTCAGCTTGTTCCTCCTCATCCTGATAGACACAGCGGCCAGGCACTCGTCCAACACCCGAGAGGCCTCCTTGGAATTAGGTGGAAAAGAGTAGTAGAGTTGTGCGTCATCTGCATAGAGGTGACACCCAACTCCAAAACTCCGGATGACCTCTCCCAGCGGTTTCATGTAGATGTTAAAGAGCATGGGAGACAGAGTAGAACCTTGCGGGACCCCACAGCTCAAAGGCCAGGGGTCCGAGCAGGCATCTCTCAGCTTCACCATCTGGGATCGACCCTCCAGGAAGGATCGGAGCCACGACAAAACTGTGCCCCCGAGACCCATCCCAGAGAGTCATCCCAGAAGGATACCATGATCGATGGTATCGAAAGCCGCTGAGATGTCCAAGAGAACCAACAGGGTCACACTCCCCCTGTCCAGCTCTCTACGGAGGTCATCCACCAAGGCGACCAAGGCTGTCTCGGTGCCGTGACCAGGCCTGAAACCAGACTGTGAGTAGATCAATAGGTACCGCTCCGGCGGGAAGGGAACGGCGCTTCATGCAGTCATGCCGGCCACATGACCTTGGAGGTGTCTACCGACAACGCCGGCTCTTCGGCTTAGAAATGGAGATGAGCACCAACCCCCAGAGTCAGACATGACTGGACTTAACGTCAGGGGAAACCTTTACCTAGTCAAGTCTGGTTTGTATATCTGTTGAATGTTCAGGGTGGGAGAAAGAAATCTTTGTTTGAGGCAGGAATGTTTCAATTGTCCACCTTGAGGTAGCATTGAATAGCCTTGCAGCTTCGAGATCTGGCTGCTTCCTGCCTGGGAGAATAATAATAATAATAATAATAATAATAATAATAATAATAATAATAAAACTTTATTTATACCCCGCCACCATCTCCCCACGGGGACTCGGGGCGGCTCACATGGGGCAAGGCCCAACTAGCACAATTTACAAAAACAACAGCATAAATACATTAAAAATATACAAAAAATAGTAAAACACAGTAAGACAATAAAACAAGAGTTAACACAGCAGTAAATCAATCAACCACCAAGTACAATTCAGTCGACTTCATTGGTGGGGGGGACTGCAGCAGCAATATAAAATAACATCATCACTTAAAATACCAGAATAAAAGGGACCTAATAAAATTCAGGATAGAGTTATAGTGCCATAGAGTTAGTGCCATAGAGTTATAGAGTTAGAGAATCCTTTGTTGGGAGATGTTAGCAGGCCCTGGTTGTGTCATGTCTGGAATTTCTCTGTTTTCTGAGTGGTGTTCTCTATTTGCTGTCCTGATTTTAGAGTTTTTAAATGACAGTGTTACCAGTATTTAAAAAAAACTTTCTGTGCCAAGTTTGGTCCAATTCCATCTTTGGTGGAGTTAAGAGTGCATATTGATTGCAAGTGAACTATATATCTCAGTACCCACAACTCCCAAATGTCCAGGCCAATTCTCCATAAAACCCAACAGCATTCAAATCTGGGTGTATCAGGTATGCATGCCAAGTTTGGTCCAAGGGCATCATTGTTTTTTGAGTGGTGTTCTCCATTTGCTGTCCTAATTTTAGAGTTTTTAAATGACAGTGTTACCAGTATTAAAAAAAACTCTCTGTGCCAAGTTTGGTCCAATTCCATCTTTGGTGGAGTTCAGAGTGCATATTGATTGCAAGTGAACTATATACAGTAGAGTCTCACTTATCCAACACTCGCTTATCCAACGTTCTGGATTATCCAACGCATTTTTGTAGTCAATGTTTTCAATACATCATGATATTTTGGTGCTAAATTCATAAATACAGTAATTACTACATAGTATTACTGTGTATTGAACTACTTTTTCTATTTTAATACTTTTTCTGTCAAATTTGTTGTATAACATGATGTTTTGGTGCTTAATTTGTAAAATCATAACCTAATTTGATGTTTAATAGGCTTTTCCTTAATGACTCCTTATTATCCAACATATTCGCTTATCCAACATTCTGCCGGCCCGTTTATGTTGGATAAGTGAGACTCTACTGTATCTCAGTACCCACAACTCGTAAATGTCCAGGCCAATTTTCCATAAAACCCAACAGTATTCAAATCTGGGCATATCAGGTTTGCATGCCAAGTTTAGTCCAAGTCCATCATTGTTTGGGTTCATAGTGCACTCTAGATGTACGTGAACTACAACTTCTTTAAATCCCTCTAAAGACCTCCAGTATTTTTGATGGTCATGAGGATCCTGTGTGCCAAGTGAGTTCCCTGGTCCATTGTTGGTGGAGTTCAGAGTGATCTTGGATTGCAGGTGAACTATACATCCCATAGAGCAGACATAGGCATACTTCGAAAGAAAGCCGTCCTGGGCTATTCAATACTAATCAAGCTGGCCAATTGCAACATTCATACCTGCCTCAAACAGACAAGAGTCCCTACTCCCGCCCTGGCAATTCCACAGATATATAAACCCCACTTGCCTAGTTTCCAACAAATCTCACAACCTCTGAGGATGCCTGTCATAGATGTGGGCAAAATGTCAGGAGAGAATGCTACTCAGCCATACAGCCCGGAAAACTCACAGCAACCCAGCCAGTTGCCTGTTAGGAATTGTGGGAGTTGAAGTCCAAAACACCTGGAGGGCTGAAGTTTGCCAATGCCTGCTATGGAGCTTGAAAAAAAAAAGCACTGCTTCCTATGATTCCATGAAAGTTTGACTGGATCTACACTGCCCTATTTCCCAGGATCTGATTCCAGATTACACTGTATATGGATTTCAATTTACTAGACTACTAGGTTATCTATCCAGTTGCTGCTTTCTGACATGCATTATTCTGGGGTTTGTAGTTTAAGAGAGGGACCTTTATTCTGCTCATCCAGAGAAGTCCTAGGCTTCCCTAAACTACAAACCCCAGAATTCTGCAGGAGGCAGCAACTGGATTTAAAGTGAATAATAATAATAACAACAACAATAAAGCAGCTTTATTTACCCCTCTCTCCAAGGGATTCAGAGCAGCTTACAACAGGAAATACAATATAAATAATAAACACACAACATGGATCCATGCGCTATTGTTATGAAGTCCGTATGTAACAAAATTTCAAAACATTTTCTGTTCCTGGTTGGAAAGTGTTATTTCCTGTTTAATTATGTGGTACTTACTTTACAAGTAGTTGTTTTACTCCGTTCATTTTTGTGACTGCCACAAACTATGTTGAATTGGTTGAGACTCGGAAGGCATTCATTAGAAAACTATAGCAAATGTGCTGCAGGGTGTCTCACAAAAAACAAGTTTTTGCAGTTTAATAAACATTTACCATGTTGATTATGATAGAACCAATTAGGAAATGATGTTTATAACCCAGGAACAAAAATCATGTTACATAGTGCAATCTGGGTTCAGATCCTTGGATATAGGGCAGTGTAGATCCAGCCTTTGATAAACTGCATCGATTCAACAATGAAGAACAGAGTTCTCCAAACATTTCATGTTGGGGCCACACTTTTTAGACATGTCTTATTTCATGACACGGTAATCCAATTTTGCTGGCAAGCCAGACACTGAACCAACCCCTGATGAAGGGTTATTACATAAACTGTAAGAACAAAGTGTAGGGATACAGCATTGCTCATGTCATGAAAACCTTTTGTTTACATTTTAAGAAATGTACGATTTATTGCTTATTTCACATAAACTCAGAGGTGTCTTCTTTATGTTTGTGGGACACACCTACTAACTGCAGCTGACACACTAATGTGTTACAACACACCATTTGGAAAACTCTGATGGAAAATGTATCGTCGTTGTTAATTGCTCTCAGGTTGATAAGGGCCCTTCCAGATAGGCCCTATATCCCAGGATCTGATCCCAAGTTTTCTGTTTATTCCAGATTATCTGACTCATATAATTCTTCAAGCCCCGCATGTCACATGATGTGTTCGCATACAGATTGAATAGGTAGGATGAAAGTATACAGTCCTGCCGTACCCCTTTCCCAATCTTGAACCATTCTGTTGTTCCGTGGTCTGTTCTTACTGTGGGTCATCCATTTCATGGCAAGAGGCAATTCAAATCCTGGTCTCTAGAATCATAGTTGAATACAGGCAGTCCTTGAGTTACAAATATTCGACTTATAAATGACTCATAGTTAAGAACGAGGAAGTGAGAGAAAACTATCGTTAGGAAGGGGAATCCACTCCTGGAAGAGTTATCATTAGGAAAAAGTGCCTCCACTGAAGCTTTCTCACCAATCCTTGTTTCTACAACAAGCCAAATTCTTCAAAATCCAATTATCATAGGGACAGAAAGTGAGATGAATCTTCTGAACAGAGGCACAGGCAGCAAAACACACACAGGGGTATTAACCTTTCCCTATGCTATCCAGAATGCATACACACACACACACACACATGTGTACATTCATACTTGGCTGGAGTTACACTTTAAAATGTACCTGTTCTGACTTAGGTACAAATTTAACTTAAGAACAACCATACACAACCTCTCTTGTTCATAACTTGGGGACTGCCTGTATTCAAGCCTGCAAAACTTGAGTGTGGCTGTAACAAAGTATTGAACTGGAATTTGGGAGCATTGAGTCATGACAGTTAA
This sequence comes from Anolis carolinensis, assembly GCF_035594765.1. NCBI lineage: Eukaryota > Metazoa > Chordata > Lepidosauria > Squamata > Anolidae > Anolis > Anolis carolinensis. The sequence goes on from NC_085846.1 coordinate 71,714,274, forward strand.
AGTGAAACTGCATTTATTTTACAATGTAGATGCACCCTTTATAGAGATCTGTGGATTACCTCCTGCTACTATTTGTCATGCATGTGCCCTCCTTTATTGTTTGCCAAGCAATAACACTCAATGTAGGAGCCAAAGTATAATGTACTTGTGAAGTTCACCATATAGCAAATGACAAATGGTGGAATATAATTCCACTGTGGAAGTTCCCCCCTCAAAAGCTTTGTTACAGAAACAATTTATTCCCCACTGTATCTGCTTTGTGGTTTGAGTAACAGGGCCACTTCTTGTTTAGACTACAAAAGTAAATTGCATTCAGAACAAAGCAGCCATCCCTTTGTTTTTTCCCCAGAAGGAAATTTCACACATATTTTTCATAGACTTCTCTTCCTTAAAATTAGTAAATCCGTAGCTTCTTTAAACATATCAAAGACAATTATTCCACCAGGCACTGTTTTCTACCTGTTTCCCATGTTGCATTTTAGTTTGATGAAATAAGAACTACATGCTTGAAATCCATTTTGAAATTCTTTCAAACTGTACCCCTAGGTAGCATTCTTAATTTATAAAGTTCCCTCCCCTGCCAGCAGACAAATCTTTGCAAAACCAATTCCAGGAAGTGCAGCAAATCAGTGACGTTCACTAGCAGCCACAAAGCTAAGGGAATAATTTTTACCACTTAGTTGAATTATCCTAGCCTTGTTACATCTCAAAGAGGCAGGGAGTCTCCAAGAACCCTATTTACTTCCCCTGCATTTTGACTCTGAAGAGCAGCATGGAAAATTGCCGAGAGAGACCCACAAAGCAAGGCTATATTTTCTTACATGTAGATAGCATCAGAGACAAAATAATTGAATGCTGTAGCTTGAACAATCACCCTTTTATTGCTGAGAAGTCAGAATGAAAGAAGGGGCCCATTACCTTATTTTTATAATGAAGCTTTCAAGTACAAGTGCAACTGGGTCAGTAGCGTACTTCAGTCAATGCTTAACCTGTATGTGCCTGGAACAGTATTTCATCATACGCACTAATGATGGGGAAGTGGGTTTAGCATGGACAGGCTAATATTCCAAAATGCTACCATGTCATGTCAGTGTAGTTTGAACCAAATCCAGAAAATAATACTATTCAACGAGAAGAGAATTCTCAGCAGTCCCTGCACTAGTGGTTCTCAACCTGGGGTCCCCAGATGTTTTTGGCCTTCAACTCCCAGAAATCCTAACAGCTGGTAAACTGGCTGGGATTTCTGGGAGTGGTAGGCCAAAAACATCTGGGGACCCCAGGTTGAGAACCACTGCCATACACAATTGTCATGGCACAGGTTGCCATGAAGAAAATAATTACAAGGCGAGCTTTTGGAAGTTTAATTAATCTAGGACTTATTGCTAATTTCCTTTAAGTCAACTTCAATTCAAGGCAACCTTGACTGAGAGACCTCCAAGTCTCCTTGCTATTGACAGCCCTGATCAAGTCTTAGAGACTCAAGGCTGTTACCTCTTTGGTAGATCCTATCAACTTGTAAGTCTAGAATTTAGATGCTACAAACTAACCCAGGACTGGGTGAAAGCATAATGTGCAGGTGGACAGTATGGAATCACGGATGGTATAATTCAAAGGCAACATGAAGTAATCTAGTATTATCTATGGAGACACTGCTGTGTTGTATGTAAACCAGATCATAAAAATTACTGTAGCACAGATTGCCAAAGCAATACTACAACAAACAGCAATGCAGTTAAGTAGCATTACAGTGTGGAACGTGTTATAGTACTTTTCTAAATCATATCCAAAGGGGTAGCCATATCAAAACACTTTAAATTTAGTCTGTTTCAGCAAAAACACCATATTGTCATTCATCAAATGCATGGGGTGCTATCCAGAATTTTTAGTGACAGATTGAGTCAGTAAATGTGACATGTGAGATTGGGGACAGTGAAATCAGAAAGAATGTATATTATATGACAGAATTAGACTGACTTATATGTTCAATTGCTGATGTAGGATTTGATCCAAAGTGTCTAATTTATGTCCAAGAACAATATATTCATGCTGGCATTTGCTGTTTGCATTGGCAGTATATGGGATTGCCATCTCATGTACTTGAAAGCAGAGCTTGAGATGTTGGGTTAAAACATTATTTTGATCATGGCAAATGTTTGGAATTCTAAAATTAATTTACTCCTACAGAAACTAATGTTAGAATTCATTTTATTCCTCAAGTTACTCCTTGATATCCTGTCAAACTGTTGAAGCTAGCCCATGGGATTTATAGAGATTGAGATGTTACTGTTGAATTTATGTAAGCATGTTTTGTTATTGGTTGCTTTGAAACAGTTATTTTTGTCCTTTTAAAGATGCCTTTCTGCAACTGATAATTCCACCCTCCACATTGGCTACAAAGTCCATAATATGATTATTGCAAAGTAATAGTGGGAACAGGGAACATTCAGGTGAGAGAAAGGCAGTCCCAAAGTATGAGAACTTACATTACAACTTCTTCAGTTCTGTTGGTCACTCATCTGCATCGATCTGTCATTTCCGGCCCCACCAACATGTTACTTTGCTCACACTTTACATGCCTTGTTTGTTAAAGGTTAATAAGAAGTTATTTATTTCAGTTAGCGGACACTGATCTATCACAAGTACAGCAATAAGTGGGTAGCTACATAGATCAGTCCAGATGAGGAGCGAAGATATCTCAATCTGTTTTTTCCCCAGAACCTCTAAGCTTATGAAGATTTTTTTTCTGCACAACAGAATCACTGCATTCCCAATTAAGAAGTGTAGTTTACAAAGATCAAAGAGCTCTTCTGCTCCAGAAAATTTTCACTCCTCTCATCTTCCTAACTGTGAGAGCTGTTCAGCAGTGGAACTCTCTGCCCTGGAGTGTGGTGGAGGCTCCGTTGTTGGAGGCTTTTAAGCAGAGGCTGGATGGCCATCTGTCGGAGGTGCTTTGAATGTGATTTTCCTTCTTCTTGGCGGAGGGTTGGACTGGATGGCCCTTTGGGTCTCTTCCAATTCTATGATTCTATGATTCTTGTCTTCCCAAATAAATCATACATATTGTCCTACCAAACAACAAAGTCATGTGATAAATTCCTCCCATTCTAACATTTCTTTCAACATGTTTTATTAAACGAGAGAGGGAGAACTACCCCCTAACAAATTATACCATTTTTAACACCTATTTCTTAACCAATAACTTCTTAAATCAATAACTTCATAAGTTAATCAGTTAGTTAATTTCCAACTTTGCTTGAAACATATGATCTTGGTAAGGTCACAGCAAGAGTTCCAGGATTGCCAGTACTCTTTCTGTTGCTGCATCCTTTGACTCTGTTTTCAATTGAAACAAAAGCTTTACTGAAAGGCCAGAATATATTTTCATTACTAGTGTGTTAGACAACTGTCGGGTTGATGAGACAACCTGGCACAATACTGTTAAAAATTACATTGCAGTGAACTGGAGAAAAGGAGTAAAAGATCTTGCTTAAGAGTAGAAAGGAATGGTCTCTTTTCTAACAGATGTGTGGAAAGTAGACAGAAAGACAATGAATGCAGACAGAATTATAAACATGCTAGTGTTTATTAACTAAGGAGGACCAAAAAAACTCCCCACTGAACTCTAGAATATGTCTGACTTTTCCGGTAACTAATTAAATTCCAATCTAGCTAGGTCCTGACCTTACAGATTCTACCTTGCTTCCATGCTCACCAGGTCTGTTCTCTCCTGTCTTGAGTTTATTTGAACAAACTTTACCTCCTGATTTTTTGCCAGGGCAATGACCATTTTGTTTAAGTAACATTTCCCAATCCCTAGTACAGAGATTATCTTGACCTGTGTGTCACAGAAGGGACAGGAGAGGGAGAGAGGCACTAAATGTGAACCTTATGTATTGTACCATAGTACAAAGTCTTGAAGGGTCTAAGTTTGTGGGATGTAAGGTTTTCATAATTATTTGTTGAATTAGTTGAAGGGAGATATTGACAAGCTGGAAAGCATCCAGAGGAGGGCGACTAAAATGATTAAGGGTCTGGAGAACAAGCCCTATGAGGAGCGGCTTAAAGAGCTGGGCATGTTTAGCCTGCAGAAGAGAAGGCTGAGAGGAGACATGATAGCCATGTACAGATACGTGAAGGGAAGTCATAGGGAGGAGGGAGCAAGCTTGTTTTCTGCTGGAGACTAGGACACGGAACAATGGCTTCAAACTACAGGAAAGGAGATTCCACCTGAACATCAGGAAGAACTTCCTCACTGTGGGAGCTGTTCGACAGTGGAACTCTCTCCCCCGGGCTGTGGTGGAGGCTCCTTCTTTGGAGGCTTTTAAGCAGAGGCTGGATGGCCATCTGTCGGGGGTGCTTTGAATGCGATTTCCTGCTTCTTAGCAGGGGGTTGGACTAGATGGCCCATGAGGTCTCTTCCAACTCTACTATTCTATGATTCTATGATTTTAAAGTATGTGAGTTTATATGGTATCAATGTAAACCTCCTACTTCAATGAAGTGTGTCCTGTAACAAATATATTATACACTTAATTTTAACAGAATTTTAAAACAGACTATTATACTACATGAGAATAATGTGTACCCATGGTATTCTCTGGGGTTTGGTTTCAGGGTCCTCAATGGTTCCCCAAATATGTGGATACTCAAGTCCTATTACATACAATGGAATAGCAAAATGATGTCTCTTATATAAAATGGCAAAATTAAACGTTTGCTTTTTGGCCATTTTAAATAATATTTTCCAGCCATGGATGGTTGAATTTGTGGATATGGACGGCCAACTGTATTTGCTAATTTCAACCAGACTCAAGCCTTGGTAATTTACTAATAACAAGTAAATCATGTTGTTTTTAAAAAATAAAACCATCCCCAGCTTGTGGGAGCAGATGTTCTGCAAAGAAACAGACATTAAAGCCCAAGCAACAGAAAATATTAGAATTGTGTCCTTTCAAACCACTGTGTGGTGCACATTTTGAAATAATTGACTAAAGGAAAGAGAATCCTACATCTGAAATAGGATCCTGAAAAAAGTTTTGAACCAAAACAAAATGATAATATCTAGCATCCTTGCTTGGTACTATTAGGAACAGAGGAAAATCTTCAAAATAAATAATTCCATCACATTCTACTTTCCTGGCCAGACAGTAAATGCTGCTGAATGCTTCAGCTGTTAACTTCATTTGTTAACTCTGGGGTGTCAGAAACCTGTGAAAGAGAGCTACTGTAGCAAACAGTCCGAAAGCCTAATTATAGGATGGGAACGAGGAGAAAAGCTGCCATGTTATTGACAGAATAGGCACCATATGGTATAGTCAATAAGTCTGACTGTGGAAGGGAAACATGCGTCAGCTGCAAAATCCCAGCCAGGTTCTCCTTATCCTTTTAGTAAAAGCACTATGTGCTGGTCATGGACCATAATAAAAAAAAGATTGATTGATAGTAAAAGCACCAGCATTCAGTGGCTACCATGTCATTGGGGCAGAGAATCCATTCTGGGTTTTAATTCAATATATAAAGAAGTTATTCAAAGTGCTGAATCTGTTTTGGGAATAGGCTCCAGCATCTTAAATAGCTTCTTCAGAGTTTGTATTAAAATGGTGGAAGAGGGTTTACTGCCCACTGAAATGGAAGCCACAAACTCATGAGTCAAAGTGTGTAGCATGGAAATGTTGGCAACCCAGGAACTTGAAAGTAAAAGGTAAAAACTGGAAAAGAAAACAGTATTTCCCCCTCAAAAGGAATTATGCTAACATTGTAACTTAAAAAATGTTCAATGAACTTTTCCTTAATATCATATATTTAATTATAACAGGGAATATTTAACTTGTAATCACTTCAGTTTGCTCAGTGGATGAATCAGTGGTCAATGTGCATTGTTGACAATTAATGGTTTAATTGCAATGTGCAAAGTCACTACATAATGTGCTAAGACAATGCACAAAAGTAATGAGCATCCACACCTCGCTGTAACAGTTAATGTTTGTGTGTGTGTGGCATGTGTGAAGGAAGATATGGACAAATTCAGAAAACAAAGACATGCAAATACAAATTGTTGTCATTTGGATAACCATACAATTCCATTAATAAGGCAAGACAATTGCACAAAGTAACAACCCTGTATGGAAATATTCCCCAAATACCCTACCAAATAAATGTAGAAAAACATAGCTGTTTTCTTCATTAAATGCACACAGACAATTTCTAATATTTACCATACATCAACTACATACCTGTCAAAATAACTCCAAGGGGAAATTTGCTTTCAGCTGCTGAAGGTGAATTTGTTTATAGGTAAATATTCCAAGCTTAGAGGGGTGGAGTGAACATCAAACAGACTGCTATTTCTAGTTTTCCTCAGAAGCCTGAATTCATCTTAGGACATCTCAATGACAAACACAACACACACTCTAGAGAAGTTATGGTATGCTGTTATGTTGCAAAAGAAATGAAAGGTCTTAAAATGGAGTACTTTCAAGATGAATATACATTGCAATGTATTCTGACCTTGGTCTCTTTCAAAGTTTAGAGATATACCACTATAGTTCTCCTTTAACTGTATAACTGCATTATTGTCTAGCACTATAATTGTATACAGTACACTGAAAAAGAGATTCTTATGTCCCCTTCAGTGTCAGTCTGAATAGTCTGAATAGCTGTCAGAACTGTATAAAATGTCTTGCATTTTTGGTGAATTTATGCATGTACATTGTAAGCTTTTGCTGGTACAGTATTTGCATCTTTTTTGGCCAAACTGAATAAACCTCTGTGGCTTTGCCTTCAACCTGAAGTGCTTGTCCTCTGTCCTGGCTGATCTGGTTTAGCAGAAGCTCATTGGGCATAGACCTCTTTATCTGCAGTTTTAGCTGAAATCTCAACACTAATCCAGATGGATATTTAGAACTTGCATTATGTGACTTAGAATCACAGAATCATAGAGCTGGAAGAGACCTTGTGGGCCATCCAGTCCAACCCCCTGCCAAGAGGCAGGAAAATTGTGTTCAAAGCACACCTGACAGATGACCATCCAGCCTCTGTTTAAAAGCCTCCAAAGAAGGAGCCTCTACCACACTCTGGGGCAGAGAATTCCACTGCTGAAGATCTCTCACAGTTAGGAAGTTCTTCCTAATGTTTAGGTGGAATCTCCTTTCCTGTAGCTTGAAACCATTGTTCCATATCCGAGTCTGCAGGGCAGCAGAAAACAATCTTGCTCCCTCCTCCCTATGACTTCCCCTCACATTTTTATACATGGTCATCATGTTTCCTCCCAGCCTTTTCTTCTGCAGGCCAAACATGTCCAGCTCTTTAAGCAGCTCCTCATAGGACCCTTGATCATTTTAGTCGCCCTCCTCTGGACACATTCCAGCTTGTCAACGTCTCCCTTACATTGTGGTGCCCAGAACTGGACACACTATTCCAGGTGTAGTCTGACCAAGGCGGAATAGAGGGAGAGCATGATTTCCCTGGATCTAGACACTATACTCCTGTTTATGAAGGCCAGAATCCCATTGGCTTTTTTAGCTGCTGCATCACATTGTTGGGTCATGTTTAACTTGTTGTCCACAAGGACTCCAAGACCTTTTTCACACATACTACTGTCGAGCCAGGTGTCCCCTATTCCGTATCTCTGCATTTCATTTTTTCTGCTTAAGTGGAATTCCTGTTGAAGTTCATTTTGTTAGTTTTGGCCCATCTCTCTAATCTGTTAAGATTCTTTTGAATTCTGGTCCTGTCTTCTGGAGTGTTAGTTATCCCACCCAATTTGGTGTCATTTGCAAACTTGATGATCTTGCCTTCTAACACTTCATCTAAGTCATTAATAAAGATGTTGAACAGAACTGAGCCCAGGACAGAACCCTGCGGCACTCCATTTGTCACTTTTTTCCAGGATGAAGAAGACGCATCAGTGAGCACCCTCTGGGTTTGTTCACTTAGCCAATTACAGATCCACCTAACCTTAGTTTTGCTTAGCCCATATTTGACTAGTCTGTTTGCCAGAAGGTCATGGGGGACTTGTTGAAGTCCTTACTGAAATCCAGATATGCTACATCCACTTCTGAGGCTTTATCCCCTCAATGGGGACTGCAGGGAATAATTTTTTTCTGTATCTTCAGGGATGTTTGTGAGTGAGCAACTGTGCTGGGCCAGTTTTTTGCTTCCATAATGTTCTGGTGAACTGCACAAGTAAGCCATGCAAAACCAGATATGACATGGCTGTACTTTGGGTTTCGGCTGAAAGTCTTCATTTTCTCTCATGCTTTTTGGCGGTTATGGGAGGGGATAAATGTATCCATCATGTTGCATTTTTGTGGTATTTGGGACATAACTGTTGATTCTTCAGCCAAAACAATGTCAAAGGTTGCAAGAAGGGGCTTTAGGAGTCCAGCAACAAGCTAAGAGGATACAAAAATATTATGGTCCGGATGGGATTTTTCCACCTCAATCTAAAATGAAATATATTTCACAATACAGCTAGATACAAAAACATGTGTTCCCATGAGGTAGTATGTGTTTGCAGTAGCTAGCATACATTCTTTACTGGAAAAAAATAAAGAAGAGAAAGCAATGAGCATATTATTTGTGTCTCAACAATACTATTGCTATAATTTCTATCTGGAAAAAACTTGTTGTGACACACACATCACTTAAAGTAGATATCAATAATTAGAGAAGATAGCTGCTATTATCTATTTGCAGAATTTTCCAACATTAATACGAGGGCTATCCACAAAGTTAATGACGTTTTGGAATTAAAAATTAACAACGTATAGGAATAAATATTTATTATATACATTTGAAAGCCACACTGCAATAGTACTTTTAAATATAGTCCCCATTCAAAATTAGGCACGTTTCATAACTATTAGTGATTTTTTAAAGTTATTACCCTCAGCGCTTTCCCACCGCCGCCCTGAAGATTGTGGAACCCGCGCTATTGCAATGCGGAAGCTCAGCCAGCTAAAGAATGAATGCAAAAAGAAGGGAGGAGCAAGCCAGAACCCCGCTCTCTCTCTTCTTTTGCAAGATCGCAAGAGAGAATCAAAAGTTTCTGGCGTCCCTTTCCCTTCCCTTCCTGCCAGCTCTCTTGCCTCCCAAGAAGAAGCAGCCAGGATCGGCCAAGCAGTTTGGAGGAGATCAGCATTGCCTCCGGAGGAGAAGCTGCCAAGAAGCCTTGGCCAATCCTGGCCGCTTCTTCTCGGGAGGCAAGAGAGCTGGCAGGAAGGGAAGGGAAAGGGACGCCAGAAACTTAGGCAAGGAATACTCGAAAATAGGTTTGCCAATTCTCTTCTCTAAAATATTGCCTATGGTCCCTGATATTTCTTATCATCCAAGTACTAAATAGGGTTGATCCTGCTTAGCTTTCAAGATCAGAAGGGATCTGGTGCCTTTTAAGTTTTTAGGCCTTGATAGTATCATAGGGCAATTTTTTTTACTGCAATAGCAAAATAGTCTCTGTGGTACTCAAGTTAAGGGCTCTTCTTTGTGCTAGCCACTCTATAAACATCTGGAGTGCATCACTTGGATGCTGTGATAACCGTAATAAGGTTGGGAGGATAGCAAAGTCTAACACTAACCCACACCTAAGCTTGGATCAAACCCAGTATATACTTGTCAGACTGCTCTTAGACACACATATACATTTGAAATAGATTAGACATCCATATCACTGCAGAATATTTGAAGAATGTGATAGTCCTTGACAGTGGGCAGACATGGAGAATGCAGGGAGAGTAATCGGTTTTTATGCCCGAAGCAAATACTAATCCACTTGTAATATTACTGCTGAGAAGAATAGCTTGAACTATGTAATGTAAGCTTTTCAAACCAAGCCAACATTGCATAAAAGCTCTTAGCAACTGTGCTAATATGAAGAGTTAAGTGCTGTACATCCACCAAGTAAATCACTACGTCAAGAGCACATGTGACCCCCTGGGGGCATGTTTGAGGTCTGAGCCATGGCAACTGGAGAGCTGTCAGACAGCTCATTACAGTTTACACCAATTTCCCCATCCTCCTGTCCTATCTGGAGGTCAATATGAGAAAGAAAGATCTGATGTGTAACTATGGGGGAAGATGTGTAACAAGGTGCTTTATTAATGGCATGAGGACCTCCGGAGGAACTGTCCCATGTAAAAACAGTTCTGCTTCTTTTCTAATTAATCACTGTCAAGACTGAATGTGAATTCAGGAATTAGATCTATTAAACTATGAAATATCATGTTGCATTATGTTCACAGACTTGGATGTTGCTAATTGTTAGAAAGACAACAGTATTAAAGTTGAATACTGGAGTCACTTTGGGAGTCACTAACAAAACTCTTGGTAAACGTAACAACAAACAAAAAGAAGCCTGATTCTGTTTTTGGAAAAAAAGCTATTTTCTACATTAAAGACTGCAGTGAGGGGAGGGCTTGTAACTACAGAAAAAGACAGAAAAAGAAGTTCAATACACAGTAATGCTATGTAGTATATTTACGAATTTAGCACCAAAATATCATGATGTATTGAAAACATTGACTACAAAATGTGTTGGATAATCCAGAATGTTGGATAAGTGAGTGTTGGATGAGACTCTATTGTATTTACAAGGTAAATTGCCTTCTAGAATTAATGTGCATTCTTCAGTTATAAGAAATATCATAGCTCCATCCTATGGACATTTGGGCTTCATTGTTTGGTGAAGTAGAAATATGTAGTGCTATCCCATGAATTACATGGGAAGCCTCACTATTGGTTTCTCTGTTCAGTAGGGCAAAGTTGTGCTTATAAAATAGGATCATAATCATATAATGGTGTAGTGTTTCTTAGATATTTCCAGAAAAGCAAATTACAGTAGAGTCTCATTTATCCAACACTCGCTTATCCAACGTTCTGGATTATCCAACGCATTTTTGTAGTCAATGTTTTCAATATATCGTGATATTTTGGTGCTAAATTCGTAAATACAGTAATTATAACATAACATTACTGCATATTGAACTACTTTTTCTGTCAAATTTGTTGTATAACGTGATGTTTTGGTGCTTAATTTGTAAAATCATAACCTAATTTGATGTTTAATAGGCTTTTCCTTAATCCCTCCTTATTATCCAACATATTCGCTTATCCAACATTCTGCCAGCCCGTTTATGTTGGATAAGTGAGACTCTACTGTAATCATTTTGTGGCTTGAAAAAAACAGATTGGTAGGACTCAGGGTTGTAAATAGAACCTTTGGGGCCCCATGCACCTCCAGAGGTACATTTTGTTAGCCATTTAGAAATTGAAAGAGAAACTAACCAGGACCACAGATTCTGAAGGACACTTAAACCCAAACAATTCTCAATACATTCTTGTTCAAATGACATGTCTTGCTTGTTTGCTTGTTTTTTAAAGAGTGATGCATTTGTGCAAAGTTATCAATGCCTTATTGGAACTCTGCCCTGGAGTGTGGTGAGGGTTCCTTCTTTGGGTGTTTTTAAGAAGAGACTCGATGCCCATCTGTTGGGAGTGCTTTGAATGTGATTTTCCTGCTTCTTGGCAGCGGGTTGGACTGGATGGCCCACGAGAGCTCTTCCAATTCTAGGGTTCTATGATTCTACTCTTTTTAAACTAAAACATTACTAAAATAATCGATTTCCCCAAAGTAGCATTTTGAAATAATAAACATATGTGACTAGTTGACCATTAAAAATATTAACATCATTGGCACTGAAATTGTTAAAGGAAATAAAAGTTACTTTTGTTATCAAAAAGTAAAGTTAAAGGCAATAATTCTGTAACAGGGTTGTATCTCTGTAAGTGGACTTACATATGCGGGAATTTGAATTAGACAAATTTGTAATGTCCATGTTGAGTTGAGGGCTGCTATTACTTTACTATGTAGCAGAGCCCACAAAGTGCCCAATGAGCATCATACACCAATCATGCACCATACAATGTGCCAGTATCCTATTGCACATGTGCACAGTTGACTGGCAGGATTTATTAGCCGCCAGCTTCTTAGGTAAATATATAGTTATGCTAAGTAAAAAGTAATATAGGATTCTGGAGAAAGATTAAAAAATAACATTGTTCTTTTTAATGCTATGGTCTTAATTTTTGATATGTGGGTATCTGAAGATAACAGTATCTGGAGGAGCAAATGCTTATGTTGGAAATAGCAGCCTTCTTCAAGCCTCCACTAGTAATTTGTTTTGTATATGATTCCATTTGCTTATTATATTGTATATGTATGTTTTGGTATGCTGCTTTCCTTTTTTCCTGTTTCTTGAAGTTGTGGGAGGAGCTGCAGACTACATGATCAGATCTGGGACTGCTGAGATGTCAGACTCCATTTTAGAACAAAGAGACATTATTAGACTATGAACTGTAAGGAACAAATTCATGTTGATGTTGATTGTAAGAAAGATGCCCTGTGTTATCTGCACAGAGGAATCCTTTCAAATCTATCTGTAACTGGATTGACAAGTTATGTACCTGTATGCCGAATACATGAAGGTTGTGAGTAAACCAGATGTGTTACCTTTAATGAAGTCTACTTTATTTTTGTCTCTTGACAGCATGATATAGAAACAAGATATTTTATGGGAGAATAGATGTCTTGGACACTGGAAAGAACACTTCTGAAACTGCTGTTTTTGTGCATTGGCATAATCTCTGTTCCTAACAGATTGGAGACAACCAGGTTATCAGTCTAACAACAGGAAACCAAATTGCCTTGCATAAGTACATGTGGTCATATACCACTAAAGAGATGATTTTATTCAAATGGGTTTTTGACTCTTCTCTGGAAGATCATTCTTTTACAAAAGGTTATGATTTTCAAACGGTTTATTCTCTAGAAGGTTATGGAGATTCTGTTTTTTCAAAAGATAATGATCTCTAAAATCTTAACCCTTTTATACAGGGTAGCCTTCCCCCCCCCCCCTCTCTCTCACCAAAAAGAATTCCTAACTTCCTTCTAGGTTACTGTAAACATTCTGGGTTTCAAGGAACTGCTTGAAAAAACAATCAAGGTTAAAGGCACAGAGTGAGGGACTGACTTTAAAATATCTTAAGACCTCTTTGCAACTGTGATATGCGATATCCACAGGATAGAACACCTTTTGAATAAAAACGCTGTGCTAACGAACCATAGCAAATGTAAATATACATTATAATTAACAAGGAACTAATGGCAACTGGAATTTAATCCTCCAAAAATGAGAACTGCTCAACTGCAAGCTTATTATTTTCCTATGCTTATTATTCTCCTTTGACCTGGGGCCCCTTCCACACAGCTGAATAAAATCCCACATTATCTGCTTTGAACTGGAAGATATGGCAGTATGGACTCAGGGCCCTTCCACACAGCCCTATATCCCAGAATATCATGGCAGAAAATCCCACAATATCTGCTTTGAGCTATGTTATCTCAGTCTACACTCAGATAATGTGGGATTTTCTGCCTTGATATTCTGGGTTATATGGCTGTATGGAAGGGCCCTGGGTTATCGGAGTCCACACTGCCATATATTTCAGTTCAAAGCAGATATTCTGGGATTTTATTCAACTGTGTGGAAGGAGTCTTAGGCTCATCACAAGTTAAGAACAATGGAAAGCACACAACTGTGGATTTTCTTCTTCTTACCAGTAACCACAGCACAGCCTGATGGAGTTTTGAAAAGTTATTTTTTTAGATCACAACTCCCAGAATTATCTAGTCAGTTGTTTTAATTAACAGTACTTTTTCCAAACTCTGGCTCCACTATATCTACGTGTTGCTTGCTAGAGGACAAACTTACCTCATTTTCCTATCTTTGCATTTTCCTATCCATACCCTTTTCATAAGTATGCTCTGTGTACAACTTCTTCCTGCAAATTAATCTCTTAAACTAAGTTCTCACTGCTAAATAAAAATTGAGGGCTTTTTTGGGGAACTGTTCACATATTTCACTTCTTTGACATGTGGAATGAGTGCAATATATTGATTTAGTTCTTGCGGGAGCCGTATGTTTGCATGTGGCATTTGAATTGTCCAGTAATTAGGATTTTATGGGCAATGTGCACACAGAAAAGCCTTATAACCAGTGATACACTGTTATAATGCCAACACAAACAAACAAATTCTATGCAAACAACCCTGAATTAAAAATAATGTGAAAACAATCCAAAAGATTCTTTAAAACAGCAGTGGGCTTTATATGGTCATCTCGATTAGTGTTTCTCAGACTGTATGGTGTAGAAGACCAGCAGTATTTTTTTCTTATTGTGCCAGGGACTGGCATCATATTTGTGCCCCTTCCACACATCTGAATAAAATCCCACATTATCTGCTTTGAGCAGGAATATATGGCAGTGTGGACTCAGATAACTCAGTCCAAGGCAGATATGGTGGGATTTTTTGCCTTGATATTCTGGGATATAGGTCTGTGTGGAAGGACCCTAAGTTTCCTAAGGTTTTCTTAAGTAGAGAATACTCTGAAGTGATTTTGCCAGTTCATTCCTCTGAAATATAATTATTTTATTTACTCATTTATTTAGTATATTTATATACAACCCTTCTCACCCCTGGGGGACTCAAGGCAGTTTACAACATATTAATGGCAAGAATTCAATGCCAACATACATATAATAAAGTAAAATCATAATAATTAAACACTGACATATACAGTAAAGTCTCACTTATCCAAGCTTCACTTATCCAATATTCTGTATTATCCAACGCAGTCTGCCTTTTATTAATCAATGTTTTTGTAGTAAATGTTGCAATGTTTTGGTGCTAAATTCATAAATACAGTAATTATTACATAACATTACTGTGTATTGAACTGCTTTTTCTGTCAATTTGTTGTAAAACATGATGTTTTAGTGCTCAATTTGTAAAATCATAATGTAATTTTATGTTCTGCCCTACAACACCTGGCATTGGCTGGTCTTCCATCAGAGTACTAACCAGAGCTGACTCCACTTAGTTTCCAAGATCAGATGCCTTTAGGTGAGAAGAATATGTAGTCCTTCCAGTGTTGTTGTACTTCCAAATCCTGTAAACCTAGCTAACATAACCAAAGGTAAAGAAAAATGGGAAATGTTGTTCAACCATATCTGGAAAGCTATACATTCTCCAGTGCTGGGATAAGGTGTTTCAGCAGTAGTAGAAGACCAGCTGTCATTTTAGCTTTAAAGTAGTAAATTTTAAGTTAGCAAAGACAAGTAAATATGAGATTGTCAAAAAAACTAAGGAAGTAAAAATACTATAATCACCACACCAGCGTGGAAAAATAATGGTCAGCACAGCAATGACCTCTAATGGAATACTCTGCCATTGCAACAAAATATGAGTACAGTAGAGTCTCACTTATCCAACATAAACAGGCCGGCAGAACGTTGGATAAGCGAATATGTTGGATAATAAGGAGAGATTAAGAAATAGCCTATTAAACATCAAAATAGGTTGATTTTACAAATTAAGCACCAAAACATCATGTTTTACAACAAATTTGACAGAAAAAGTAGTTCAATACGCAGTAATACTATGTAGTAATTACTGTATTTACGAATTTAGCACCAAAATATCATGATGTATTAAAAACATTGACTACAAAAATGCGTTGGATAATCCAGAAAGTTGAATGAGTGTTGGATAGGTGAGACTTTACTGTATGTATAATACAGTAATAATTAGGGGTGTGCACAACTTAAAAAAAAACCCCTTTTTCATTTGTCTTAATGAAATTTGTGCTACTGTTTTGATTCTAAAGCATTTTGAAAATATTTTAAGGGGTCCGTGTGAGATCTATTACGGAGTTCCGAAAATTTAGTTAGTTTTTTGTTATGTGATGCACCCATTTGCACCAATGGGGACACTAATAGGGTTCCTCTCTCCCTGTTTTAGGTTTATCGAGACGAAACTTGCTACAAATGTAACACACATTTACCACTCTAAGCCACCCAAGTTTCAGAATGTTTCACACATCCACTGATTTTTGGGAATTTAAAAAAGTGTTTATGAACAACATTAAAAAAAAACTACAAGAGCTATCCCCTTGAATTAAACAAGTATCAAGGTTAATGTAGTCATCTCCTCCTATGCTGCTAGTAAAGCATAACAGAAACAACAACCAATCAGTATAGAATCACTTATGACCATTCCACACAGCTGTATAAAATCCACATTGAATTGGATGATTTGGCAGTGTGGATTCAGATAACCCAGTTCAAAGCAGATATTGTGGTTTATCGGCCTTGATATTCTGGGTTATATGGAAGGGCCCTTAGTTAGCAAATACAAGTGGTGAAATAATAAATACCTATATAGGAATGAATATGTTTAAAACACACACAGAAAACCCCTAAACACTCTCACACACTGAATCTTGCATTTTATTGAAAAAATAAAAATGAGCAGTGGTTAGAGAAATCATTCAGTAATATTTCCATCTGTTTTCAAAAATCAAATGACCTTACAAGAGACAAATACAAGTTTTCATTTCATGAAGCGGAGTGAGTTTACAGTACGCGTAACCACATTCAGATTACTGAGCCCTTTATGTATTACATACACAAAAACAAATGGTTATACATATATTGCATGTTTAAAAAAGACCCATGAACCTAGATTATTAATACATTGAACAATAATCATTTCACATAAGATAAAGTATTATATACCACAAACATCAATTTTCTTTTCTCATTATACCCCACAAATGATTGATTGGCTGTTCCCTCACATGCACAGACCCTAATATTTTTCAGCAAATTTTACTTTAAGGAAATCTACCACGCTAAATTCAAAACCACTCTAAATCTTGGCCATCTTCAATTCTCAACAGGATAGTGAAACCGAAAGAATAAGGCAAAATATATCCCATGAACAGCTGATTTTTCATTAGTGTTGAGGACCAAACCTTTCCAAATCTGGTTGCTGTGTATGAAACAACTTTCCATTTATTAAATGTATAGGAAGGTTAGAAAACCGGTGCTCCTACATTTATTGCTGGCATGCAGTTCTTTTGAATGATAGAAATTGGAGACCAATGACATGGGGGAAGACTGTTTTCTCATCCTGGTTATACTATTAAGTATATTAATAAGTATATTATTAAGTATACTGTTAAGCTATTATCCTAAAGGCTGTGTTACAAGTTATCCTTTCCTCACTGATGGCAGCCCAATTTCTCCTGCCACCTGAGATAAGAAAGAACCTATGTATCTTATATACTGCAGCAACAGTTATCTTCCTGCCTTGTTTTTATTCTCACCAACAACCTTTTACCTGGTACTCTCGGTAAAGACATGCCAGATGTTTCGGTGGCAGGTGTTTCTTTATCTAGATGGCAGGTTGGCAGATTGGTAGTGGCAGGCAAATAGAGGAGCCGCAGAAGGTACTGTGAAGGACAAAGGCCTGTTGGCAAGACAAACGGAGTTGGGAAAGGATGGAAAGATGTAGAGACAGCTATGGTGCGAGCGGCACACTTTGCTGCTCCATGAGTTACCTTGCTATTGTTAGGATTGGCCTTTTTGCTCACACAGAACGTACATCAGTGATTGGGTGTGTGAAATGTCCATGCTTATAGCAAATACATGCAGTGCTGTAGTGGTAAATTTTGAAGTGACATTCCTCATAATAACCACTATGCAGCAGGTAGCTCTTATTTATGATTCCCCCCCCCCCCCCAGTAGCATTTTTCATTTCTCCCAAGGAGCAGCTTTCTGTAAAGCTAATGGATCTTCGTTGTCCACTCAACATCAAGCCATCTCATTGCAATACACTTTGAATTACAACAGGGATAGCTCACATACTTGGTAGGAATGGCTATTTTCTGCTCCAGCAATCATAGGTATTACAGCAAAAAAGAGGTATTCTCTCAGGAAAGAAATCTTTGGGATTTTTGGAGGGTTTTCCACTAACCCTCACAAAAGTGGAGGGTCTTCTGTAATCTCCCATTACTAATAATAAAAAAATCCCAGGACTTGGACTACACTACACCACTGAATATATTAAACTGTGATTGCTATGCCCAAAGAATTCCATGGTCTGCATCTAAAAGCAATTTCCATCATATTTATCATATGGTACTGTGTGCTATGAAGGATACAATCTGTAAAAACATCCCATTCAAGTTTTAAGCATGATCATGGTGTGTAACAAATGCACCTATGACAGCAGGAATGAATGAACATACTTCACCAAAATGGTAACACAAGAAGCATATTCAGGTTACAGTTGTTGGACCACAGTATAATGTAAACAGACTGCGAATTGTCCCAAATGACAGGGAAGCTGCATTCTGAACTTTCAGCAAGCAATAAGTAACATCTAAAGCCAATCTCTGCCAGAAATGTATAGAAAGTTTATTACAATTAAAGCAGCCTTCTCTATCCTGATATTTTTTAGACTTGATGTACTACAACCCTTGATTGAGAGGATGATAGGAATTGATGTTCAGCACATTTGAAAGGCAACAGGTTGGGGATGGCTAGGTTCAAGTGTCAACTATGACTGGGGAGATTTAAATTCCACAACTCTGCCATGAAGTTAACTGAGTAAACTTGGCAAATCATGAATTTTCAGCCTCATCTAATTCACAGTGTCGCTGTGGGACTGAATTACTGAAGAAGGAAGAAGAGGGCACACCTTTTTGAGCTCCCTGGAGCAGATGCAGGAAATGATTTTAATAAATAATACTCACTGAAGCATAACAGGATTCAGATTTGTTATTCTACACACTTGGCATTATTCTCAGCTATTCAACCATCACATAAATACGTTTTTATAAGACTTTTTCAAAAGGTATCAAGATGCCTTTCTTCCACCAGAGTTAAATAATAAAAATAAGGAAATTAAGGAAAGTATTAGGTATATTCATTAACATATTCTATCTCAAGAGCAGTAATTTCAGTTATTAACTCCTTTAAGACACAAGGAGAGTAAAGGCAGCTTAGACTTCCAGAAACGTCTCTCATTTGAAGGCAATGGAATATTGTTAAATGGATTTCTAAAAGGTACATCAGGTAGGCTGTAGGCACAGCAGCAGGCACTCAAAAAAGGAGTCATAAATGTGACATCATTCATTGAAAGATACAATCATGTGCAAAGGAAGAGATGGGAACATGTGACCATCCAGATCTTGCTGGACCACAGCTCCCATCATCCCTAACAACTTGCTGTGTTGGCTAGGACTGATGGGAGTTTCAATTCAACATTTGGAGGCCACATATGCTTTACATCTATGTTAGTGAGAATTCCCAACACATTCCTTGGTGTGCAATAATCTGAGCAGAAATTGATGTATTATTGACAGTAATATAACTACCCAAGTGCTGAAATGCTGGATCCCACACAGTCAGTGGACAGACAAACAAACAATGAAGTTTGTGGAGAAGACAAATAAGTAAATAATTAGAAAATCATTCTTCTGTGCCCTCAACATTATTTACTAGTAGTTTCCGACGCAAACATGTCAACAAGATCAGATCAGAGTATCCTCAAATATGGACCAAGACAGCAATGAGCTGTTGGATCAAAGCATTCACACAGCCCTTCCAGTCTTCTGTATTATAATGGAGAACCTTTGCCTCTCCAGAAGACTCTCAGAGGTCTTGGTAAGCATAGCCAATGGCAAAGAATTGTGGGAATTGCAGCTCAAGGTATCTGAAGGGCAAAAGATTTTCTACCTGTAACTTACATGTACTTGGCTCATCGCCGATTCTCTTGTTTCAAATGTGTGATGCTAAGCACCAAATCTGTTTATAAATATACTCCATTTACTAAAGAGAAAATGGAGGAAAATCACCACCAAGCTCAAGAAGTGCCAAACATAGGTGAGAATAGATATTACTGCCAACTGTATTCCCCTAAAAAAAGATATTGCACCCACTTAAATTTCCCCCCACAAAATATATTTAAAATTTATAATGTACAAAGCTCAAAGTGCCCCACTTTCACCAAATAAATGCTATCAAATTGATACTCATTATAATGTCCGTTAGCTCACTACAATCAAAGGTGAGGAGAGCTTATTAAAAGCTGGGAGTGCTCTATAGAAATTTAGCGCTTTTCGGCAAACAGCCTTGAGACATCTCAAAGCATTTCTTATCCCCATCAACCAGGGATGAGGGAGTCTGAGGCCCTCCAGATGTGGTTGGACTACAATTGCCATAACATCGAAGCCATACAAAGTGGGGCTCATGGGAACAGCAGTACAACTACATCTGGAAAAGTAAATGCTGCCTAACCCTGCCATAAAAGAAGAGGAAACCTTCCCAAAGGTCGTTTCATAATCACTGGTGACTTCCATAAATGAAGAGAATGAAGTTCACAAAAAACAGTAAGCATCTCTCCTAGCATGAAGAGATATACATGTATATGTCTAGGATATACATATAGAAGCCTCTTGAATTCTAGTCAGTGAAACTATACATGACATCTTAAGAGTTTCTCTATTACACTTAGTAAAAATGACCCACACAAGCCCAGAGACATTCATATTGCTAACAACCGTTTCATGAAATAGCTTAATGAAATTATACCCATTTGAATCCACATATGGACATGAGAAGTCAGGAGCTGTGACAATGGTAAATAAAGTATGTTTTATATATGCTCTGGATGACTCTGGAGACAGGAGATCATTTCTTGGACAGGTTTCCCTTCATAACAGATTTGATAGACAGCAGCAAACAGTGGAAACCTAAAAGGCAGAGACAAAACAGAAAGGCAAACATCTTACTAGATCAGTGATTCCCAACCTTCTTTTCACCTGGGACCACTTTAACTAAGACCCACTTTAACCAGGGACCACTTGACCGAGGTCCACTTTGACCACTCTCCAACATTAGTACCAAAAGGGTTACGAATCAGTTTTAGATTTATTTGGAATGCCGATTCAGAAAATTGGATAGACCACATCAGCTCTAGTTTCTGATACAGAATATATGCCATCCAGTAATCGCTATCTGCTTGCCATAGAAAACCATAGTTAATAATCTAGAGCTGATGTGGTCTATCCAATACAATGATCAGGTCTGCGGAAAGGAGCAGAAATAAATAAAATAAATAAAGAGGAAGGAGGTTTGCAGACTGGATTTTTGTTTTTGTGGCTCACAGTTTGGGAACCACTGTACTAGATGGAGGCGGGGAACAGCCACTTATGATGTATGCTTAACAAAGAAAAACTGGAGACAGATTTAAATATTTTGAAAATAATTGTTCTGCTGAGAAGTGTAATTTTTAATAGGACAAGAGCAACCCTATTTTTAGGTAGAGTGAATCATTCACTTCAGGCAGCAAGTGTTGGGAAAGGCCGTAGGAACAGTAGCATCCATCTTCTTGTTTCTTTGCATATAAGAAGCAAGTTTAAAGTTATTGGTGATACATAGCTTTTGTAATATTCATTTAAGAAAGAAACCCGAGACTCTGGATCAGATATGTCTAAAAATGAAATGCTCTTGATCTGAAAATTTCTTAGTGAAGAATTCCACAAGATTCTACACTGAAAGTCTACCAAGCACTTTCAAAGTTCTATGTGTCTTATTTTTTGCACTGAGTTAACTGGAGGAGGAGATCAATCTATTCCAGTGCCATGAAAAATAACAGACTTAGATGGACTGCTCTGATAGAAAACATCCATCTCCAAACATTCCAAGGATCTTTTGCTGATGTGTCATTCAATCTTGATGATCTACTGAGGTGCACTGGGGAACTAGGATATAATTTTGCTCTATTAGTGGGAGGGAAAGAAAAGATGATGATGATGGTGGCAAAGATTATTGAAGCTAGGTTCAGTACATTGAAGGAGAAATATTTAAGGCATCTTCCACATTGTCTCACTTACTTCTCCACTAGCCCTTTCTGTTGCAGGATACGATAAACCTCTGCAGATGTCTGTGGTCCTTGTAGCTTTTGCCCGTTCAGCATTTCCTGTTCCAATTCTTCAATAGACTGAATATGATAAAAGTTTATATTGTAAGAATTTATAGACACAGAGAATCATTTAAAAATACTATGTAACCAAATTTGAAAAAAAATATGTGCCTGGTTTGAACGTATTATTTCCTGTTTAGTTGTGCGGTACTTACTTTGAAAGTAGTTGTTATATTCTAGAAACTTTACTATTTTTAGCTACCACAAGCTATGGGTCCTTCCACACAGCCATATAACCCAGAATATCAAGGCAGAAAATCCCACCATATCTGCTTTGAACTGAGCTATCTGAGTCCACACTGCCATATATTCCAGTTCAAAGCAGATAATGTGGGATTTTATTCAGCTGTGTGGAAGGGGCCTATGTTGAATTGGTTGAGACTCAATGAGATACTCATTGAAAAATGACAGCAAAATGTGCTCTAGGATGTCCCGCAAAAACAACGTTTTTGCAATTTAATAAGCTTTTTCCATGCTTTTATGATAGAACCAATTTATAACAAAGTAACAAAAATTGTGTTACATAATGTAATTTTAACCCCCCCCCCCATCTGTTAAAAGGGTTTTATGAAGAAATCATAGAATTGTCAGATTCTACATATCAAAAATTGTATTTTTGGGGCACTAGGTTTACATATAAAAAGAGCAGATCTTGTAAAAAAACCAAAAAAAAACAAAACCAAATGCTTGGATTAGATCACCAAAGCTCCCCAGAAGGTCCCAATCAACAGTTCAAAATAAAACAAATATTCTCTGAACTCTTTTCATGAAGATAACAGCACTAAACAAACAAGCAGGTCATAAGAAATGTACCTTTCCAGTTTTAACAAATGCTTCAGCCACTCTCCGGTTGCGGCCACCATAACATGTTGTAATGAGATCTGCAACCCCGCAGCTTTCCAGAAAGGTGGCTGTAGACACCTGTCCCTTGCAGAAGATCTTTGCAAATGCAATCATTTCCATGAGTCCAAGTCTAATGACAGCCGCTTTGGTGTTATCACCACATTGAAGGCCATCGCAAAAGCCAGCTCCCACTGCCACTATATTCTAAGAGACAAGAAAGAGACAATAATATGGTTGGAAATGAAAGCTACAAGGAATACCTCTCAGGATAACCTATGACTGCATACATTTCTGGTCTTAAAGGGCTACACAGAAGAAACAGGCAACTTTGTGCCCTCCCCCCGAGTTGATGGATTCTAGCTCCTATCAGTCTATACAGTGTTCCCTCACTTATCGCAGGGGTTACGTTCCAGGACGACCCGCAATAAGTGAAAATCCACGTAAGGATACTATATTTATTTTAATATTTATACATTATTTTAGTAGTTATACATTATTTTAAGTCTTTATCAACCAATCATGTGTTGATAAATCTCCTCCTTCTCCTCCCATTGCCGCTTGGGCTCCTTTTCTCTTCCTTCGGTTTCTCTTCCTCGGGCTGTAAACTGTAATTTTTTATGATTTATAATATTCTTTTAGAGTTTATTGAAAAACCGTGAAACAGCGAATTCGCGAAAAGTGAACCGTGAAGTAGTGAGGGAACACTGTAACGAGTCCCCACAACTATGAGACATGTAGTCCAATAACACTGGGGAGACAGAGTTTGTCCACAACTTCTGATGGAAAAATGTTTAGGATCTTAAATTATAACGAAAATCCAGCATGGCTCATCTTCCTGCTTTAAATAATTTAATGATCCAACTCCAACTAGAGCTAGGGAATCTCTTAGTTTGAGATGGCTGCTAGTTATTATTGGAAATAACAGGCAGGTGGGAATTATGGAGGGTAAGCTTAACACTGTTTTATGGAGCTGGACTGGGGAAGGCCAGTGGAGATATTATCAGTTATCTATAACTGTACTAGGCGGGCATTTCCTTCTTGACTATATGTAGCATGGAGAGAGAAGCACTGTTTCAAAGCTACATTTAGATTCAGTGAACTGAAGAGAGCTTTGCCAGAATTGATAAAATTCAGAACAGACTGCCTATGCACTGCTTGCCAAGCTTAACTGAGAAAGAGCGAATGTGATTAATGGATCCTCTCTTGCACTCCCTCATCTCAGGGCATGGAAAAGTCAGAAGGAAGTTCCAAAACAGCAAAGAAGGCATGCACAGTCATTAAAGGTGCCTTACCTCCTAGAAGTTCGAAAACATCTAAAATGTGAGCAGATTAATAGGTACCACTCCGGGGGAGGGGGGAGGGGGGAAAGGTAACTCCACTCCATGCAGTCATGACGGCTACATGACCTTGCAGGTGTCTACTGAAAATGCTGGCTCTTCGGCTTAGAAATGGAGATGAGCACAAACCCCCAAAGTCAGACACGACTAGACTTAATGTCAGAGGAAAACCTTTACCTTACCTCGTAGAACTGTTGTGGTTACATAGTAGTTACTCAATCAGTTCAAAAGATGTTAATATTTCATAATACTATTCAGCCAAAATAATTCCAGTTGTAGAGCACTGCTAAAAGGAAGCTCATGTGTGGGCGCATTCTCACAAGCAATGCCAAACCAGGTTATGAGCAAGACCTGGTTTCAATTTTTATGACTCCAGGAATCATGGCTAAATAATATTAAAAGATTCATACAGCTCGCTTGTTTGATGACAGAATGGAAAAAGTCAGCCTGTGGGTCTCAGGCAGCCCTTATGCAATTTATGCTTGAAGTAAACAAGATGACCATTATCTTCTCACTTTCCTGAAGAGTTCTGTGTTATTATGGCTGGAATCCTATTGGCTAGTTCCAAGTAGAGTACAGTAAATATACAGAATAAATTGCTGAATTGGGGGGGGGGGGGTCGACAGAAGAGTAAATGCAATAGATTTGATGGGTTTAGTTAGGAGTAACAAGAGGGTTTTGGTCAAAGTGTTTTTCAGTCTTGGAAATCTGATCAGCAAACATGCATTGACTCAGTTCTAGAATGTCCTTAGTTTCCCTTCTTCCTCGTGAATGGATTGCAGTCGGGCCAACTAGAGAAAGAAGAATTTCTTTCACTGGGACCCAAGTATAACAGGAGGCCTATATCTTGCCGATTTGTTCAGATTTCACTATGAAAAATATAAACAGGCTCTATGAAAAAACACTTATGAGCTTTGGCATCTACAGGGACGTAAACTGCATATTCCCTCCAAGGAAACTAGAAGTAACCAGAAGTTATTCCTTAGTTTTGTTTGAGTTGATTTTTTTTCTTGGTTTTTCCAGTTTCAGGGGAAATTCGTAGGGCGATATGTTGCAAATGAGGTGGGATGATCTGGCTGTTTTTTTAAAAAAAAGAAATTGGAGCCTGAGGACTTTGTGGTTGTCCTCAGGGCCACATAAAAAGGAGTTGGGACCATATTTTGCCCATCCCAGTTTGGCTCTGCTCCGTTTTCTTCAAGAAACTGTATCACAATTAGAGTATTCAAGACTCTCTTGTGCTAAAAAGGAATCAAATGAGCGGTACAAGATAAGTTGGAAGCTCTTGTTGACAGGCAGCTGTTCCTGACTCTTTTCCCTCCTCGCTCCAACACCAAGGAAATTGCTGGTAACTTCATAACCCATCTGTCATTTAAGGAAAGATTTCACTTCTAGTTCCAACAGTGCTCTATAGTGCATACACAACTCTACAGCTGATTGGCAGAGACCATAAAAATACATGAAATGGAAGTGGATGCGCAGAATAAGTGAATCCGAGTAGCAGATGTTCTTCCCTCATCTTCCAGCTGTGGATCGTTACACTTGAGACTGTATTTAGATGTGCTTAGAAGCTAAAAATTATCACTGCTGGCAGAAGAATAACATATTTAGATTTCCTCTCTTAACTTTTGTGCTTGTTTCAGTTTTCAGGCAGCCATGCTCATTCAAACCTTCCTTATTTAGACAGACTGATGCAGAGAAAATTAGAAAAGGGAGGAGAGGAAGGGAAAGCAACTACTGATGTAAGCAACATTTTATTTGGCTTTGCTTGCTCGACACATCTTGAGGACTCCTGATGTTGCATAGCCCTTCCCTTTTTATCCTTCTAATGTTTATATCTCATCATCACGAAGCAATAGGAAGGAAAACATTAAATATCAATGCTCTTCATATTAGGACAAGACAGAGGAAGGGAGTTCTTTAAACAACATAAACCATAGTGGTATTTTAAAGTAATATTTTAAATGGATTCCCTTTTGTTGCTAATTTTAAACCCAGGTTTTGTATGTTTTTAATCTTATATGTTTTTTCATTGTTATTCTCTCTAATCTGTGAGATGCTTTGAATCCCAGTCTGTGAAAAAGATAAGATGTAGATAAAATGAAGAATGAGGGAAGGTAAGATTTGTAGAAAAACATCTTGGAGGCCATACATTCTCTGTACCTACATTGGAAATTGTAGGTACAGAATTGCCTGCCAATTCTTCTGTCTAGCAATTGTATCTGTTTTTTTATTTGTATTGCTATTTTCTGCATAAATGAAATTCAAGATACAGTTGCACTGACTGGTTCTTGCATTGTAACATCAGGATAAACAACTCTAACTTTTTCTGAGAAGACAATACTGTCTGATGGAAGGCAACCTGACGGTAGGTTTGGTAAGAATCAACTGACACTGGTCTACAGTCTGAACAGTTGGTCTTGGTACCATGGTCCCACAACTTTCCAGTTTTAGGGATCAAGGTAGGTGCCATTTTCATTTTTAAATATTGTCCTCCAAAGAGCTAATCTTACCTTAAGAGCACCGCAAAGCTCAACTGTATCAGCATCGTCTACCACAGTTATTCGGAAATTTGGAGTCTGAAGAAGTTCTTTGAAGAGGACTCCATTCTCCAAAATTTTACAACCTGTTTTTCAAAAGGGGATGATCATTTCCAAACAAAGTAGAACTCTTCCAAATAAGTTTCAGGCAGCCCTTCATGTTTAGCATAATTATACTTAAAGGTATTATTATTATTATTATTATTATTATTATTATTATTATTATTATTATTATTATTATTATTTCTTACCCGCCTCTCCCTGCGGCTCAAGGTGGGTAACACACAATTTAAAAACATGAACATTGCAAAAATTCAACAAGCATACATATTTCTATAGAAGATCCACAATGTACACTATTAACCTAGCATATCTGTATTCTTTCAAGGAGATCCTTATCCTGTTTTATCACCACAACAAACCTCTGCAGGAGGAAAGGCTGACAGATAGCGATTACATTAATGAATATCTGATAATCATCATGCTATAAATTGGTATTTGAATCCATTTTTTCCTCATCTCACTGTGTCTACTAATACTGAGCATATCAGACAAAGCTCAGCAACACAACATTCCAGGCAAATACTGATTATAGTTTTTGGTTGAGATGAGCTAATTCAAACTAAGCCCTTGTTCACATAATGACAAATGAACCCCTAAGGCCTCTGAAAAGCACCAAAGAAGGACACGACAGAGTAGTATTGCTCTCAATCCTACTATTGCCTATTGATAACTTATGGATCATTACAAGTTGCCTGATGAAGTAATCTTGTTGTTGTGTGCCTTCAAAAATCAGAGGATGAGAGAGTGTAACTTGTCCAAGATCATTCAGGAGGTTTCCATAACTGAACAGGGATTTGCATTTTGGTTTACAGAGTCACAATCAAACATTAAAACCACTGGCTCTCATGGAGTAGTTTACTGGGCCATAATTATACTATTTCTTATTTAATTGGTTGATTTATAACTTGCCTTTCTCCTGGGAGGCTCAAGGTGGCTTACAACAAATTTGGTACAATTTAAGAAAAAAGTGAATAAACGAGTCTCATAAATTTGCTAATATACCCCTTTAAAAGACCCTTCTGGCACAGTTAAGAGCCAAGGGCCCTCCACTGTCAGGAAGAAGTACTACAGAATTGTTTCTGTTGTTGGGTTCCTTCAGTCATTTCCAAACAAGAGTGATACCCCCCCCCCCCCCCAAAAAGTGAATCTATCATGAGGTTTCTGGAACTGAGAAAGTGTGAGTCACCCAAGTTCACTCAGTGGTCAAACAAGGAATCAAACTCTGGTCTCCAGAGTTATAACCCAATGCTCAAACCACTATACCACACTGACTCTTAAGCCTACAGAGTGGGAATTGCCAACATGTAGTCCTACAGAATATATGTTGCCCATTCCTACTCTGTATTAAGATACAAAGGGAAAGACCAAGCCATTCCTTTAATGCATTGGTTCTCAACCTGTAGGTGCCCAAGTGTTTTGGCCTACAACTCACAGAAATCCGAGTCAGTTTACCAGCTGTTAGGATTTCTGGGAGTTGAAGGCCAAAATATATGAGGACCCACAGGTTGAGAACACTACCTTAATGCCTATGCTCAAAAGACTGGCAGTTGCTTCTTGGGCCAGAGAGAATTTGCCACACTAAGCCAACTCAAGAGCCAGAACTCTGGATTATATGGGAACTCTCCCACTGCTGATACTCTATTAGGAATAGGACCTAGGTTCCCATTCAACCTGAAGAAGGAAAGCAGACAATAAAACTGAGAATAGAGTCATGGACGCATCAGTAACATTATCTATTCTCTACTCCTTTCGTGTCAGAAATTTATGCTGCAAAATGAACAATCATAAACATAGATTGAACCTGGAATTTAGATCTAGCCTGTCCTGTGCAGCAAACCATCAACACTAGGCTGGCAACAAGCCCTATTGGGATTTATGTCTGGGTAGGCATGTGCAGAATAGAACTGCTGATAATGTATGTAATTCTGGGCATTTCTGGAAAGAGACAGCTATACAAACTGCAATCAACACTTATCTTTCAAAGGCATTAGGCATCTTTGAAAAATATTGGGTTACTTCACATACTTGGAGTATTTTGTACAGCAGCTTGCTTGGTATTTTACAAAACAGCCTTACATTTTGGGAGATATCATTTCTTAGAAAATAAATGATCAGACATGAAGGCATAATAAAGTTTGAAGGTTTCACTCCTTTCACCCACAATAATATTTTGTTGCTCATATCTCCTACTGAGGATTTGCAATCTTGCCTTCTCAGAAGTAACTCTTAGTGAACACAATAGAATTTACTTTCAGGTAAGTAACAGCAGAATGGATCTGCAAGATAATACATCTAAGATATTAGGACATAATCAAAAGTATCACGTTATTCTTTCAAATTACCTATTGTAGTCTCACAGAACTTCTCCGCAGCTACCTCATTGGCAATGT
Organism: Anolis carolinensis; assembly: GCF_035594765.1. Taxonomy (NCBI): domain Eukaryota; kingdom Metazoa; phylum Chordata; class Lepidosauria; order Squamata; family Anolidae; genus Anolis; species Anolis carolinensis. The sequence goes on from NC_085846.1 coordinate 71,743,333, forward strand.
TAGCACCCATGAGCACACTAATGTCTATTCCCATTTTCTCTCGGATTATGTCTGAAATGAGTCTGAGTCCCTCTGGACCTTCGTCTATTCCCTGTAGTAAAAATAACAGAGAATAAAACAGAGTAAGAGAATAACATTAAAACTTTTGATATGTACACGTAATAGCTGAAGATAAAAGGGAGGTAATTATCTTTGCTAGGAGGTGGAATTTATAAGCCATCTCTGTTAGGCTACATCCTTATTACTGCAGTGATCACTAGACCACGATCTCACTAACAAGCTGTCTTTTTAAAAAAAATCTATCTTTCAGAACTCAAAAAAATACTGAGCTAAAGATAAGATCCAGATCAGGCCAAACTGTTGTCAAGGCAATTTACATTTTTCTGTCTCAGCATCCTTAAAATAAGACAGTAATCACTATTCATAAGTAAATGAGGGATTTATTACGGTACCCTACAATATACTAGCAGACAGATGAATTCAAGTGTTGCTGACCTTGCTAAATTTCCCAGCAGATACATATTTAATTGGCAAAAAAGAGAGAAAAGAGCTGATGAAGATAAGATAACTCACTGTATTATTTATTTCTGCCAAATGTCTGTGGTGGTGGGAATCCCAAAACATTGTTTTGGACACAAAATTTGTAAAAGTTATTAAAATGAAACAGCACTTGGCACTACCATACATACCAAAAGATGGGATCAATAGAAGCTCAAATACCAACTGCTTCTGTGTCTATGTGTAGCAGAAGGTAGAAGCTATTTTTTTTCTTTCAGTTGTAGACAAATAACTTTCAAGGTGTACCACGCAACATGGTTTACTGTCTATTTTTTATAAGGCTTTTGGGAAGTGTAGCTGTAAGGGAAGTGGAGAAACCTGAAAAATCCTCCTGTGAATATATGATGCCACACACAGACATCAGAAGAGCGGCAAGGCCAAGAATACGCCACGAGAGTAAAAACAAAGATCCACCCAGATGAAAAGTGGTCTTGCCATACATCAAGGGAACCACTGACCACGTAGGGAAGCTGATGAAGAAACACCTACAAACTATCTACAGAGCCACTAAGAAAATCCAACAAATGCTACATTCAGCAAAGGACAAGAGGAATCCTCTCACCTCTGTAGGAGTCTACCGTATACAATGCAGCTGTAGACAAGTCTACATAGGGACTGCCAAAGACAGCACTGCCCAAACATGAATCAAGGAACATGAAAGGCACTGCAAACTAACTCAATCAGAGAAGTCATCCATAGCAGAGCACTTGATGAATTAACATGGACACAGTATATTATTTGAGAACACAGAAATGCTGGACCACTCAAACAACCACCATGTCAAGACTAAACAGAAAAGCCATTGAAATTCACAAGCATGTGGACAATTTCAACAGAAATGAGGAGACCATGAAAATGAACAAAATCTAGCATCCAGTATTAAAAAAAACCTCTAAAATCAGGACAGTAAATAAAGAACAATACTCAGAAAACAGGGGAATTTCAGACAGGAAACAATCAGGGCCAGCTAACACCTCCCAACAAAGGATTGCCCCAGGTAGGAAGCAGTCAAGCTTTGAAGCTGAAAGGTCATTCAATGCTAATCAATTGCAACATTCACACTTGCCTTAAACAGACAAGAGTTCTTTCTCCCACCCTGGACATTCCACAGATATAAAAACCCCACTTGCCTAGCTTCCAACAGACCTCACAACCTCTGAGGATGGCTACCATAGATATGGGCAAAGCGACAGGAGGTAATGTTTCTGAAACATGGCCATACAGCTCGGAAAACTCACAGAAATCCACTTTAAATAATGTCCAAAAACTTCCAGATAGGCATTGACCTTCTCAATAGCTTCCAGGTTAAAAAAAGAACACAGCTCCTGCTCCTTCAATAACTATGTAGCAGAGAATTTCAGCAAGTTTTACTTATGCAAGTAACAAACAAAAATTTAGAGAAAATGTGTATCATCAATTGCATTAGGAATGAAGCTGAGAAAAACGAGCATCTTCTTCTCCCCTACCCTTCACCCAATCTAAAATGGTTATCACATTTATAAAAAAAAACAGTTTGTCTTGTGTGTGTTGTACCTTAATGAGAGTTATACCAACAGCTTTCTTGGCTACACGTCCAGTGATGTCATCACAGATTTTATGAATAAACTGGTGAGGAATAACAAAAACCAACAAGTCTGCATCTTGTACAGCTTCTTTCAGGTTTGGAATAGCAACCTATGGAATAATAATTGGAAGAGGGAGGGAGGGAGGGGGAAGGAAGTGGGAAAAAGTGAAACAATGAAACAATAATATTAAATGAAACTTTTCAGTTTCCAGATTTTGTTGAAATTAAATGTTTTACGCTACGGGTTGAGTCTCCGTAAATGTGAAATACCCCCAAAACCTAAACTTTTTACTGCCAGCTGCCCACTTCTGCTTTTGGGGGAAGGAAATAAGTCACATGTACAATACTCACTGAATTTTTTTTCAAAGGAGGCCTGACAGGGAAAAGAAAAGAGGGAAAGTTTCCCTTTATACTAAAAAAGGTAAAGGTTTCCCCTGACGTTGAGTCCAGTCATGACCGACTCTGAGGGTTGGTGCTCATCTCCATTTCTAAGCCGAAGAGCCGCCGTTGTCCATAGACACCTCCAAGGTCATGTGGCTGGCATGACTACATGGAGCACTGTTACCTTCCCGCCAGAGCCGTACCTATTGATCTACTCACATTTGCATGTTTTCAAACTGCTAGGTTGGCAGGAGCTGGGGCTAACAGCGGGCGCTCATTCCGCTCCCGGGATTTGAACCTGGGACCTTTTGGTCCGCAAGTTCAGCAGCTCAACGCTGTAACACACTGTGCCACCAAGGGCACCTGTTCCCTTTATACTAGGTCCCCGTAAAAAAGCAGATGTCCAGGCACTTCGTGCTTGCCTTTCCCCCAGCCAGTGGGAAAGGCTGCAAGGACGAGCAAGGAGCAATCCTATTCATTGGCTATTACCTATATCCAGCCCAGAGAAAATAAAAAAGACTCATGATGGTAGGGGGGAGGATTTTACTTCTCTTCCCATCTACTTTGTTAAAAAGGCTGACAATATGCTGTCAGTCTGGAGTACTTGATTTTGACCTGTGAAAGCACAGTCCTCCTCTTCCTGTCAGAGCTCCTTGAGGAAAAGTTCAGCAGGCATTGAATGGGTGACTAGCCCCCTTTCCGCATCCCTTTTCACCATATGAAGATAAAAACAGGAACTCTAAAATAAAATAAAAACTTCTGGTCCTACATATTTGAATAAAAGTGGCTCAAACTGGATTTCAGGCCACAAAACTAAATAAATACTAGATTTCAGACCAAATATTCCAAAGTGCCTTTTTTCCAGCACTACCATAGCAGATTAATCCATCTTTAATTGCAAAATCTTTGGCTGGCACAACAAAAAAGATAGCAAATAGGAACAAATGGATAGTAACAGCAGACTGCAAACACAGTGACATAAGCAAATTTAGACTTAATCAAATTGCATTCAGTACAGACCAGTGAAATAATATTTCAAGCAGTTCTGATTTTAAATGTAAGATGTGAAACTCAGAAGCCATATTTTGTGTCTGAAAAAAGACCCCACTTCTTGGGAATGATAAAGAGCCAACGAGATTTCTGTCTCCCCAAAATCAAGTTTAGATCTAACACAATTCTGCTTTTTGTGTCAAAATGGTATTAGAAAACAGTGCATTTTTATAAAAGGTAGTATTTTACATAAAATGCTGTATTTTACATTGTCAAATTTTGTAGAATGTTACATTTTATGCGAAATCCTATATTTTCTGAAGTATATATTGCTTTCTACAAACTATCAGTAAATGCCATTTCTCTGATGGATGAAATTGCAAGGTATTTTCCCATATTTTCAATACTCTAGTGTTGTTTTAGTTATCACATTTGCATTTTGCAAAATTCTAAAAAAAACCCTTCTGTGAAATTTTGAGAAATGGCAAAACAATAACAAACAAAAATCAAAACTAACATCAAAGTATTGAAAAACATCCAAAAAAATCTTGTAATATTACCCTCACAGAGAAAACATTGACTTTTTTGGTGTAAAAAATTGAGTAAGTGAAGATTTACATTTCTAGAGATTGGGCAGTGTACCACAACACACTGCACGCAACTGATGAGCCAAGGTGCTTAGACTGTGACCATTCACATTATCTAGCAGAGGCTTTCTAGGGTTTCTGGTGGGAATTTACATATCTATAGAGTGAGTTGTGAGCTGAATCTGCATATGTGCGTGCATACAGTTCTTGAGAAATACAACTCTCCAAACTCCTTGGTCATGCAGAAAAATATATGCTTTTCTTTGGACCCTGTGTTTGTGAGAAAGTTTGTGTAAGACTTACCACATTTTCTGGTAGCTTGTAACCAGGGAGATATTTTACATTCTCATGGTCATTATTTATGATATCTGTCAATTTTCTTCCATTAACGGTTTCTTCAAAAACCCACATCTTCACCGTAGAAGCAAATTTTTGCATCGCCTTTACATTTTTGCCTATTATTTTAGCCACAGCAGATCCCCTGTTTTAAAAATAGAAGGGCAAAGGATTATGCCTTATAAAATATGACACTTTCAAACTGCGAAAGGCAATTCAATTTTAATAGTAAAGCAAGAAGTCCAATTACTTGTAAAAATACTGCAATGGACGAATACCAGTGACAGAGAAATGTACTTAGAGGTTGTTCACTTAAGCGGCTGCCTGTCAGTCCCATGAAATTTAACTTCTGTTAGCTCTTCAAGAAATTGGACGTATACTATTCATTATGCTTAATCCAATTTAAATCAACAGGAGACGTTACTTATAACTATTTTGTGTCCTACTGATATCAATGGTCAATTATTATGTATTTAAAAATTCAGGTCCTACTTTAATCCCCCAAGAGGAAGTCGAAGCAGCTAACAATGCATATATAAATAAAGTAGAGTCTCACTTATCCAAGCTAAACGGGCTGGCAGAACCTTGGATAAACGAATATCTTGGATAATAAGGTGGGATTAAGGAAAAGCCTATTAAACATCAAATTAGGTTATGATTTTACAAATTAAGCACCAAAGCATCATGTTATACAACAAATTTGACAGAAAAAGTAGTTCAATACGCAGTAAACTTATGTTGTAATTACTGTATTTACGAATTTAGCACCAAAATATCACGATATATTGAAAACATTGACTACAAAAATGCATTGGATAATCCAGAACCTTGGATAAGCGAGTCTTGGATAAGCAAGACTCTACTGTAAATGAATCCTACAGTATGCAGTGAAAAACCATCTAAAAACACTATTAGGATTTTTTTAAAATCATTCAAAGCAAAGAAAGAAAAACAACAATAACATGCTTTGAATGCCTTCAAGTGTACTCCAACTTAAGGCAATGCTATTGCAGGGTTTTCTTGGCAAGATTACCTTTTTTTAACAGAAAAGCATAGGAACAACTACGCTGACCTCTTAGATGGGCCACCATAACACAGCCTTGCCCCACATTAACCAAAATCAGGGGACAGCCTGTATTCTGGAATGGAACCAGCTGCATCTTTTCTCATTGCCACCCCATGTTTCCTAGGTGGCCTGGGGACATGGGATGGCAATTACGGTCCACGCCCATCCTCAATGTTGTAGTCGTCTCTGGCTGCAACATGGGTCCTATCTGTCACCTGTCACCTGCAGCCTTGTCAGCAGAGGTGACTGTGTGATTGGGAAAGGAAGGGGGAAGAAGTCCGGGGATTCCTCCTCTTCCCTTTTCCCCGTCATTCTGGCTGATGTCACTGCAGGTGATGGACAACAGGACCTGTGTCATGGCGGGAAGCCACTGCAACATGAAAGAGAGGAAGGAATGGTAAGGGCTGCCATCCAGAAGCGCCAAACTGCGTTTGGTGACTCTTGTTGTGGCTCAGTCTGATGATGAAGGAGGATTTGGGGTTTCACAGTCTGAAAATGTTGTAGTCTGAGCAGCAGGAGACTCAGGTAGGGAGCCAAGATGAGCTAGCAGGCCAAGATGAGATAGCAGAGGCTTCAGATCAGCGTGCTCCTTCACAGCTTTCAGAACTGGAGGAGGGAAGTCAGGAGAGGCAACAACAGCCAGGTGTTTCACTTTTAGATAGTGATAATGAGGGAGTGCAATTAAGACAAAAATGCGAGGTTGCTTCTGAGAACCAGATTCCTCAAGCGTTCTCCAAGGATTGCGGCCGAAAGGCTGGGAACCCAAGGCCAAAGAAATGCGTTCATGTCTTGCAAAAATGGGTAAATAGAGCAAATGTAAGGATAGCCTTTCAGATCAAGCAACTTTGCTTGTAGAGCAAGATCTCCTGCTTTGTTCCTGTTTCAAGCCTCAAGTCCTAGTTCAGGTTTCGCCTAAGTATTTTGGGAAAGTATTCTTGCCTTCATGTTCCTGTTTGTATCATGTACTTTGGATTCTGCTTTGAAGATCGTGTTCCTGTTTTAAGCCTTGCCATCTAGGGATTTAGTTACTATTTCCTGGGACATTGGATCCTATTTTGATTATTGCATTTTCTTATTGCCTTTTTGCTTTACTCTTGCTACCTTTTTACCAATAAACTGTTTATACAGTAGAGCCTCACTTATCCAAGCCTCGCTTATCCAAGCTTCTGGATAATCCAAGCCATTTTTGCAGTAAATGTTTTCAATATATCATGATATATTGGTGCTAAATTTGTAAATATAGTACTTACAACATAACATTACTGCGTATTGAACTACTTTTTCTGTCAAATTTATTGTATAACATGATGTTTTGGTGCTTAATTTGTAAAATCATAACCTAATTTGATGTTTAATAGGCTTTTCCTTAATCCCTCCTTATTATCCAAGATATTCGCTTATCCAAGCTTCTGCCGGCCCGTTTAGCTTGGATATGTGAGACTCTACTGTACCAAGTCTGTCTCAGTGGTGTGTGTTGAGAGCAAGGTGGACCTTCGCTGGGGTGCAACAACTCTGGGCACTTGGGACTCCCTCCCACTTCCACAGCGGCTTAGGGAGTGCTTGTCTGACCCATCCCTGGACCAATTCGGCATATGTCACACTGGATCGTCTCTAGTTTTGTGAATCAGTGTAGATCTGCCCTTTGACTTGGCCAAGGTCATAAATGGGTTTCCATGGCTGAGCATGGATTCAAACTCTGGCCTCCCAGAACTCCAGTTCAATGCTCAAACCACCATATGATATTGGCTTTCAATATATTCATAAGAGGGGTTTTTTCCCTGATGAAAATCTTGCTCGACACACTGGTTTTGGCATGCTGCCCACCGGCAGCCCTTAGTAATCTCTCTTATAGGCTGCTGATATGGATTTAATGGGAAGAAGGATCTATATATTATTTTTCCATTGTGCATGTGTTGCTGACATGTTTAGATCTTCCACATTGAATTTAGACCTAATGTCAGATCTTCTGAGTATGAATTTTTAGTGAACCAATTATAAATTTTTGATACTGTTTCTCTTCATGTAAATTTTTCTTCAATACATAATGGTTCAAAACACAATAAGACCTTTAGGGGACCACATTTTCTACATATAATTTTCGGCAAAAGTGCAAAAATGCATTTTTGAAAGCCAATTAGCTGTATAATTTCCTATCTTATTATCCAAAGTTTTCAATGTTCTTCGGTGGCCTTGGACAAAGGAGGTCACTGATTGGGAAAAAATGGGACAATCTTCACAATCAGCAAACTGCTTTAATTTGACTCTGAAATAAAAGACTGAGTGGCATATGAATAATTAAATTGGGGCAGATAAAGGAACAAGAATGCAGCCCCATTGTCTCCAAATTCTCAAGATGGATGGCAAAAAAGGGTGTGTGTGTATTTGCCTATTGACTCTCCGGTAACTGATAAAAAGGAGGTCTCTTTCTGTTATGACATATGCCGCTTCAATTGTTGTTCATAGAACCTTCATCTTTGTATATATGAGGTGAATCTTTTTTTTTTAATTTGGAAAGAATAAAAATAAGGCATCAGGTAGGGAACGACTAATTTTGCTTTTGATTACTGAATATACTGTGCCATCTCTCCCTTGAAAACCTGATTCCTTAGACTTTGAAATAAATGAATTCTCCCCCCCCCCCCCCCCCAAATTGCCAAGTGCCAATTTTATTCACAGGAGAGATTAAAGGTGTGGTTTGGAGCAGAAAGAAGAAGTTTGGTAAATTTACATACATTTAAGATACTTATTGGCAGGAAAAATGAATGCACAAATACAGGGTACACCTAGTTTGAGAGCTGTACAAGTAAAAAGAACCTAGGGCTCTTGGTAGTCTATAAAGTAAGCATGAGTAAACAGTGTGATGCAGCAGACAAAAAGCCAATTAAATTTTAGGCAATATCAATATGAGTACCGATTTGAAGGCTTCTTAAACATTTCCACTTGTTGGCTACTTTTGGCCTGAGAAATGTTTACGCTACCCTGGGTATATAGTTTGTATAAAATAGGCATATAAAGGTAAAAGTTTCCCCTGACTTTAAGTCCAGTCATGTCTGACTCTGGGGGTTGGTGCTCATCTCCATTTCTAAGATGAAGAGCCAGCGTTGTCCATAGACACCTCCAAGGTCATGTTAACTTCCTGCCGGAGCGGTACCTATTGATCGACTCACATTTGCATATTTTCGAACTGCTAGGTTGGCAGAAGCTGGAGTTAACAGTGGGTGCTCACTCCGCTCCAGGGATTTGAACCTGGGACCTTTTGGTCCACAAGTTCAGCAGCTCAATTCTCTGCAAAGTTCATTGCACAAAAGATTTGTGGAAATTACTAAAAAAGCCAATAGGTGACGTTCAGAAAACTCTACTGTTGCCAAATTATTTGTGACCCCAACATTGAGCTGAGGGGACCCTATTTGGGGTCTGGATCCACATTTTCAGAAGCAATGGTCAAGATCATGGGATGTAGTAGTGCCATTGTACTCTACTTTGGTCAGACCCCATCTGAATTACCGTGTCCTGTTTTGGAGACCACAGTTCAAGTAATATATTGAGAAGCTGGGATGTGTCCATTCGAGGGATGACCCAGTTGTTCAAAGGTCTAAAACAGGCATCCTCAAACTGCAGCCCTCCAGATGTTTGGGCCTCCAACTTCCAGAAGCCCTAGCCCGCTTGTTCAATGGTCAGAAGTTGGAGGCCCAAACAGCTGGAGGGCTCCAGCTTGAGGATGCCTGGTCTTGAAACAAAACCATGTGAGGAACTGGATATGCTTAGCTTGGAGAAAAGAATATGCTAGTCCTAATTACAAGATGGTCCTTGTGGTCCCTTCAAACACCACAATTCTATGAATCCAAATCAATACTCCAAGCAACTGATAAAGATATTTTGTCATAGGTAATGAAAGGTTGAGAAATTAAAGTTTCATGGAAGTATTTCTGCATGAATATGTTGTTAGACTGTAGCTATGTTACGGCACATCACTTGTAACTGAGCAAATTTAATTTCAAATGCTGTGTGAGAATGGAAGAAACCCACAAAGGCATCAAATAACATTGCCATTTTCCCCAGTCTTGTTTGTACTAGTGACTGAATCACTTTCAAATCTTATAAGTTAATAATGAGACTGAAGGGACAGCAGGGAAATAAAAGGGATATCAATCAACAATCATACTTTATCATTCTCTTTGCTGATAACTATTTTTTTTTCCAACCCAACACAAGCATTTTTTTCCAACCAAGCATTACGAACATGTTTTTTAAAGTAACACTTGTTTGTACAGTATTTTAAAAGTACAGTAGAGTCTCGCTTTTCCAACATAAACAGGCCAGCAGAATGTTGGATAAGCGAAAATGTTGGATAATAAGGAGGGATTAAGGAAAAGCCTATTACGTTATGATTTTATTTATTTATTTATTTATTTACAATATTTATATCCCGCCCTTCTCACCCAACAGGGGACTCAGGGCAGCTTACAATAAAACACATATATAAAAATTGTACAATGCACTATAAAACAGTTAAAAATTATTAACTTACATCGGACATTCATAAAACACATTCTAAAATACAGATTTTACAAATTAAGCACCAAAACATCATGTTTTACAACTAACTGACAGAAAAAGCAGTTCAATATACAACAACATTATGTAGTAATTATTGTATTTATGAATTTAGCACCAAAACATTGCAATGTATTAAAAACATTGACTACAAAAACATTGACGACTAAAAGGCAGACTGTGTGGGATAATACAGAACGTTGGATAAGTGAGACTCTACTGTACTATGTTAGAAATACATTATTTTTATTATAGTTTACAGACAAAAGTACACTTAAAAAATCCAGGATAATGACTGCACTCGCACACATCATTTCTGAAACGATGCACAGACATTACTTCTAATACACAAAATAATGATAAAATATTATTTTCTGAAAAAATAACATTGTGTGTTTTATTATCAACAAAGGCAATGTGTCAGAAGTAGCAGCCCCATTATTATCATCGTTGTTATTATGTCCTTACAATTCTAGCTTTTGCTTCTCCTGAAAGGTAATTTTACTGAAATCACCAGCTTGTGCTCAGTTGCCTGTTACTCAATTTGAGAATTCTTTTCAAGTTTGATTTGAAAATTATAAATAATTAATAATTTTCCATATGATTGTACAAGATTTTTGTTGTTATTTTTCACTCCCACACGCACCACAATTTCAGAGAATGTCTTGTGATAAAGTCTGATACATCCAGAGTGGAAAAGTTATTGTTTTGGACTACAACCCACTGGAATCCCCAACCAGCATCGTCATAATGACTATAATCATGGATTATAGGATAGGGCTTTCTGGAATTGTAGCTCAAAAGAGTTGTAGCTTCCACTGATGATCACACCCGTGGAGTCAATCTATTTAATGGAAAGATAAATTGAACCTAATGATTGCCAGGAACCATGCCATTATCTGACTTAATTTCACCATGAGTGGTAAAAAATAAAAAGCCAGACAGACAAGGCTACATAAATAAGCTAAACACTACTATAAAGAAAAGTCAGCATCACACCAGCTCTCAGCCATGTTTACCATTCTTCAAACTGACACCAGAAGGCTAGATCTTTATTCAAAATGCCCTTGGGTTTGTCTAGTAGCATACGTTTGTATATAGTGATGGTGACAATCTGTAAAACATGTGCTAATAGCAACCCAGTTGTGTGAATAAAACACATAGCAAGACCTCTGCCTTCATCAGAGCTCTGGCATCTTCAGTGAGACAGCTGAACTATTTCTTCAACAAACAAAGCAATCTGAGAAGCATAAAACCTCTGCCAAGCACAGGATCCAACTTTTGCCTTGAAAACAATGCTGAGTTGCCCCAAAGATGCCAAGTAACACTTGTGCTTGAAGCTTTTCATCCTAAACCAAAACAGTCTGGTAATCTCCTTTCCTCTTCTCCAGTTTGTAGCATACTTATTCAAAACTTGTCATACATGGTTTATACATAAAGCCTTCTCCCAAATCCACGTTTTTAAAGCCGCAAGACCTTTCCTGTAGCCATGTAAAGAGCGTCATTCTGTTTTACATGTGAAAATCCGTGTCTGCCTAGAAATCATCACACGAGCTGCAGCACAAACAGAAACCAGAAAACCTTTATAAAGTGCCAAACAATGTACAAAAGATGTGATTTCAGTACATTGTTTTTGCTACTGTCCGCTGTCAAAGAGACAAGAGACTCAACCTGTATCTTTTTTTAATGGGAGGTATGAACTTGTATTATGTATCAACAGGGGAGTCAAACATTCAACTTTTCATCATAAAGTGATTTTAATATAAATAGATCCTTGCAGAAGTAGTCACACACCCACCCCTTTGACTTGCCCAAATGTTGATGCCATATATCCTGGAACCAAAACTGATTCGGTTGGCATACTTACCACTTGAGTGGATTGCACCAGAGCTTCTTTAGATGTGTCACAACAAAGGGGTTGGATAATAACGCAACCAATAAGTACGACTGTTTTTCTGTACGTACTTAACTTTTGTGACACAACAATTTTGCATCTTTGCAGTGCTAAGTATCTTGTGTAAATCAAGCAGTAATTTACACAAGAATGAAATCTGTTTCAATAACATGTATTTCTGCAAGACACAATATGCGTGTATGTATTTATATGCAGTGATCAGAATGTCAGTCTATGAGCAGCCAGACTTGGGTTCAAATCCCCAGTCTGACATGTAGCATACTAAAAGTGCAATATGATAATGGGTTGTTGTACATTTTCTAGGCTGTATGGCCATGTTTCATGGTCATACAACCTGGAAAATGCACAACAACCCAGTGATTCCGGCCATGAAAGCTTTCGACAACACAATATGATAATGCAATGTACCAAGCTGGATAGCGGGTTTTACTTCGCAGATGGTAAGGGAATAATGCCATCCACAACAGTGGAGGCAACAGGATAGTTTAGAAGGCCCAAGACAAGTTATATGGAAAACACAGCTTAGTCTAACAACAGAAGGAACAACGGAAGGGTAGGGATAAGACAACCGGGGGGATATTCTTGCTGCCGCCCCAGGATCAGCTACTTGTTGCTTCACTCTAATTATCAGTATGGCACTGTTCCAGCAGACCCAACATAACATAGGTGCTAAAGTATTATTTAAGGACATGTATATTTGTTAGAAATAAAAACATTGGCAATGCTTATGTTCTGTGCTCAATGAAATCGCATCTCAAAGCACTACAGCTCCAGCACCAAAATGTTGTATCAAACCTTAGCCAATTCTGTACAAAGTGAAGGATAACACAGCCTAGAATCAATACACCATGTAACAACATTTGAAAAAAATGTTCCTGGTTTGAAGGTGTTATTTCCTGTTTAATTGTGTGGTACTTACTTTGAAAGTAGTTGTTATACTCAAGTTGTTATACATGAAAAGCTATAGCAAAATGTGCTGCAGGATGTTCCGCAAAGACAAAGGTTGTGCAGTTCAATAAGATTTTCCATGTTTGTATTACAGAACCAATTAGGAAATGACATTTATAACCCAGGAACAAAAATCATGTTACATGGTGCTATTTGTGCTGGCCAGAGGAAAGGATTTGAGCACCCACCACACTGCAAAGAACAGGGAAAGTGACTGTCACATTATATTGAATGATTAAAAAATAGAACACACACAAAAACTGGCTAAAATTAGTTTATGCACATCCACTGGTCAAATATTTCATTGGACCAATGCTTATGAATTCTGAGAGGGATGTCAGATTATACAATGAAACAACTGGAGGATCTTACTGAAGATATAAATCTACTGAATTTGTTTTCTCCACTTACTTTTCTGTCCCAACATGCCATTGTTTAACCTGGAGCTGTGTGACAGTGATGGGTCTTTGGGAACAATTATTCTCCACACTTGAGACTCTCAAGGAGTCACACATACTGCCAAAATATAAAAACAAACCAATTTGGAAGTGGCTGGAAGCTCATTCTTAGTTCTGAAAAATGTACTTTCCCCTTACATTAAAAATAGTGATGGTGAATTTGTAACCTACTTATAAGATGAATTGCTACCTCTTCAAACTTCCATTGCAACACTTCCATTGCAACACTATTATTTAAGACTGAAAGTGTACTTACCGGTACAATACTCATATGCAGTAATTTGATATTGTTTGAACTGACATAATTCCATGCTATAAAACTTGGGATTTGTGAACTATTTCAAATTCTCCACCACAGAATGCTGAGCAGTAGAGAATTCCAAGTACTTGAGCAAACTACAAATCCTAGCATGTAATCTGAACAATTACAATGGGATCAAACTGCCACAACTGTGCAGTATATTTATTCTGAAATGAACTGTAAACAGGCCTCTCTCAAAGACTTTCCTCTTTTAATTTTCTTGGGGACACCAAGTAGAGGAAGAGGTTTGTCTAACTTTGATCATGTATTTCACTGTGAATATAAGTAGTTAATACTGCACTGATAAAATTTGTTGCTTGCAGAAATGTGCGATCTTGTATCCAGCTATTGTCTTCACAACAAAGTAAACAAGTTTCTAAATGACTTACGGATAGTTATCATTTGTTCTTTGATTACCATTTTAAAGTAGTATGATAGCTAAAAACATCAATGTATTTTAAAAAACGTTTATGCTGCTAGATATAAAAGAAATAAACTATTACCAATTCATGCAAGCTATGATAACTAGTACAGGAAGACACAATTGCAAGAAAGAAGACCGCCGCATCTATTTCCACATCCCCTGATGGTGAATGTAACTTTTTGTCAATGCCATTCAGTTCTCTGTAAAATGTTTTTGCAAGCTTCTAAAAGTGATTGTGAAATAAATTCCTCTTTCCACAAATTTAGGTTTCTTGAAAACTAGAAGAAAATACAGGGAAAAACGCAATAACTCCTATTCACAATATGCACCCATTTGAACAACGCCTATCCACTCATTATGCAGGAACTATACCAACGGAGGCCTCTTCCACACAGCTGTATAAAATCCACATCGAACTGGATTATCTGGCAGTATGGACTCAGATAACCCAGTTCAAAGCTGATATTGTGGATTATCTGCCTTGATATTCTGGGTTATATGGCTGTGTGAAAGAGCCAGGACAGAGAGTCCAAATAGCCATTCTTGTTAGTCATTTAACAACTTCTGATACTGGACAACACAATACTATGTAAAAGACGCAGGCCCACTGCAACATGGTAATGTTAGCACAAGGATCAGAGGCCCAGACTCAATCATGAATTTCACTGGGATGATCTTGGGTCAAGTCACTATTTTTCAGACTACCTTACCCCACATTAGCTTGTGAAGATAAAGGAAAAACAGACAAACTGACAGTAAGAAATATATACACTACCCTGTTAACACTCAGGATTACTATTGCTGTTGTGTGTATTCAAGCCATTTTTTACTTATGGTGAACCTAAACACAAGTTGAGTATCCCTTATCTGATAAGCTTGGTACCAGTATTGTTTTGGATTTTGGAATACCTGTTGTTGCATATAGATCTATAATGAGATATCTTGGAAATGAGATTCAGGTCTGAACATGAAATTCATGTATGTTTCATATGCATTTTATAGATATAGCCTGAAGGCAAATGTACACAATATTCTTTAATAATTTTGTGCATGAGGTAATGTTTGCATACACTGAATTATAAGTTGTTACTACACCAACCGCCCATGCGGACAATTTTGGATTTTGAAATAAGAGATATTTAACCTGTAAATAAACATATCATCGAGTACAAACAAAACTAAGGCATAATGCAAAATTATAGTCCGTTTTCTGTTTTATTTTTGTGCGTTTGCTAATGTTGATTGTGGTGACCCTTCCCTAATATGCCCAGATGGGACAACCAGTTAAGCTGCCACACCCTCCCAAAGAATGCAGAACAATAGCTTCAAATTACAGGAAAGGAGATTCCACCTGAACATTAGGAAGAACTTCCTAACTGTGGGAGCTGTTCAGCAGTGGAACTCTCTGCCGCAGTGTGTGGTGGAGGCTCCTTCTTTGGAGGTTTTAAAGCAGAGGCTGGATGGCCATCTGTCGAGGGGTGCTTTGAATGCAATTTTCTTGCTTCTTGGCAAGGGGTTGGACTGGATGGCCCATGAGGTCTCTTCCAACTCTATGATTCTAATGCAAATTGTTTAAACTTAGGTGGTGTCTGCATATCACATAGTCGTAACAGTTTCATGCTATTTTAAGTGTTGTGTTCTCCTTTTTGGGAATCTTATTATTTGTAGTCTACCAAGAAATTTAGGCATTCATCTACCTTGCAGAAATAATACCGTTTAACACCACTTTAAGTGCCATGGCTCAATGCTATAGAATCCTGGGATTTGTAGTTCGATTAGGCACCAATATTATCTAGTGGAAAAAACTAAAGACCCTATAAAACTGCAACTCTTATGATTCCATAGCATTGAGCCATGGCAGTTAAAGCGGTGCCAAGCTGCATTTATTCTACAGTTTAGGTGTACCCTCTGAATAATTTGTTAGGCCCCATGCTGACAATTCTACATAGGTTGGGTTGCTGACCTGAAAGCTGCCAGGTTCGAATCCCACCCGGGGAGAGTGCGGATGAGCCCCCTCTATCAGCTCCAGCTCCATGCGGGGACATGAGAGAAGCCTCCCACAAGGATGGTAAAAATATCAAAACATCCGGGCGTCCTCTGGGCAACGTCCTTGCAGACGGCCAATTCTCTCACTCCAAAAGCGACTCAAGTTGCTCCTGACACGAAAAAAACCCCAAACTACAAATCCCAGGATTCTGTAAAAGGAGAGCAACTAAAGCAGTAGCAAGCTGATCTACCATAACAATGTAGTATGCACCTTGTTTATTGGCGACATTTGATTTAAACCAGCATGAAAGCAAGCTCAACTTGTGCAATTCTCTAAAACAACATCTACCACTTCATCACACGAGAGTTTGGATCCACTTTAAATCCACTTTAGGGAGCCTTTAAACATCTCAGCCAGACAGGTCATGAGCCTCACCAAACTACAAACTCTGGAATTCTGCAGGAGGCAAAAACTGGATTTAAAGTGGATACATGCTCAAGTGTGATGAGGCCCCTAGGCACTGTACGCAATTCATAAAAACTGCAAGTGAAGCAGGAAGCTGCAAATTCAACAATAAGGAAGCAATGACGTGTTAAGACTTTGGTCTCCCAGCAGATAAGGAAGGTGAGCTGATATTGCTGCCAGCCTTGTTGTTTCCAAGCAGACACTTTACAAATGTCCCTCTGCTCCCGTGGATCCTGTATACAGGAACTCAACTATCCGTGGCTTGGAAATATTTATTCCCGATCCCAAAAAGTAAACACTGACCTGGCCATTAAATACAATATACAGTAGAGTCTCACTTATCCAACGTTCTGGATTATCCAACACATTTTTGTAGTCAATGTTTTCAATGCATTGTGATATTTTGCTGCTTAATTCATAAATACAGTAATTACTACATAGCATTAACGTGTAATGAACTACTTTTTCTGTCAAATTTGTTGTATAACATGATGTTTTGGTGCTTAATTTGTAAAATCATAACCTATTTTGATGTTTAATAGGCTTTTTCTTAATCTCTCCTTATTATCCAACATATTCGCTTATCCAACATTCTGCTGGCCCGTTTATGTTGGATAAGTGAGATTCTACTGTACCACTGTATATAATGGGAGTACCCACTCAGGTTCCTGTAACCAAACTGCAATAAATATCAAGGACTGGTCACTGTGGTTGAATCTACACTGCCATATGATGCAGTTTGAAACAGTATAGACCAGGCATAGGCAAACTTGGGCCCTGGGAGGTATAGACCAATACAGTAGAGTCTCGCTTATCCAACGTAAACGGGCTGACAGAATGTTGGATAAGCTAATATGTTGGATAATAAGGAGGGATTAAGGAAAAGCCTATTAAACATCAAAATAGGTTATGATATTACAAATTAAGCACCAAAACATCATGTTATACAACAAATTTGACAGAAAAAGTACTTCAATACATAGTAATGTTATGTAGTAATTACAGTAGAGTCTCACTTATCCAAGCTTCGCTTCTCCAAGCCATTTTTGTAGTCAATAATAATAATGTTTTAATAATAATAATAATAATATAATAATAATAATTTTATTTTTATACCCCGCCCCATCTCCCCGAAAGGACTTGGGGCGGCTTACATGGGACCAATATATTTTGGTGCTAAATTCATAAATACAGTAATTACAACATAGCATTATTTATTCATTTATTTACATCACTTTTACCCCGCCTTTCTCTCCGAGGAGACTCAAAGCGGCTTACAGTAAATAGGCAAAAATTCAATGCCTAAAAACAATGTAAAAACAACAATTCATATAAAACAATCTACAAAACAACAGTTCATATAAAACAGATACCATTACAAAATAAAATCACATTATATAAAATTTTAAAAATGTCCAAGATTAAAATCCATTACTGCGTATTGAACTACTTTTACTGTCAAATTTGTTGTATAACATGATGTTCTGGTGCTTAATTTGTAAAATCATACCCTAATTTGATGTTTAATAGGCTTTTCCTTAATCCCTCCTTATTATCCAAGATATTCGCTCATCCAAGCTTCTGCCGGCCCGTTTAGCTTGGGTAAGTGAGACTCTACTGTACTGTATTTTCGAATTTACAGTAGAGTCTCACTTATCCAACACTCACTTATCCAAGGTTCTGGATTATCCAATGCATTTTTGTAGTCAATGTTTTCAATACATTGTGATAGTTTGGTGCTAAATTCGTAAATACAGTAATTACTACATAGCATTACTGTGTACTGAACTACTTTTCCTGTCAAATTTGTTGTATAACATAATGTTTTGGTGCTTAATTTGTAAAATCATAAACTAATTTGATGTTTAATAGGCTTTTCCTTAATCTCTCCTTATTATCCAACATATTCACTTATCCAACATTCTGCCGGCCCATTTACATTGGATAAGTGAGACTCTACTGTAGCACCAAAATATCATGACGTATTGAAAACATTGACTACAAAAATGCATTGGATAATCCAGAACGTTGGATAAGCGAGTGTTGGATAAGTGAGACTCTACTGTATAATGCAAACTGCATTGTGCTATATTATATGGGTCTATACACTGACAACATAGTCCAGTTTCAAGCTGTTTTACATAGCAGTGACCCTGCCTTTATTTGCTTGGAATAGAAACATATCTGAAGGTCTCAATGCAAGAGAATCATGGGAGTGGTAGTTTTGGTTTTTTATTACAAGGCGGGCTGGTGCCTCACCAAACTGGGAAATAAGACACTACCTGGAAACCTCTGAGTGGAAAAGGAACCCCTTTCCCTCCCAAAAAAACCCCAACAACACAGAGGCTTCTCCTTCCTCACCAGTTTCCGGAGCCCACGATGCAGACTTTGAGGGGCGAGGCCATTGAGACTCCCAGTTGGCGGCTCTGGACCTTCCAATGGCCGCTGCAATTAGTTCTCTCTCGGCCATGCAGAAGGCGAGACCATCCCGCCCCTGACTCCGCCCTGCCCAGAGCGCCTTCCACCCGGGGGTCGCTGGGAATTGTAGTCCTTTGACAAAACACGCCCACGGTTTGGAAGCACAGCCTCCTTCCTTTGCTTAGCGATTGGCAACGATGGAAAAGGCAGCTTAAATTGGGTGCATCATTGTACACCAGGCATGGGCAAACTTGGGCCCTCCCAGGTGTTTTGGACTTCAACTCCCACAATTCCTAACAGCCTACCGGCTGTTAGGAATTGTGGGAGTTGAAGTCCAAAACACCTGGGAGGGCCCAAGTTTGCCCGTGCCTGCTGCAAACTAGAAATCCCACGATTCCATACCATTGATCTTACCAAGCATTACACCAGGGGTCCTCAAACTTTTTAAGTGGAGGGCCGATTCATGGTCCCTCAAATTGTTGAAGGGCCGAATTATCATTTGAAAAAACAAAAAACAAAAAACAAATTCCTATGCTCACTGCACATGTCTTATTTGTAGTGCAAAAAAAAAAACACCCTCCAGCAACAATTATTTATTACATTTATACGCCACCCTCTCTCACCCCGAAGGGGACTCAGAGCGGCTTACAAGTTGTATGTACATATAATATATTATATTATTAGCATAGCACAATATTAGCATTATAGATTACTATATTGTACTATACATTATACCATAATATTATTAGTAATATTACATTTAATATATAATATATAATTGATATTATTATATTATACGATATTATTATATTGTATTATTATTATCAGCCGGCCTGAGTCCCCTATTGGGTGAGAAGGGCGGGGTAGAAATACTGTAATAAATAAATAAATAAATAAATATTATATTGTATTACATTATATTTATTATCAATATTATATGTATACACAATATTTATTTATTTATATTACAATATATTATATTATTACCATATCATTCATTTACAATATTGATAAATGAAAAAACATACAATATTTAAAAATAAACATAATTTTAACCAACATACTGTAAACTTATCAGGATTTCAGTGGGAAGTGTAGGCCTGCTTCTGGCCAATGAGATAATCAAGTAGGATTGTTGTTGTTGTGCCTTCAAGCCATTTCAGACTTTGGGAGAGCCTAAGTCTAAAACTGAGGGCGGGGGCCAGGTAAATGGCCTTGGAGGGCCGCATCTGGCCCCCAGGCCTTAGTTTGGGGACCCCTGCATTACACTATATGACACATTTTTTGTTCCTAATTGGTTCTATCATAGAAACATGAGAAAAGTTTATTATGAGTATTCCGGGCTGTATGGTCATGTTCCAGAAGCATTCTCTCCTGACGTTTCGCCCACATCTATGGCAGGCATCCTCAGAGGTTGTGAGGTCTGTTGGAAACTAGGCAAGTGGGGTTTATATATCTGCGGAATGTCCAGAGTTAGAGAAAGAACTCTTGCCTGTTTGAGGCAGGTGTGAATGTTTCAATTGAGCATCTTGATTAGCATTGAATAGCTTTTTGGCTTCAAGGCTTGGCTGCTTACTGCCTGGGGGGATCATAGAATCATAGAGGTTTTTATCACAGTACAGTAGAGTCTCGCTTATCCAACGTAAACGGGCCGGCAGAACGTTGGATAGGCGAATATGTTGGATAATAAGGAGAGATTAAGGAAAAGCCTATTAAACATCAAATTAAGTTATGATTTTACAAATTAAGCACCAAAACATCATGTTATACAACAAATTTGACAGAAAAAGTAGTTCAATACACAGTAATGCTATGTAGTAATTACTGTATTTACGAATTTAGCACCAAAATATTACAATGTATTGAAAACATATTGTACAAAATGCGTTAGATAATCCAGAACATCGGATAAGTGAGACTCTACTGTATTTGTTTTCTTAGTATGGGATCCATAGAACTCTTCTCCAACACCACATTTTAAATATTGATTTTCTTCTCATCAGGTAAAACAGCTCTGTTTTTAAGCAAAGCAATACATCTGAGAACCACATATGTGGGGCTGATTGAGTAAATTCTAGGGGTGATACGGAAACATGATGTATATATTCGGTTTTATCATATTTATTCACTGTATTGTTATAAGTGTTGTATTTAACTTACTATATCGAGTGTAATCATGTTTTATCAAGCCTTTTTGTTTGTTTTGGTACTGTGATGTGGTCTAAAGTCTAATCAATAACTTTACTACTACTACTACTGCTACTACTTCTCATCAGGTTTCATCACTGTCCAGCTTTTCACAACCATGCATAGGAAATACAATGGCATGGGCAAACCTAACTTCAGTATTCAATTATACGAGGGTTGAATGAAAAGTAATGCCTCCACCTTCGTAACTCCTCAACAGATGGCAGTACTGGTATGCGGCAGGTACTGGCTTGTTCAGTAGACTCTCCTCTACGGTTCCATTTTGATGGGAAGCCTTCGCATTGGACAATTGTGTTGTTAAAGTGCAAAGTATGGAACCCTGCGCAGACAGTTGGTCAATGCGACTTAAGCAACGTGCAATCATTGAATTCTTGACAGTAGAAGGTGTCACCCCAAAGGAGATTCATCAGATAATGCAAGCTGTTTATAGTGATTGTGTTGATGTGAGTACTGTGCGTCGTTGGGCTAGTAAGTTTAAAGATGTTGAGGTGGGAACATCTGACTTGCATGACAAACAAAGAGTTGGACGTTCTGTGACAGCAACCACCGAGTTTCACAAGCAAAAAGTTGACAGATTGATTCAGGACGATCGTAGTATTACTCAGAGAGAAATTTCAAGCACAATCAGCATTTCAGAAGAACATGTGGGTCATATTATTGCTTTGCTTGGCTATCACAAGCTCTGTGCATGATGGGTACCCAGGGTGCTGATGCATGAAAAGAAAACGTCAGAGACTGGATCTCACCACCATATGGCATCCTCCATACAGTCCAGATTTAGCACTGTCTGACTTCCATCTGTTCCAGATAATGAAAGAAGATCTATGGGGACATCATTATGCTTCTGATAAAGACGTTGAAAGAACCGTGGGACGCTGGTTGTGGAAACAGAGTGTCGACTTCTTCCCTGGCGGCTTCAGAAAACTTGTTCATCGTTGGCAGAAATGTATCCAATTGTCTGGTGATTATGTGGAAAAGTGAATAGTGGTAGTTAAAGAACACATTCTAAGGATTATTTCTGCGCTTGATTTATTAAAATATTCCCATCCAAACCCACGTAACGAAGGTGGAGGCATTACTTTTCATTCAACCCTCGTATATCTTGACACTTCAGGATCTTGCCTCGTTCCTTCATAGCGGCCCTTCCAAGGCCCAGTCTTGTTCTTATGTCTCGACTGCATGAATGATGAAGCCAAGGCATGGAAAAAAATCTTGAACCATTTAAATGTCTTCATTGTCTATTTTAAAGTGCCAGAATGGTAGATGAGAAAGAAATAAACATGAATGCTCTTTTCGGATTAACTGTTAAAAGTGTTAGTGTTATAATTTGGACAGCTTTGATTGTAACTTGGATCTGTTTTATTGTATTTTCTTTTCATTTATATAAGCTGCTTCGAGTCTGTTTTATAAAGAACAGATAAAAATGCATAAACCTATTAATCCACCAAATCTTCTGAATATCCTCTGTGAGGTATAAGGAATGGAAAATATGATCTTACCTAGCTTGGAAGACTTCTGGCGTAGCCTTGATAAAATAACAGTTTGAATCCATTGCCAAACTTATTGCCAAATCAAAGCTATTTACCCTATCTATTCATTCTGGCGGTGGGTAAATACATGGCCCATGGATGACATGTAGCCCTTTCAGGCTGTATTCACTGTCATCCCCTTCTCACCACCAAAAACTTCACTACCACAAATCCACAGCATTGGATAGAGTGAACATTGAACTGCTTTGAACTGGAATATAGGGCAGAGTGGACTCAGATAACACAATTCAAAGCAGATTTTCTGCCTTGATATTCTGGGATATAGGGCTGTGTGGAAGGGCCCGGGGAAGCAATTTAACTCCAGAGATAAATCTATGTAACACCTTTTCTTTAATTTCCATCAGAAAAAGCATGGCAAAAATGGGCGCAGCTGGTTTCACCCTGTTCTCAAGGTAACTTCTTCATATCCTATCCCACCTTTTTCTTTTCTGAAAAAGGCCATAAACCTAGACCAGATCTGATCAATAATTCCTCTGAGAGACAGCCTGATGCTGTTTCACTTTCAGAAAAATATCAGTGCGCATGAATAATGTGATACATGGATCATTGAAGGCTTAATGGAGCATGCTCAAGAAGAGGAAAAAGTGTTGGATAGAATAATTTTTCTTGAAAGATAAGAAAGGATTTTTGGAACGAGGGTGAGGGTTGCGTAGCTCTCCAGATGTTGTCGGAATAAATTTCCTGGCAGTCTTAGCCAGCATAGCTAGTGGTGAAAAATGCTGGGAGCTGCAGTCCAACAACAACTATATTATTTCTATATCCTATGTTAGAAGAATGTAGCCTGTTTTGATCACAGATAGATAAAAATAGTGTTTGAAAATGTGAATATGTATAGATATGCCAATATTTTAATTTTGGTTCAGATTTTTCAGGCCTCTGGTGAGCAGCGGGTTAAACTGTTGAGCTGCTGAACTTGCTAACCGAAAGATCCGGGGAGTGGGGTGAGCTCCTGCTGTTAGCCCCAGCTTCTGCTAACCTAGCAGTTTGAAAACATGCAAATGTGAGTAGATCAACATTTACCACTTTGGTGGGAAGGTAACAGCGCTCCATGTGGTCATGCTGGCCCCATAACCTTGGAGGTGTCTATGGACAACGCCGGCTCTTTGGCTTAGAAATGGAGATGAGCAACCATCCCTAGTTGGACATGACTAGACTTAATATCAGGGGAAAAACTTTACCTAGGGATTTTTAGTGTTCAGACTCCATGGACTTCACATTTCCCAGGTAGAGATGTAGCACATTGGCACTGGAGGAGTTTATTGGGATTTTGCTTAACAGTTGTACCATTTTTGCAATATGGGCCAACAACAGACTCCAAAATGCAGCATAGAAATGACCCACAAAGATGTCATAAGGGAATGTGGTTCACTCTTTGTGAACCTCAAAAAGTCTTCTATAACCCATCAAGCTGGAAAGATTGTATATACTTGACATTTTATTCTAGCAACCACTTTGAAATAGAATTCTGACTGATTGGTTATACAACATTGGCTGCTGTAGCTGTAAATCATTTTACATCATCACACACAGGAACATTTGAAATGCTTAGAATGCATGATGCAAGTAGTTCTGATTTTATTTCATTTCTGCCTATGAGCTCAAGACAATGGCAATGGCACACTTTTTCTTCTCAACAATTATGTAGGGCAGACAAAACTAGCTCTCAAAGTCACTATAATAGCTTTTCCTGTCTAATGCCCTTTAGATGTTTTGGAAGATAGTTCCTATCATATCAGACCATAAGTCATACTTGTTGGAGTTGATAGGAGTTGTCATCAGAAACATTTGGAGGACTTCAGGTTGGGGAAAGCTGCATTGCATTCAATCAGTGATTTTTCTTTCCAAGCAAAGTGGCTGTCATTTTGATGAGAGAGTTGTAAGAGGTATGAGCAGAGAGAGGTCACAGAGCAGTGCTGCAATCATCCCAGAATGTGTTGTTTGTGCTTGTGAAGGCACAATACTGTCTTTCATTCCATGTTCAAAATATTTCATTTAGTTCAAATGAAGCCTTTTAACGTTAGGATAGAGATTAGAATACTGTCACCTCTCCACATTTGCGTTTATGTCTTTTGCAGATTGTATTATTCAAAAATTTGATTTAAAATGTTGTTTCTATGGGTCTCTAGAGACCTTAGCACATTAATGTTGGGATTCGCCACACATCGTGGTAGATCTGTGGGGTCCTGGCAGGGGGGCATGGAGAACCTGTTGCCCCATAAGCTGCATCACCCGACTTACAGCTGCTCAGCTTCCCCCCATTGTTGCAAATGCAGCACGGGAAGCCTCTTGAGTTGCTGGATCATCGTAATATGCCGCTTCCTCTCCCTTTTTGCCACGGAGCAAAAGGGGAGAGGAACTGGTGTATGACAGGCAAATTAGCCTATATGATGAGGTTGTAAGTCTTCCAGCATGACGCTACAGTCAACTTCTTCCAGTCTTGCTGGAAGACCTAAAATTTATATCGAGAACACCTCTCCAGGAATATCTAGGTCAGGGGTCCCCAAACTAAGGCCTGGGGGCCGGATGCGGCCCTTCAAGGTCATTTACCTGGCCCCTGCCCTCAGTTTTAGACTTAGGCTCACCCTAAAATGTCTAAAATGACTTGAAGTCTAAAATGACTTGAAGGCATACAACAACAACAACAATCCTAATTAACCTGACTATCTCATTGGCCAGAAGCAAGCCGACGCTTCCCATTGAAATCCTGATAGGTTTGTGTTGGTTATTTTTTTTAAAAAAATGTATTGTTCTTTTGTTGTTGTTGTTGTTGTTGTTGTTGTTTTTGCACTACAAATATGACATGTACTGTGTTCATAGGAATTTGTTCATTTTTCCCCCAAATGATAATTTGGCCCCTCAATAGTCTGAGGACCATGAACCGGCCCTCCACTTAAAAAGTTTGAGGACCCCTGATCTAGGTCCTCCAATGTTTAACTTCCAGAGGAAGTTGACTATAAAATCATGCTAGACGATGTAGACATGTAGGTGTCGCTTGGGTAAAAAAAAATAGCCATTTCTTAATTCACAGTTTTTACTTTTATGAGAGTCCTGTGCCTCTAACCCAATGGCTCGCAACCTGTGGACCATGGCCCAGCAGTGGGACACGAGAACAAAAATCTGGTCCGTGGACTTCCTTCCCATTTATTTATTTATTTTATTTTCGCTTCTTTCTGCAGAGCTGACCATTGCATTGGATAGACCGCATCAACTCTAGATTATTAAATATAGTTTTCTGTGGGCAAGCAGGTGGCGACTACTGGATAAATAATAATAATAAATAAATTTTATTTTTATATCCCGCCCCATCACCCCGAAGGGACTCAGGGCGGCTCACAACAGGGACATGCCCGAAACAACAACACAACATATTTGACAAAAACTTAAAACATTTCAATGACACACACAATAAAATAATGGACAATACATTAATACATGGATGGCATATGTGCTGTATCAGAAACTAAAACTGATGTGGTCTATCGAATACAATTTTATGAATCAGCACCCCAAATAACCAAACCAAATCTAAAGTTGACCAAAACCTGATTTGTAACCCTTTTGGTACTAACGTTGGAGCGTGGTCCCTGGTTAAAGTGGTTCCTGGTCAAAATGGTCCCTGGTCAAAGTGGTCCATGTTCAAATGGTCCCTGGTCAAAGAGGTCCCTGTTTAAGTGGTCCCTGGTCAAAGTGATCCTTGGTCAAGTGGGCCCTGGTCAAAAAAAGGTTGGGAACCACTGCTCTAACTGCAGCAAATGTGGAAGACTAACTGTAATAGAATTACACGTTGAAAGGGATATTGTGAATCACCTAGTTCCCCTGCCAGTTGAATGATGGAGCTTGTCCCCCATTCTCGTTTAACTACAAATCTTTGTTGACAACCGGAGCCAGTCACTGTTTCTCAGCCAAATTAACTCATGGGATGGTTGTGATAATAAAATTGGAGTGAGATATGGTGCCTTGAAATCAATGGAATAAGGATGGTATTAAAACTAAAGCAGGAAATTATCTACAGAACTTTGGTTCACCCAATGCTTTGGACCATCTCTTGATAACTGGCAGTGCCATGCACCATGGCTAACGGTAAGGCAGTATGAGTCTGGTCTAAGATTCCCTACCTCTCACATACAAACCAAGTTGTGAACAGGGTTTAGATCCATGGTTCCCAAAGGCACTGGCCTCTCCCCAAACAAATCTTACCAAGAAAATTCCATGATGGGTTATCATAAGTCGGAAATGACTTGAAGACGAACAACAGCAACAGCAAAACCCAGGTCTTTGGAAGTCAACTCCCAGTAACCTCCACCAGCTTGGCCAATAGTTAGGAACTGTGGGAGCTAAAGTCCAAAATGTCTGGAAGATCAATGTCTGGAAACCACTTGCTTGAGGATAATTTCAGTAACTGTTTATTATTCTCCTCCTTACGTCTGGTTCAATTTTCCATTCCTTCTCTTGTTATTCCTATCGCTTGTGTTATTTTATACGTAGGAATTCCTCTCAGGCAGTAACCACCCATTATCAATCATTATGTACATAGATAGTTACTGCTGCTACTAATATCATTACTATGGGAGTATAATGGGAGCTAAACATGTACATTGCCAATATTTCATTAATTAAAATAAGTGAGCTTAAATAGCTTTAAATGGCAAGACTCAAAATATTTAGAGAAATGGATATGTTGTAAAGAGGGTATGATACAAGAAGACATGATAAAGGTAATTCTTAACCTATTCAACAGTCATTACAAGCAATCCAATCACCAATATTCCTAAACATTAAATTACACTTAAGTTGATAGCTGGCATTGAGGTAATTAA
Organism: Anolis carolinensis; assembly: GCF_035594765.1. NCBI lineage: Eukaryota > Metazoa > Chordata > Lepidosauria > Squamata > Anolidae > Anolis > Anolis carolinensis. The sequence goes on from NC_085846.1 coordinate 71,770,860, forward strand.
CACAGCAAAGTGACGTTAAATTAGCACATGTAATCTTTTAATGGCAGTAGCACCTCTGGGATTTTGTGCCAAATTGGATTAAATAACCCAACATATTTTGACTTTTCTTTCAGAGTGGAAACACTAATGTTATTACATCTCCTGTGTCAGGATACAGCAGATGTTCAGGAAATGGCAGCCTGACACCGTCACCTCTTTTCTTTACCTGAGCAAACCTGTCTTGATTCCAATATGGATGACAAACTGAATACATAGAAGCCTTTCCTCCGAGGAATTTCTGCTTAGTATTAAAGCCAGGACATACAACATGAGTCTACCTTTTCAACAAGATGGAAAATACTTTTTTTATGTCTTATATTATCTCTTTTTATTAAAAGAAGCGAGGACGGGACAGGCCTGGGTGTGCATAGTAAAATTTGTGGTCTTTGATTTCTCCAATTATGCTGTAAGGTCCTGTTTAATTGTCATGGTCGCATCCTATGGATTCCTGAGGTTTATAGTTTGGTGGGGCACTAGAGCTATCCGGGTGAGATGTCTATACCCCATTCTATATTGCAAGTTCCAATATTCCAGACAATTTTGCCATGGCAGTTAAAACAGAATCATGATCTTATGATTATGAAGTGTGATATGGACCTTGGAAAGCTCTAGGAGTAGCAATTTACCTTACAAAGACACTAGCTGTGCCCGGCCATGTGTTGCTGTGGTGAAGTATGGTGGTATGGGAAATAAAGTATTGAGGAATTGGTGGTAGTTAAGGTAAAGGGTAAACGTTTTCCCCTGACATTAAGTCCCATCGTGTCTGACTCTGGGGGTTGGTGCTCATCTCCATTTCTAAGCTGAAGAGCCGGCGTTGTCCATAGACTCCTCCAAGGTCATGTGGGATGACTGCATGGAGCGGCGTTACCTTCCCGCCGGAGCAGTACCTATTGATGCACTCATATTTGCATGTTTTTAAACTTCTGGGTTGGCAGAAGCTGGGGCTAACCGTGGGGGCTCTCTCCGCTCCCCCAATTCAAACCTTTCGGTCTAGAAGTTCAGCAGCTCAGCGCTTTAACATGCTGCGTCATCAGGGGATATTATTTCCTAAAGGTTGTGAATATACAGTATTTCTGATTGGTTTTTTTTTGTCTGTTGGAAGCAAGTATGAATGCTGCAATTAGGAAAAATGATTAGGATGTAATGGCCTTGCAGCTTTAAAGCCTGGCTGTTTCCTCAAGTCAAGATAATCCAGTGCAAAGCAGATAATATAAGATTATAAATGGGTTATATAGCTGTGTGGAAGGGCCTTGAGTCTACACTGCCATATAATCCAGTGCAAATTAGATAATCTGTGGAAGAAGCCTAAGTCAGGTCTAAGTCTGCCTGTCCCTAACTGAACCCTGGCTGTCCCTTGACTGAGTTGGTTGCTAGGAGACGAAGTGGGCAGAGATTAGCCCTCTAAACTGGCAGCAATTGGATAAAAGCAATTATTGCTCTCCCATTAGGACTTTATTTTTGTTTGCTTTTTGTTGTATCAACCTAGAGGTGTGGATGATGGGTTGTGTTGTCAAATTTCGAGGTTGGGGGGCCTGTAGTTTTGTTGTTTTGTGGGTCGCCGTGATGCCATCACTCATTTATATATATAGATAGAGTACAACCTTCCCTACTGTTAAACATGCATACAAACATGTTTCAAAACCAGAAGTGCAACTAGGTGGACCCACATACATGATTTGAGAGCTGTTAAAGACATGTAACAACAACACCTCATATATTGCTTTTTTTGTCTAACATATGAAACCAACCATGAATTAATTCAACTGTGCGAATTCTTTTCTAAGTTAATAATTTATTAAGTAGCATTTCAACCAGGATATTCTGTAGTTTTCTTTTACCATCCTGTCACAATTTTAGTTTTTTTACTGAACACTTGGAAAAGTTACTTTTTTTTTGAACAACCACGCCTAGACATCTCTGATCAGCATGACTAGTAGACTGTAGTCTACAGTCTAGGTACTATGGCCCAAAAAGTAACTTCCCCAATCTCTGAGTGCAATGCAATACTTCTAAGAGTAGGATCACCATCTGTTTCTTTCTCATGTAAATATCTGCAGACTTGCCTTGATCCTGCAAGGAAACAATAGCCTGAACCAGATTTCCATTATTGTGGCAGATGGCATATATTTTCCTGTGATTGGTTTATTGATGTAAATGCTTTTCAATACGATCTCTGCAGCTACAGCTCGAGGAGAAAGAATGGAATAAATGTATAATGTAACAATATAGGGACCAATGGCAGTAGGTTGCAGGTGGGTGGATGTGGAAGGAGACAGAGAAAGAGCAAAAATGTATTTCTGGAGAAGGATCTGCTTTCCCTGTCACCAGCTCTGTTTCAGTGCTTGTTTTCACATTATAAAGGCATTAGAATCATAGAATCGTAGCACTGGAAGAGACCTCACGGGCCATCCAGCCCAACCCCCTGCAAGAAGCAGGAAAATCTCATTCAAAGCACCCCCAAAAGATGGCCATCCAGCCTCTGCTTAAAAGCCTCCAAAGAATTAACTGATATAATGATGGAGGTGACTTTCAAGTGAGCATGTGCAGGTCTGTAGCCTTTTTTTATTTTCCAGCTGATTATTTCGATACCATCTGCATGAGAAAAGTTATGTCTTTTGCTTGTAACCATTTGGGGAGGAATAAACTATTTGGGGGAAAATGAATGACATTTTGCTCGTCAATCTCTCATTTCAATGGTAGAGTTTAGGGGCGGGCAACCGATGCAATGGAAATGCCCTTCTCACTGCAGCCATCCAAGCCACTATCATCCATCCCCACTGCTCCTATCATTCTCCAAGGACTCTTCCACACTCAGAGCCGGCCCTAGGTATTTTTCAAGTGTAGGCGAACAGAATTTTGGCGCCCCCCCAAACCAATCACTGAAAAATAAAAGCGTTGGATAAGCGAAAATGTTGGATAATAAGGAAGTATAAAGGAAAAGCCTATAAAACATCAAATTACATTATGCTTTTAAAAATTAAACACCAAAACATCATGTTTTACAACAAATCAATAGAAAAAGCAGTTCAATACATGGTAATGTTATGTAGGAATTACTATATTTGCAAATTTAGCACTAAACATTGAACAGGGATATAGGGCAGTGTGGACTTAGATAACCCAGATAGCCCTCAGTATTAAAAAAACCCTCTAAAATCAGGACAATAAATAAAGAACAACACTCTGAAAACAGAAGAAATCCAGACAGTAAACAATCAGGGACAGCTAACTCCTCCCAAAAAAAGATTCTCCCAGGCAAGAAGAAGCCAGGCCTTGAAGCCACAGGGCCATTAAATGCTAATCAAGGTGATTAATTACAACATTCACACCTGCTTCAAAGAAAAGTTCTTTCTCCCACCGTGGACCTTCTACAGATATATAAACCCCACATACCTAGCTTCCAAGTTCCTACAGACCTCACAATCTCTGAAGGCCCCAAAGGTGGGCTCGCGTGGTGCGAAGGTGGGTCTGCGCTGGCCGGAAGGCCCAGCATGGGCACCGGGAGGCCCAGCACGGCCGCTGGAAGGCCCGAAAGAGAAGGAGGTGGAGAGTGGTGCCCTCCTCCCAGGACGATGGTGCCCCCGGGACGATGGCGCCACAGGCAAATGCCTATTTCGCCTTATGGTTGGACCGCCTCTGTCCACACTGAACAAGTATAGCATTATGATTCCACTTTAACTACCTTGGTTCCATCCTATGGAATTGTGGGATTGGCATTTAGAATTCCCAACCTGACAATTCTAGTATCTCAACAAACTACAAACACAGAATTCCATAGAATGCCGCCATGGCAGTTAGAGTGGAATGACATTGCTATATTTGTGTAATGTGGAAGGGACCTAGGTAACTGTGGGAAGTGTTACTGGAGCACAGTTGATTTTCCCGGCTCTCCCTCTCACATTGGCTTTCCTCCAGCAGACATCCAAAAACTAAATTCACACATACACACACTTTACTGCAGTTAGTGGGTATTGCTGCTGCTGCTAGCCCTAGGCAAGGACAATCTATCATCTCCATTCTTGTCATTATCATTATTTATTTATTTATTTATTTACAATGTTTATATTTTGCCCTTCTCACCCCGAAGGGGACTCAGGGCGGATCACATTACATATATAAGGCAAACATTCAATGCCTTTAACATAGAACAAAGACAAGACAAACATAGGCTCCGAGCTTGCCTCGAACTCATAACCTCTTGGTCAGAGTGATTTGTTGCAGCTGGCTGCAGCTGGCTGCTCACCAGCCTGCACCACAGCCCAGGCCTGTCATGCCAGCCACATGACCTTGGAAGTGTCTACAGAAGTGTCTTTCGCTTAGAAATGGAGATGAGCACCAATCATGCCTTCCCTCTTACATTTGTGGGATGGAGTAGAGGGTATAGACAGTGGTTGCCCTATTTGGCTAATGGCCCTGGAGCTGGGTCTTAATTAGACATTTAGTAGAGTCTCACTTATTCAACATAAACGGGCTAGCAGAACATTGGATCAGGGAATATGTTGGATAATGAGAGATTAAGGAGAAGCCTATTAGACATCAAATTAGGTTATGATTTTATAAATTAAGCACCAAAACATCATGTTATACAACAAATGTGACAGAAAAAGTGGTTCAATAGGCAGTAATGCTATGTAGTAATTACTGTATTTACGAATTTAGAACCAAAATATCACGATGTATTGAAAACATTGACTACAAAAATGCATTGGATAATCCAGAACATTGGATAAGCGGATGTTGGATAAGTGAGACTCTACTGTATTTATAAAACTTAAGGTAGGACCACATCCTGTAGAAAAAAAAATTCAATTGGGGGAGTCATTCCAATAGTAGTAAATGTATCTGTCTCAGAGAGATTTAGCTCTCTAAGGCAAAAATTATTTCCATTTCATGTATAAAACTTTGACTGGAGTAGCCGTTGATTTTTTTCTCCAGCAATGGAACAATGTTCTTCATTGTACCAAAGACCCGCAGCTTGGTTTAGGATAGAAATTGGGAACATCGTTTTTTTTTTTAAAAAATCCAAACTTTCCAGGACTCCAAACACCAACTTCTGCTTTTTCTAAATCTGATTGTACGGCTGCTCCTGACTGTAGGATGTCAAAGATATCCCTGCCCAACTACTTCATGCCCTGCATGGGGATTCTCACGACTGCAATGATTAGGAAATTAGCTTCTGTAAGTACAGGAACAGTGATGGTTAACCTGTAATTCATAGGCAATAAGTCATAGCTTTTTTGAGCCAATACATCCTAGGAATAGTCAGAAGGGGCATAGCAACACAATGTTATGAGGCATCAGCATATTGGAAGACTACTCTCTTGGAAATGTACCACATTTTAAATCCTAGAATTCTGATATTCTAGTTTTATATACACATTTGGAAAGGTGTAGTTGATTGGCTAAGTAGTATAATTGGCCCTCTGTATCCATGGATTCGGAGCCTCCGGTGGCACAGTGGGTTAAACCACTGAGCTGTTGAATTTGCTGACTGAAAGTGAGCTCCCACAGTTAGCACCAGCTTCTGCCAACCTAGCAGTTCAAAAACATGCAAATGTGAGTAGATCAATAGGTACCACTCTGGCGGGAAGGTATCGGCGCTCTATGCATTCATGCCAGCCACATGACCTTGGAAGTGTCTACGAAAGTGTCTTTCGCTTAGTAATGGAGATGAGCACCAACCCCCAGAGTCGGACACGACTAGATTTAATATCTCGGGAAAACTTTTACTTTTACCTATCCATGGATTCTGCATTTCTAGATTAAGCCATCCATTGGTTGAAAATATATCCCCCCAAACCCTATAAAGCAGTGATGGCCAACCTATGACACGCGTGTCAGCACTGACACGCCTAGCCATTTTTGCTGACATGCTGTCGCATGCAGATTGATTGGATGACTAATGTCTTTTGTGGCCAAATTCAGTGTGATTTGGTCCAGTGGTTTTGTTGTTTACTCCATGGGAATTATGCACATTACATTTATATATATATATAAAATCATTCTATTATTATTCTATTATAATTGTAGTATATTATCATATTATTACCATTATATTATTATTATATTATTCACTATTCATGACTACACTGAAACTACAATAGAGAGAAATCAGTGTGGAAACTGCAAGAGGTACCATAGATTGTTGTACATGGAAATAATGGTAGTAAATAGTTTTTGATTTATTAAATACAATTATATATTACAATTATACATTTTTGTTATTTAAACTATACATATTGCGAAATTATGTTTTTTTTTTCAAAGTGACACACCACACAAGTCATGCTAGGTTTTTTGGTGAATTTTGACACACCAAGTGCAAAAGGTTGCCCATCATTGCTATAAAGCAAACCTAGATTTTGCCATTTTATATGAGGAGCACGATTTTACTGTATCATTGTATATAATGGGAAATCAAACCCCAGCATATACCAAGGGCCCACTGTGTCTCGAAAGTAGAGAAATGTAAGAAGGTTTGTGGACTGTATCAGCCAAAATTAGCTTCTTTGGGCTCTAAGGAAATGAGAAATCATCTAATTGCAAAAAATGGCATGATATACAGCCTACAATATCAAATACATAGTTTATATGAGGCTCTTGGCTCAGCTCAGCACCACGTTCTTTTCTCCTATTACCTTGGAGTACTTCCAGTGGTGAGTATTCTGGCAACAACATATCCTTGTCTATCAATAGGACCTTGGTCAAATAAAGACAAGTGCTTTGCCGCAAAGCTCTTTATTTTGGGCTACAGTGAATGTCTGTAGAACACCTAGTTGAAAATTTCATATTTCTTGTGGGGATATAAAATGATATGTAACAGAATTAACAATATCAGGGAGACAAAAAATAGCTTTTAGTCAGATGAGGAAAAACTGTTTGTATAATCCTGATCTATTAGTTTAATAAAGCACTTCCTTGATTTGCATATCAGGAAATTTAGTACTTACTCTATATGCAGCTTTCAGAGCATCGCCATTGGCTGGTTATGCATATCTAGTTTATGGATCAGTCTGGGACTACCATGAAAGCAGGTTTGTAATATTTCTCCCCATGAGGCTTGTCTGACGTTTACCTGATTAAATCCCTTTTCAATGAAGTGTATACTGTCTGAACTTTCCCTTCCAAATAGGAGACTAGCGTACTCTGCAGTGTTATGGGATTTTACACTCTGTGTGTCGTTGTAGGTGCATTTATACTATAGAATGAGTGTAGCTGGACACTACTTTTACTGCCATGACTCAATGGAAATTTTAGTCTCACAGGGTCTTTAGCCTTCTCCGACAAAGTATTGGTACCTCACCAAACTACAACTCACAACATTGTGCCATAGCAGCTAAAGTGCTGTCTAACATGGAGGCAGTGACAGACTTTATATTTCTTGGCACGAAGATTACGGCAGACGCAGTCTGCAGCCAGGAAATCAGAAGTTTACTTCTTGGGAGGAGAGCAATGACCAACCTCAATAAAATAGTGAAGAGTAGAGACATCACACTGGCAACAAAGGTCAGCATAGTTAAAGCAATGGTATTCCCTGTAGTAACCTATGGATGTGAGAGCTGGACCATAAGGAAGGCTGCGTGAAGGAAGATAGACTCTTTTGAACTGTGGTGTTGGAGGAAAATTCTGAGAGTGCCTTGGACCGCAAGAAGATCCAACCAGTCCATATTCCAGGAAATAATGCCCGGCTGCTCACTGGGGGGAAGGATATTAGAGGCAAAGATCTGGACAAGAAGAATGAAATTCATTTATGCCATGGATCTAAAAGAAAATTGTCTAAAAATGATACATAGATGGTATTTGTCCCCTAAAAAACTAAGTGTTATGTATAAACAAGCCAATGATAAATGTTGGAAATGTAAGACTAAGGAGGGCACATTTTATCACTGCCGGTGGACTTGTAACAAAGTAAGAGAATTTTGGAATATGGTGCATGGTGAAAGTCAGAAAATTTTAAAGATGAATTGCTCAATGAAACCAGAGACTTACCTTTTGTGCATTTTGGATAAAGACATTTTTCATGATATCAGTAAAGAAAAACTAGTAATATTTTTGTCAACGGCAGCAAGGATGGTCCTTGCAAAGAAGTGGAAGATGGAGCAGATACCGGATAGAGAAGATTGGTTAAAAAAATATGGGAAATAAAAGATATGGACCAGCTAACATATTATTTGAAAAAAAATACTGGTAAGGGGGTAAAGAAGATTGACTGGTCGATATTTGAAGAATACATGAATCTAAATTACAATCCTTGAAGAATAGACGGAAAATAAAGATTTTCTTTCTAATCAAACGGGAGAGAATTAAAAAGAATTAGGACAAAAGAAAAACAGAACAGGAACAAGAGTTGAGCAGAAGTTCAAAAAAACCTTTTTTTAAAAAATACTATTTTTTCATTTTTTAATATTTTTCTTTATTCTATTTTTTATTTTTATTTTATTTCCTTTCTCCTCCTTTTCTATTTTTCTTAACTTTCCTATAAATATTGTTCCCCCTCTTTCGATGTATAAGTTGTTTGAAAATGTTCAATAAAAATTATTTTTTAAAAAAGAGGCAAAGATGAAGTACTTTGGCCACATAATGAGAAGACAGGAAAGCTTGGAGAAGGCAATGATGTTGGGGAAAATCGAAGGAAAAAGGAAGAGAGGCTGACCAAGGGCAAGATGGATGGATGGTATCCTTGAAGTGACTGGCTTGACCTTGGAGGAGCTGGGGGTAGCGATGGCCGACAGGAAGCTCTGGCGTGGGCTGGTCCATGAGGTCACGAAGAGTTGGAAGAGACTGAATGAATAAACAACAACAAAAGGACTTCATCACACATGCAAATTTATCCGTTGTATGATGCTTTCAGCATAGTTCAGGGATGAAGCCTGTTGAATCCCATCAAATCACAAACAGCTACTTCTGGCAGGGCTCCATCTCCAAACTGTGCTGAAAGTGTCATATGAGGGAACAGCAAGAATATGAGAGGCTTCCCATGTTCTTGTTGCTAGCAACAAGGTGAGTGCAGGGGGGAAGTTGGACAGCAGCACTTTCCCCTGTGTGATGGTGAAGGCGGTGCTGCAGGCAATGCAAGGCACAGGGAGACAGATTCTCCCGCTGGGTGAATCTCCCTGCTGTTGCCTGCATTGAACGACTTCATGTGATGAAGTTTTAACTGCCTTAATTCTACAGTGTAGATGTACCATGTTGGTTGTTATTTTAGTCTTTTATATGTTCAGGCTTTTGAATTTCCTCATCTTTTGGGGTTTTCATTATGTTTTCATTATGTTGCACCCTATCTCAAGATAAAAAGTCAGTAAATGACAGTAAGGCTTAAACTGAGAAACCAATTTGTATTGAAAATGGTATGGCTACGTTAACAGGGTTAGATTAAACATGTAGAGAACATTTTAAGCCACGTTTAAAACGGATTTCACTGATATCTAGAAGCCTACAGCCTTCTCTCCTTCCACCTTGCTCCCTCTCCTCAGGTAATGATTTAAATACAATTCTGATATAAAATATGCTTTTGTTTGGAGTAGCAACTGGATTTTTCTCCAACTATAGCAACAGAACAGTGTCTCTCATTAGGTAGCTTGGGGCAGAGCTTGGAAAATTGCTTTTTTGGGTCTATAATTCCCTGGTGGCACAGTGTGTTAAAGTGCTGCGCTGCTGAACTTGCGGACCGAAAGGTCCCAGGTTCAAATCCCTGGAGCAGAATGAGCGCCCGCTGTTAGCCCCAGCTCCTGCCAACCTAGCAGTTCGAAAACATGCCAATGTGAGTAGATCAATAGGTACTGCTCCGGCAGGAAGGTAACGGCGCTCCATGTAGTCATGCTGGCCACATGACCTTGGAAGTGTCTACAGACAACGCCAGCTCTTCGGCTTAGAAATGGGAATGAGCACCAACCCCCAGGGTCGGACATGACTGGACCTAACATCAGGGGAAACCTTCACCTTTACATAATTTCCAGAACATAATCCCAGAACACACTGAATACATCTCACAGAACAGTTGAACTACCCCAGTGGTTCCCAAGTTTTGGTCCGTGGACCACTAGTGGTCCTCAAGAACTAAAATATGGCCCGCAGCTTCACTGTTACTACTACAGATAATAACACAGCCCAACCAAAAAAATTTTTTTTCTTGGTGTCTTCATTTTTAGGCCTCTTCCTGGGATTATTTGTGGTGCTGGTTCAGAAAATTGCATTGGATAGACCACATCAGCTTTTGATTATTAAATATGGTTTTCTGTGGTGAGCAGATGGGGACTACTGGATGGCATATGTGCTGTATCAGAAACTAAAACTGATGTGGACTATCAAATGCAGTTTTCTGAATCAGCACCCCAAATAATCAAACCAAATCTAAAGTTGACCAAAAACTGATTTGTAACTCTTTTGGTACTAATGTTGGAGAGTGGTCCCTGGTCAAAAAAGGTTGGGAACTACTGAACTCTGTGGGGTGTATAGTATAAGCATTTCCAGAATTTTCCTGCATCCTGCTGAGGAATTACTTTATTTAGTCTAACAGTAGAGTTGGTCCTGACTACTATGTAAAAACAAGCTCTGCACAACCACATCAATTTAACAGCTAGCAGACTGGGATAGGGGAATTGTGACAGGCAGTTTGGAAATAGTGCTTGCTCTTTATTGGAGAGTCTAAATGACTGTCAAAACCTTTTGTTGCTCAATTGCTGCAATGGCATGTAAGAATTCTGTATAAAATTGGTTTAGTTACATGTTTGTGGTGGAACCCAGAGCTTTAAAGCTGACTGTACCCAGTGCTGCCTTGTTAAACGGATGAGTTCAATCTGCTATCAGACTCCATTCATGAATCATAAAGGGGCAAAATTAACATAATGTCTTTTTGAGATGAGTGTACAGGCGCAAGCAAGCAAAAATAAATGCAATTATTGCTGTTTTCTAGATGTGCCTCTTCTTCCACCAAGGAAAATGGAAAGACATTGCTTATTTGCATATGTTTTATTCATTTATGCCCTTTTCACCAATGTCACAGCTATTACTATATACATGGCTGAATTCGAAATCAGACAACCTCTAATTATAGAAAGTTTTAAATGGCTTGCAGAGTAACACTGATATACACTAGATCCAGGAGTGTAGCTATGTGTGGAGAGGCACATTGCCCTGCCAAAATAAGAATTTGACACACTTATGTTTTCCTTCATCCCAAATTTATTATGTTGCAGAGAGTGAGACATTGAGAACTGTTCACACCTAGAACTTTGATATTTGTTATGTTTGCACTCCACTTGCATATTTGCTTGCATTTTACCTTTGGATCCCTAAAATGTATTCCTAAATGCTTAACTGAACATTTAAATTTGGGACTTTTTCACTTTGGGGAACAGAATTTTTATTTTAGTGGGCAATACTTTAATTTCCCCATACGTACTAAGGTAAAGATAAAGATTTCCCCTGACGTTAAGTCCAGTCGTGATCGACTCTGGGGGTTGGAGCTCATCTTCATTTCTAAGCCAAAGAGCCGGTGTTGTCCATAGACACCTCCAAGGTCATGTGGCTGGCATGACTGCATGGAGTGCTGTTACCTTCCCGCCATAGCGGTACCTATTGATCTACTCACATTTGCATGTTTTCGAACTGCTAGGTTGGCAGGAGCTGGGGCTAACAGCGGGCGCTCATTCCGCTCCCGGAATTTGAACCTGGCACCTTTTGGTCTGCAAGTTCAGCAGCTCAGAGCTTTAACACACTGTGCCACCATACATACTAATGAACCATACGTACTAATGAATCTTAAATACTCATTTTTAGGAGTCTGAGCTTATGGTTATTTATTCCCTGAACACAATGGAACATGTGCATTGGATTACAGGCATTAACAGTCTATATTTTGTTGAATCTTTTGTAGTTTACCTTTTCCCCCACAGCATTCCTGGCAGGCATATAAAGCTTATGGATCTGATCTAACTGAAATCAAATATCACCCTTTTGATTTATTCAAAGATTTCATCTCTTCTTTAAACTTTACTCATTGATTATAGTTGTACTGAAGTGCTTACAAGCAGGGCTGGCCCTAGGTAACTTTCAAGTGTAAGCAAACAGTACCCCCCCCCCCAAACCAATAACTGAAAAATAAAAGGTAGTCTCCAACAGACCTCAGCCTCTGAGGATGCCTGCCATAGATGTGGGTGAAATGTCAGGAGAGAATGCTTCTGGAACATGGCCAGACAGCCTGGCAAACTCACAGCAACTCGATGGCCTGATGCAGAGTCAAACTGCATCAGTCCTGAAACAGGAGGTGAGAAAAGCACTCTGTGTATGCTCAGAGGCTGCATGCAAGAGGCTTGGATCAGTAAGAGGAGGAAACAGCTTGCAGATGCGAAGGAAGAGAAAGAGAAAGTACAGTAGAATCTCGCTTATCCAACGTAAACGGGCTGAAAGAATGTTGGATAAGCGAATATGTTGGATAATAAGGAGAGAGGCATTTACACACCTGTGAGCATCCAACAGTACGTCACGATTAAACAGGAAATAACACTTTCAAACCAGGAACAGGGGTTTTTTTTCAAATTTTGTTACAAAGTGTTATTGTCTTTTCTAGTGAACCGTATCTTCTCAAGATATGTCCAAAGTAAAACAGTCTCAATTTAGTCAACTTGGAATTTAGGAAGAGTTCAGGTTTGATTTACTTTAGGATACATTTACAGTAGAGTCTCACTTATCCAACATAAACGGGCCGGCAGAACATTGGATAAGCGAATATGTTGGATAATAAGGAGGGATTAAGGAAAAGCCTATCAAACATCAAATTAGGTTATGATTTTACAAATTAAGCACCAAAACATCATGTTATACAACAAATTTTACAGAAAAAGTACTTCAATACACAGTAATGCTATTGAGTAATTACTGTATTTATTTAGCACCAAAATATCACGATGTATTGAAAACATTGACTAAAAACATGCATTGGATAATCCAGAATGTTGGATAAGTGAGACTCTACTGTACCTGTCTCTCTGTTCCAGGCTATGGGAGAAAGAGCCTCATTGGCCCCGGAAGACTCACTCCCTTAAAGGGACTTTGCCCCTTTTCATACTCGGCTCTTAAAGGGAAAGTGCCCTGGCTGGGACTGAAGAGGGTGTGGCTTCACCTGAGAGGGGGCGTGGCCAGGACAGCAGCAACACCTCCTTTCTGGCATCTAGAGGGAAGTTTTGAAGTGCAGTTTGGTGAGGCCAAATACCTTGTGAAACTACATCTCCCACGACCCCATAATCCTGAGCAAGTGGTGTAAAACTGCATCAATTCTACAGTGTGGATGCTATATTGGAAACCTACCTGGCACTAATACCTGTGCTGGCCAGGTAAGAGACTGCAGCCTCCTCAAAGGGCAAATCTTCCTACATTCATCCAGAGAACAAGGGTGATTAACCAGATGATTTGGCATACCCAGGAAAATGCTAGCAAAATCTGTTGCGATTTACAGTCTTCTGTCTGCATTTTGTGTAGAAGCTGAGCAGAAAAGACTCACTAAATGGTAACAGAGTGCTCATATTGGGGAAGAAAAGTGGAATATGGCTAGTGAAAGCTACATTGGAAAAGAAAAAGGAGAACAGGACTGAAGCTTAACACAATCCTGAAAACCAGGAGAACTATTCATTGATGGGAGACATTTATTCTTAGAGCTTTGGATATGGTCTGTTACTATCTCTTAGGTTTTCTGGTGTGGGATCTGACTATCCCCTTACACACACGCACACATGCCAGAGATTGGTACCATAGCTGTCCCCATTGACTATACATTTGTGTCTTTTTTGATGTGTCTTGATTTCTCAGTTCACCGAATGTGATTCTAGGACTTTGTCCCACATATGTGTGTGGAGTAGTGTCATTTAAAAGTGGGGTTTAGTCTTTTAGCATTGCAAATCAATATGTTCCATTATTTATCTATATATATAAAAGAGTGATGGCATCACGGCGACCCACAAAACAACAAAACTACAGGCCCCCCAACCTCAAAATTTGATGACACAACCCATCATCCACGGCTCTAGGTTGATACAAGAAAAATAAAAGAAAAATAAAGTCCTAATTAGAGAGAGAGGAATAATTGCTTTTATCCAATTGCTGCCAGTTAGAAGGCTAAGCTCCTCCAACTTGGTCTCCTAGCAACCCAATAAAAAATAATAAAAACACTAAAAATAATTAAAAACACTAAAAAATTAATACAATAAAATACCATAATAACAAAAATAACTAAAAATTATACAAGAAAATAATAAAATATAATAAATAAAAAGATAACTTACAATAAAATTAATTTAAAAATACAAATAACGTCAAATAAAAATTACACAACAATTTTTAACCAATACCACCACCACTTTGCCACAGCAACGCATGGCTGGGCACAGCTAGTTACTTATAAGGAGTCCGCAGTGGCGCAATGGGTTAAACCCTTGTGCTGGCAGGTGCTTGAAGGTGGGTTGCTGACCTGAAGGTTGCTGGTTAGAATCCAACCCAGGGAGAATGCAGATGAGCTCCCTCTATCAGCTCCAGCTCCATCCAGGGACATGAAAGAAGCCTCCCACAAGGATGGTAAAAACATCAAAACATCTGGATGTCCCCTGGGCAATGTCCTTGCAGACGTCCAATTCTCTCACACCAGAAGTGACTTGCAGTTTCTCAAATCGCTCCTGACATGAAAAAACTTGCAGTTTCTCAAATCGCTCCTGACATGAAAAAACTTGCAGTTTCTCAAATTGCTCCTGACATGAAAAAAATCCCAATTTTCTGATTAAACTAATTCTATAAGTTTTCATCCTTATCCCAGGAGTGAGTGGATTCCCATCCTTTTCCCTTTTTTAAAAAAGTGTCTTACTTTGACATTGCAAAGGATTGACATTAAAGGCAAAGAAACATTAAAGGTGGCATTAAAGGCAAAAAAGAAAACTCACGATCTACTAAAGTAGTACTATTTCTTACTTACATATTTTAAAAAACAATTACCATGCAGGGATTGGGCGGCTGCATTCTGGCAGAGTATCTCACTGCTCACTGCTACACAGACCATTTGCCCATGTCATCAATACGATTCAATGCAGGCGATTCTGACAGCTCCTACCCCATGTGTCTTTGGTGTTTTGTAATGGAATAATCTGGTTCCTGAACTCCTGAGACAATCTCAGTCTATCTTTCTGATGTTTCCCTAACAAATTGTGACAGACACTGCTAGGAAGTCCCCTGTGTCATGGGATGGACTCTGTCACTTTTCATTAGCTCAATGGATTAGAACTGTTTTTAAATTGAGGTGGTGGTGGAATAAAGCCCTTATTCCCAAAATGTTGGATCATAGGAAGTTATCTTATACTGACCCAGACTACTGGCCCTTCTATCCCAGTACGAATCGTGATTGGCAGCACCTCTCCAGGGTTGTTGTTGTTGTTGTTGTTGTTAACTTTGTGTATACAGTACTCCACTTTTCCTCCAAGGTAGTGTGATGTCTCAGGTACCTTTGGCCCCTGATCCAGTAGCCATTGCGGATCAAAATGAAGAGGATTTGGGGTTTTTCCCACCACAGCAAGATTCTATCCCTTTCCAGATGTCTCCTGTTGACATTGCAGAGCCAGAGCCAATTAGGAATGCCCTTGAAATGTTGCCGGCTCTTCCCGGTTCGCCGGAGAGTTTAGTTTTTGATAGAAGGGCTAATTTCTAAACAGATTGCTCTCGAAAACAAAGTTTAAGGAGCAGTGTGAGATTAGCGGAGCGAGGAGATTGTGGCTAAGTCAGTTCTCCTGGGAAGTTTTGAGGAGGTAGGCATCTGGCGTCCTGTTGTTAGCAGCTCGTTCTCTTGGGAACCTGCTTGGGGGAAGCTTTTGGACTTCAATAAAAGTTCTGTGCAGAGAATCTTTGTTGCGGTGTCAACTGGACTTCTAACGGAAGAACACATCGTCTCTTGATCCTATCCATCTAAGCGGCCCGTTGGCGTGCTTACTCTCGAGAAGACCGGCATAGCATCTCGTCCTTGCCAAGTTTGGACTGCATTTCAGATCCACCATGAATTGTCTTGCCTTGCCTTGCCTTGAATCCTGTTCTGGACTATTATTTCAAGTACTTTCCTAAGGAACTTTGCTTGTTTCCCCACTCAAACGTCCATTAGGTTGAGTGTGTTTCGGTTATTGGATTTTGGACTTTGGACTCTAATATTGGACATATAACTTTCTTCCTTTGGACTATTACTGATCTTTTCAAAAAGGTCAACTGATTGACTATCTATTCTGCTTATATTTGTTTGAAACTTTTATTGCTTTAATAAAGATATTAGATTGTATATTGGCCTCCGTGTTGATTCCCAGTGTTAGCGCTGCCTAGGGGTGTTACAGGTAGGTTTTGTGGAGATTCTTTAATAGTCATATTTTAAGTTCCTTGGTATTCCTGGGCAGTCTCCCATCCAACTACCACCCAGGCTTGACTCTGTTTACTTTCCAAAATGGTGGTTCAAAAAGTTCCTCAATGTGCACTGTAAAACATAGGTTGACAAATATTGCTATGAACTTTTGAATGAAAATTACTTTAACATATGAAATCAATTGTACAGGATTCAGGGTTTGTTTTTCCTTATAATGTTGAGATCAAGCAAAGTAAAGAAGATTGCTTATAAGATGGACATACTGACCACTTAAGTCAGCTTCAAACTAGCATTGAAGGAAGTGATTTTGCTGTGTAGATGATTACGTAGGAAATCCTGGTACTGGTTTAGGCCTTGGATAGTGATGACACAAACTTCAGGACACTGATATGCATTTAGGCCTTTCTTTTGCACACTTTTGTGGGTGTCTGTTGTTTATCCACTGCTGTTTGCCAATAACTTTGAACTGCATTAAATGGTCAGTGTAGATGAGGCCATCGTTGCAGGATAAGGTTCCTTTGAGCAGGGCTTTTGAAACTTTTTCCACTCATGACCCCTTTCCACGCAAGAAAATTTTACAGGATCCCAGGAATATAGGTATCTAAAATAGATACAAATATAAAACATGATATTAATTTGCACCATAACCATTTGCAGGGCTTGCTAAACAAACCGATTTTTCTTTTTTAATGAAATATAGCTGAAGCATTTTCTGCAGAATATACTGTGAACACTTCAGGTTGCTGCTAATGGACTCATGCAAATGTCTAAATTAGCCACTAGGTAGTATTTAGAAACCTGTTAATATTGCCAATTTTTTTGTGACCTCAACATTGACTTAAGGGGACCCCATTTGCATTGTGACCCATGATTTAAGAATCTGTGCCTTTGAGCACATGCTCAACACAGAAGTTCAATTCAATACATAAGTAAGTTTGCAAACAGATCCTCTGTTTCTCTCTCATTCATATTCACACACACACACATATATATTCACATCAATTAATTGATGTGGAATTTAATACAAGAGTCCTAGGGATATGGGAAATGAAACACAGACCTGCAAAATTGGGAGTCATAAAACCTTTTAAAAATGTATTCTGGTTTTATAGGCATTTGGTGTTTTAAATAAAAAATGCCCTCAGATTTGCTACATCATGTATATTTTTCACAGCTTCCTTTGATGTTTCTCTTCTATAAAATGTGACTGAATAACATTGGTAATGAAATTTGTAAAATAACTGGGCATGGTACGACATTTTTATAATGTTTTTCAAATTCAGGACCCCAAAATACATTAGGAACCACTACAATATTGAAAAGGTTTTTTTCATTGCAAGCCTGCAAAGTGACAAGTCTGTTCTTTTTGCAGAATATCATTCCATTATCTTTTCCTTTTCTTGAAATTTAATAAGCTGTTCTAGCATTTTTATAAGGCCAAAGTGAAAATATCATGAAGTGTTTCCAACAAGGTGTGGTTGCAAATTGTTGTTGTATCATGATGTCACTGCAGTGTGGATTATATGAAATTATATGATTATATGAACAAGGCTAAATTGCATTGAGGAGAAATGAGAGACGGTGTATTTGCATTGCTGAATTATTTCTCTGAATCTTGCTATATTCACACCTTGTGTTTTTTATTGTGTCAGGAGCGGCTTGAGAACATACTGCAATGTGAGAGAATTGGCTGTCTACAGAGACGTTGCCCAGGGGACGCCTCAATGTATTAGCTGGGAGGTTTCTCTCTTGTCCCCGCAAGCTAGAGCTGACAGAAGGGAGCTTACCCTGTCTTGTGGATTCGAACTGGCAACCTTCAGGTCAGCAACCAAACCTTCAGGTCAGCAGTTCAGCCAACACGAGGGTTTAACCCATTGCACCATACGCATTGTGGTGTGGTAATGGGACAGGGAGTTCTCAAAAAGATGAGACTAGTGTCCTCCTTGCTTTCCTCCATACACTGATGAAGGGCTTTTTAAATACACTCCAACATTTCATAAATGAACATCAGGACACATGTTACCACTCAGCATTTGTAAGGTGAAAATGGCAGATGTTATTATAATCGTTCCTCCACATTTGTAGTTTTGCCTTTTGTGGATTTCTTTATTCACAGATTGGATTATTTCTCTCTCTCTAGAAATCTTAAGTTCCTCTAGTGTGATTCTATGGTAAACTTCCTTCAGTTGGAAGAACTAGAGATATCTAGAGGGAACACTTCTTTAGGAATCTTTGGATCCTTCAGTGCAATTCTGTGTCAACTTCCAGCTGAGGTTGACCACTGAATTGTGCTGGAAGATCTAGAAATTCCTAGAGAAATATCCTCTCAGGTAAAAAAATAACTTTATTTTCAATTTTAAACTTTAATGGGAGTCCTGTGCCCCTAGCACTAGTGAATGTGGAGGTGTTATATCCCTGTTACCTTTGGCCCCTATACCTGACCCTAGGTTCGCCTTTGACCAGGATGAAGAATATGTTGATATTTCTCCGAGTCAGCAAGACCCGATGTATTTGCAGCTGCCACTTGTTGATGATACACAGCCAGCTCTGATTGAAAAGGAAAGTGTTGTGGATAACTCTACTCCCTTGCCAGATGTCTCTAGCTCGCTAGAGTCTGTGTCCTTCAACTGGAGAGTATCTAAACAAGCAGAGATCTGAGAAACAAGCGTGGAGGAGAAGTGCCCACTTGGCTGAGTGTGGAGACTCTCTCTAGAAGCCTTTCCCTTGGGAACTTTGGGGAGGAAGGTTCCCCCCCCCTTTTTTGGGGGGGAGACTCTGCACTTCAATAAAAGTTTCGCTCCCAGTAGTTTCCCTTGCGGTGTCAACGTTGCTTGCTACTAAGAAGGTTCATTGTCTCCAGTTTCCAGCTCCTTGACCCTAGTGGCTAGCAGTCGCCGCGACTCACGAGTAGACCTGGATTTAGGTCTACTTTCCTGTTTTTTCACGAACCAAGAATTGTTTCCATGATATCAAGTTCCAGCTTTGCTACTAAGAACTACTCTCGAATATTTGGACCTTGCTCATCTGCCTCGCTTGCTGATTTAATTTCCCACTTCAAGGCTACCATCAGTTTTGGAGTGTGTTTCAGTTTCCGGACTTTGGACGCTAATACTGGACATATTCCTGGACATTTCTGGACTATCTTATACTTTTTCTTAAAGGGCTATCGCTTGCTCAACTTTTCCGCCAATTCATTTTGGAATTATTATTTGCTTTAATAAAGATATTAAAAGAATATTGGTCTCTGTGTTGGTTTTCAGTGCTCTTGCTGCCTGGGCTGCAACAGGAGGGCTGACTGCAATAACAAGATGGGAGCAGCTGCAGCAGTTTGCTTTTGCCTTAGCATGCCGAAAAAGACAAGATGTCACCCCCTCTACTTTACAAACTACTTTGGGATTTTGAACTCAGTTTGCATCAATTTAAGCTGAGGACAAGGGGGGACTGGGAGAGAAACTAGGATAGTTGAAAAGTGGGATGGCAGAGGATTAATCGGGACTGTCTGTACTAAACTGGGGCATTTGGAGGGTATGTTAGCTTCTCTACTACTGGAAGTGAACTGAGCGGTCCCCTTCTTTCCAGTGGGACCTGAGACATTTACTTGAATTCCATTTCTTCTTGTTGTTCCTCTTCTGCCTTCAGTATCAATATCATTATTATCATCCCCACTTCTAATACTGATGTGAATAATTTCATGCTTGTGAAATGTAAGCCAAAACTGCATCGCTCACGTACAGGATAGACATATCTGCAGACTCAAGGTAATCCTGAGGTTTGCAAATATGCCCAAACAAGCAAACCAATCAAGCCTCAGCTACTGTTTTGAAGGGGATAAATGCTAAGCAGGCAACTCCCTGCAAAATAGCCTGATAGCCACATAGCATAAAATAGTGTCTGACAGCAAAGCAGAGGGGAGAAGTCCAATGCTTAGGTAGGAGAAAGGGCAGAGTGTCTGTAAAGGGAGGAAAGACATATAGAAATACAAAAATGAGGGAAAGGAACTTTGAGATAATAGTTCAGTTCTTCATTAAAAATGAAAAACTATTTTAACTTCTCAGAGAGAGAGAAACAAAGTGCTTTATTGGGAGTGCTTTGATTGGGTCAGAGGGTCAGACTGGAGGTCTCTTGTGGTTTCTCCAACTCTATGTTTCTATGATTCATGCAGAAATCAGAGATTTTAATATGCATAGGGTTGAATATCAAAAATACATTAAGTAACCTATGTGCCAGCTGAACTGGTGACCTAAAGGTCGGCTGTTTGAACTGGTGACCTACAGGTCGGCTGTTTGAAACAGCTCCCATTTGAGCTCCCATCTGTCAGCCCCAGCTTTCCATGTGGAGACACGAGAGACGCATCCCACAGGATGGTAACACATCCGGGCGTCCCCTGGGCAATGTCTTTGTAGACGGCCGATTCTCTCACACCAGAAGTGACTTGTAGTATGTTCTCAATTCGCTTCTGACACTATAAAAACCCATAAAATGAAAAATAGCCAATGTGGGGTAGACACTGACTGTTTTATTGAATGGAGAGGTTTCATTGGAAGTCGGGGAAGGGAAGTGATCGTGTGTCTGGAACTCTGGACAGAAGCTCTTTGTGCTGCAACATTTTGTGTAGGGCTCTAGTTATTATACGTAAATAGCAAAAGAGTATTTAATCCATTCTGATATTTTAGTAATCCTTTTCTCATCCCATTCTGTTTTCCTCTTTTATAAAAAGCTTATCGGAAAATGGCTTTTCTATTGTGTTAGTTTACATTTTGGACAGCTCCTGGCTATGTATATGCTGGCTATGGGCTTTAAGAAGTGAGAACTTCTAAATATAAAAGTGAATCACAAAAGCTGAGTAATCTATTTAGCATCGTTGTCAGCCAGAAGGGGTGCAGGTGGTCTCAAAAAAGATTAAACATAAGATCTGAAGTTTTCTCTTGGTATCCTTTTTTTTGAGCCAGCTAGCACTTTGATTCTAAAACTTTGCATCAGCATATGGCAGTGCTGAATAGCCTCATATTATCTTGTGCAAAAAGCTGTTTTGTCTGGTGGAGAGTGATAGACTTTCCCTAAAACAAGGTGGGAATGGTTTGACTGGGAGTGACGTGTCTGAGCAGACTCTTAACACCCTGAATCCACTCTTTTATTTTTCAGTCAAAACACCCCATTTATCACTGAGGTGTGCCTTTTTGTGTGTTCAAATCCCTATTTCAGGACGAGAAATAGCTTCCCAGACCACCTAGAAATAAGTTCAATTTCTTGGAACATCCCTTCTGTATACCAGAAAGAAACAGGAAAACTCCCAAAAGCTACTCTAGCCTTGAAAGTGTTAATGTGGGATTTGTGTATTGATGGTATTTAAATGAAATTTGTGTCTTTTCTGTATTGCATACTGATTGCATCATCCAGAGTGTATTATAGTCTGGAAAGAGTTAATTACTAAGAAGCTGTGATGACCTTGATGTGTGGCTGGAACCAGGAAGTGTCCAGACACAAGTGTTCTGAGTCGAGTCCTGTCTGCCTAGAGTGAGAGTCAAGTCCTGTGTTCGTCTATTGTCTGCAAGCCTGTTTGTCTTGATTATTACTGCTTATAGTAAAACTTTGTATATAGTTTTACCAACGTCTCTGATGTCACTTCGTTCTGCGTTCCACTGATTCCATCCAACTGCTGCTGTGCTGCAAATTACTCTGACAGAAAGCATGGCGTGAATTTCAAGCATGGAATACTGCAGCTGATTTTGGACTCTTACATACCAGAATCTTTTTCCCCCCGTGGCCAATGTCCAATGGCCATTCAGACTGGCATGCTAAAAAGTATCTTTCCCAAGCTCAGGCTGAATTGCTACTTCAGCAAGAGAGTTCAAAGGTGACTTTCAGCAAATTATTTCAATCAGCTTCTGTTTTCCATCTGTAAACTAGGAATATTAGGCTACTTTCGAAAATTACTGAAAAGGAAATCATACATGTGTAAAAGTTCTTGGTCTGCTGGTGATCAATATTAACAGAAATGATCTTAAACTTTTATATTCGGATTCAGGCATCCAAATGACATTTCCTTGGATGCAGGCCCCAAGGGCATAAATGATCAATGAGAATATTGTTGAATAAAGACAGGGAGGTTTGTGAGGACTCAAGATGTGTTGTTTTCCCCTCCCTTAAAATATAGCTGAAAGGGAAGTCAGATCATTGGCCCATCCAGCTCAGTATTAATATCATTGGTTTTGGCAAAGACAGTCTAGGATTTTAAGCTGAGGTTTCTCCTAGCCTTGCCTGAAGATAAGGTTAGGACAAGGGACTGAACTTGGTGCCTTTCACATGCAAAGAAAAAGGTTAGACCACTCTGCCAAAACACTAGTTTCAAAAGCTATTGGTGATCAGAAGTGGGTGACTCAGGATGGTACCAAAATTTGTTCCCGCAGACCAATTAACAAACAATAGAATTCTGAAAGTTCCTTAACAGAAGACAGGGATTTAATTAAACATAGGTAAAGGTTTCCCCTGACGTTAAGTCCAGTCATGTCTGACTCTGGGGGTTAGTGATCATCTCCATTTCTAAGCCGAAGAGCCGGCATTGTCCGTAGACACCTCCAAGATCATGTGGCTGGCATGACTGCATGAAGCGCCGTTACCTTCTCGCCGGAGTGGTACCTATTGATCTACTCACATTGACATGTTTTCGAACTGCTAGGTTGGCAGGAGCTGGAGCAACAGCGGGCGTTCACTCCGCTCCCGGGATTTGAACCTGGGAACTTTTGGTCTGCAAGTTCAGCAGCTCAGTGCTCTTAATTAAACATATCCAATGATAAATTTAGTCTAACCAAAATAGTCAGACACGCACTCTTCTGATAACTCATTTGGTACTATGCAGAAATGCAATGGGAATAGCTCCTTCCCTTTTTCCTTATTTAGCAAAACAAACAAAGAGCGTAGGCTGTCAAATCAATTAATGATGCCATTACTCACTTGCTTTAATATTATTTGTTAAGGGAGATAGCAGGGCAAAGTGGTTTGAGAGTTGGATTGTAACTCTGGAGAACAAAGTTTGAATTCCTTCTCACCCACAGACGACCTTGGGCAGGTCATTCTCTCTAAACCTCAAAGGAAAGGAATGGCAAAGCTCCCTCTGCAAAAATCTTTCCAAGAAAGCACCATGATAGGTCTACCATAAGTTGGGACTGACTTGAAAGCACACAACAACAAAATATTATTTTTTCTTCATTACATAACAAGTTTGATTATATTCTATTTGGAGCTGCTGTTGAAGATGACTCAGAAGCTGCAGTTAGTGCAGAATGCAGCAGCTAAACTGCTGACAGGAACACCATACAAAAACATCAGTTGTCAAGGAAATGCTCTGGCTGGCAATTTATTTACAGTCTGATTCAAGGTAAACAGGACATATAAAGCACTACATAGCTGGGATCTTGATGCTTGAAGGAGTCCCGGTTGTTGACTGCCCAAGATCTGACATTTGCTTGGAGGGGTTATTTTCTGTGTCAGACAATATAATGTTGGAGGTTGAGAGAAAAGGACTTCTCTTGTTAGGGTACCCTATTTTGAACTTTAGAGGACCATGTTGCTGTTGTTGTAATGCCAGGTAAAATCATACTCCTTTCACTAAATCCTCCTTCGCTAAATTTAAAACCAGTTAAAATAGTTTAACATTATGTTAAATATAAATATGTATGGATTTTACATTATGTTAAACTGTTTAATTGGTTTTAAATTGCCTTCTTTCAACTGGTTGACTGGTTTAATATATTTTCAGCTTTTAGAAATCATGTTCTTGTTTGTATTGTTTTAATTTGACCAAGATAATTTTATTGCACATCATTATGAGCTCTATAGGATGAGATAAAAATATTTGGATAAGGAAATACTATGGAGTGATTGTAACACTTAAATCAAAACTAGTAAATGCGTTTTTAAAAGAACTACCGTATGTGATTGAGGTGGGTCTGTCCCCAGTCCTGCTCTCTGGATACTTTGTGTGTGTCAAGAACTGATTGAATCTTGGACAGCAACTTTACCACTTTTTGCCCTGCCATTTACTTACATCTTTCTGGACTGGGATTTTTTTTTCCTTCCCACCCCTCCTTTTGGAAATGTCAGTTTCAAATAACCCTCTTGAAATATGTTGTCGAAGGCTTTCATGGCCAGAATCACTGGGTTACTGTGGGTTTTCCAGGCTGTATGGCCATGTTCCAGTAGCATTCTCTCCTGATGTTTCACACACATCTGTGTCAGACATCCTCAGAGGTTGTGAGGTATATTGGAAACTAGGCAAGGGAAGTTTATATATCTGTGGACAATTTCAACAGAAAGGAGGAAACGATGAAAATGAACAAAATCTGGCTACCAGTATTGTTGCACCCCAAGGCAGCGTGAGCACTGGAAAAAAAACAGAGACCAATAATCATATAATATCTTTATTAAAACAATTATAAATTCAGGAATGAATAAGTGGAAAGGATGAGTGGATAATAGTCCTTTGTGAAAAGGTATGAATTAGTCCAAGGAGTTGAAGAGAAATAAATGTCCAATATTATTGTCCAAAGTCCAGAAACCGAAACATGCTCAAAACTGTTGGAAAGTTCTTGAGCGGGGAACAACAAGGAAGCAAGACTGAATAACGAAGTCCAAAGTCACTAGGAAGTCTTTGATATCAATGCAGGAACGAGACGAAGCTAAGACCAAACTTGAATCGGGAACAAGGCAAGGAAGAGGATTTACTCGGGTCTACTCGGAAGTCACGGCTCGGCTTGGCCGCCAGGAAACAGGAAACTTGGCTTGGTAATATCAGGAGCTAGAGTCGTTGAACTGTTCTTAGGAAATAGCTACGTTGACACCGCAAAGTGTTCACAGTGCAAGACACTTTTATGGAACTTAGATCAGATCACAACGAAGGGAAGCCAAACTCCCCAGAAGTTCCCAAGGGAATCTTCTTATCCATAATCCCCTCGAGATGCCAAGCGGTTACTCCTTCGGAGCCCTTGTTTTTCTGATCTCTGGGGATGCAGAAACTCCTTTCTGTTGAAGGGCACATTCTCTGGGGAACTCAGAACATCTGGTTCAGCCACGGGAGTAATATTTCCAGTATCTCTCCCAATTAAGGAAGCATCCGAACTATCAACAGCCGGCAGCTGTAACTGAAAGGAGCTATGCGGACTAGGCAAAAAGTCAAAATAAGCTTCATCCTGGTCAAAGTTCATTTCTGAATCAGGTTCAGAAACCAAAGGTGGCTGGGGTATGACAAGTATTTTAAAAAACTCTAAAATCAGGACAATAAATAAAGAATAACACTCAGAAAACAGGGCAATTCCAGACATGAAACAACCAGAGCCAGCTAACAGCTCCCAACAAAGGATTCCCCCAGGCAGGAATCAGCCAGGCCTTGAAGCTGCAACATTTTTAATGCTAATCAAGGTGATTAATTGCAAGATTCAAACTTGCCTCCAACAGACAAAAGTTCTTCCTCCTACTCTGGACCTTCCACAGATATATAAACCCCACTTGCCTAGTTTCCAACAGACCTCACAACCTTTGAGTATGTCTGCCATAGATGTGGGTGAAATGTCAGGAGAGATTGTTTCTGGAACATGGCCAGACAGGCTGGAGAACTCGCAGCACCTCTTGAAATAATCAAGCTACATCATGGAAGATAGAGCGAGCTTATAAATGAAACAACACGAAGGATAATATTCTGACTCAGGGTGCTTATGCACTGTAGAATTAATGTAACTTATACCACTTTAATTGCCATGACTCAGTGCTATGGAATAGTTTTAAAAGGTCTCTAACCTTCTATGAGAAAGAGTTCTGGTGCCTTTCCAAGCTACACCTCCCAGGATTTCGTAACATTGAGCCATGGAACTTAAAGTGGTGTTAAACTGCATTAATTCTACAGTGTAGGTGTACTCTCAGGTGGGCATTAATGGGATTCGACTTTTCTCTTCATTTCCGTGGATACACATGTATATTTTGTTCATGAAGATTTGAAGTGTAACATAACATCAATAAAAAGGAATTACAAGCAGAAACTTTCTCAGTAATACTTAGGCTGCCAGCAAGCCCATTATGGCAGTGAACATAACAATAATGGACTTTTAATATTCTTCTTTATGAGCAATACAAGAATAATGTTTATTTTAAAATCTCTGTTACAGAATTACTGCTAACCCATTTAGAAAGAATGCTAAAAAATATCTTAACATGGATTAATTTAGGGGTGGTCAACTTGTGGGCTTCTAGACATTGCTGGCTGATGGGAGTTGTGGTCATATATCTAGAGGGACAGTAATTGTGCCCTTCTCTAGCTTCATTACTCTCAATTCATGAATGGGAAGAGAAATCCCAAAGCTGTATCTTTTTTTCGACATACAGTATCCACCAGCAGCAGATGTTACTTGGCTGGAAACATGAAGCAATGTGAGATAGCATTCTGACTAAGGCATTCTCTTCCCAAGGAAGCAGATCCTTATTTTGTTTTAGCTAGGCCGTTAAACCCTTTTTGTTTTCCATAACTTTTGAGTGGTTTGAAATGCAGAGCTTGCAACTGGATTTTTAAATGTATTATAGCTCCCAGAATCTGTCAGCTATCCTAGACTCTGGTCTTATCAGCTTGGAGATTCTAGGGATCCCGATATACTATAGAATTATTGCAGTCTGATACCATTGCCATGGCTCAGTGCTATAGAATCCTGGGATTTGTAGTTTGGTTAGGCATTAGCATTCTTTAGCAGAGAAAGCTAAAGGCCTTGAAAAAACTGCAATTCTCATTATTTCATGACATTGAGCCATGGCAGTCAAAGTAGAGTTAGTAAAGGTATTCCCCTGACATTAACTCTGATTGTGTCTGACTCTGGAGGTTGATGCTCATCTCCATTTCTAAGCTGAAGAGCCGGCATTGTCCATAGACACCTCCAAGGTCACATGGCCGGCATGACTGCATGGAGTGCCATTACTTTCCCGATGGAGCGGTACCTATTGATCTACTCACGTTTGCATATTTTCGACCTGCTAGAAGCTGGGGCTAACAGCGGGCGCTCACCCTGCTCCCTGGATTTGAACCGCCAACCTTTCAGTCAGAAAGTTCAGCAGCTCAGTGGTTTAATCCACTGTACTACCAGGGGCTCCCGGTGTTAAACTGCATTAATTCTGAAGTGTGGATTCACCAACGTTACATTATCAAGGCTCATTTTAGCTCTGCTCTCCTTCCCTTATTTTTAAGTTTCTGTGCCACATTCCAACACTTTAAATTGTTTTAAAAACTCTAAATTGTACATTTTCTTAGTGTCCATTTCGAGATGATTCAGGAAGAATGTAATAAATTAACGCAGGCCATTCACAAACGTCCCAAAGGCAGGCTTGCCGGTAGCTCAAGACTTGTGGTACAGGTTCTGTCATCCACTTTTTAATGACGGGCCTTGCCCAAAAGCTGTTCTACAGATCACTGCACTATTTAGTGCAGTGTACACATTCCAGATTGTAAAGTCCTGTCAATGTGTACTCAGAAGAAACATACACAGGATTTAATAGTGTCTATTTCCAGCCAAGTGGATACAGAACTGTAGCTTCAGATTATGTATGAATGTATGTAATACAAATACACAAATAATCTATAAAGTTGCAATTCTGAATCAACTTGCCTAGGAGTAATCACTATGAAATCCTGCAGAACCTTTTATTAATTTACACCTGTTTTTGTTATGGATGACTGATTCTCTTATTCTACTCCACCTGAAACAGGTTTGTTAAGTTTGCAGGCATAAGCAGGTCAACAGTGTAAACGGTAGCATATTTACATCAAAGAAAGTTTCATTGGTTTAATCAGGTCTTAGGGTGAGTCCATAGAATTAATGCACCTTGACATCACTTTAACTACCATGTCTCAATGCTACGGGGTCCTAAGTGTTGTAGTTTTACAAAACCTTCTGTGCCCATCTCTGCTAAAGAATGCTGCTGCCTCAGTGAACTACAACTCCCAGGATTCCATAATGTTGACTCATGGCAGTTACTGTGGTATTACGATGCATTAATTTTACAATGTAGATGTACCCTAAGCAACCAGTCCATCCTCCAGGAAATAATGCCCAACTGCTCACTGGAGGGAAGGATATTAGAGGCAAAGCTGAAGTATTTTGGCCACATCATGAGGAGACAGGAAAGCTTGGAAAAGATCACGATGCTGGGGAAAATGGAAGGAAAAAGGAAGAGAGGCTGACCAAGGGCAAGATGGATGGACAGTATCCTTGAAGTGACTGGGTTGACCTTGAAGGAACTGGGGGCGGTGACGGCCGACAGGGAGCTCTGGCATGGACTGGTCCATGAGGTCACGAAGTGTCGGAGATGACTAAACGACTGACCAGCAGCAGGTTGGCAGAAGCTGGGTCTAACAGCAGGTGCTCACTCTGCTCCCCGGATTCAAACCAGCAACCTTTCGATCTGCAAGCTCAGCAGCTCAGCACTTTAACACACTGTCCCTATTCCGCGAAATAATGCCGGGCTGCTCACTGGAGGGAAGGATATTAGAGGCAAAGATGAAGTAGGGTTGTAGTATTCTCAGGAGAGAATACTTCTGGAACATGGCCATACAGCCCAGAAAACATACAGCAACCCTGTGATCCCGGCTATGAAAGCCTTCAACAACACAAAGATGAAGTACTTTGGCAACATAATGCGAAAGCTTGGAGAAGAGAATGATGCTGGGGAAAATGGAAGGAAAAAGGAAGAGGGGCCAACCAAGGGCAAGATGGATAGAAATTATCATTGAAGTGGCTGGCTTGACTTTGAAAGAGCTGGGGGTCGCGACGGCCGACAGGGCTGGTCCATGAGGTCACGAAGAGTCGGAAGCGACTGAATGAATAAACAACAAGAGGAGGCTCAAGACCTTGTACGACCCGGACCCTCAGGATTTCATTGATGTAAAAAAGTGTCGAGGCGCATTAGTTCCACAGAGTGGGCGCCCGCCCTTGCCCAAGACGTGGGCCTTGGAGGGGCGTTTCAGGAGGCGGGCTCCTCGAGGCCTCGCCCTCTTCCCGCCCTCTCCGGAGGGTCTCTCCTCAGAGGAGGAGGAGGAGATCCGCGGCTGCGCCTCCAAGCCAGAGGACGGCGGGGCGGGTCTCCACCAAACATTGAGGAGAAGAAGAAGGAGGAGAGGCGGTGGCGGGTCTCTCTCTTTTCCTATTTTGCGGATGAGGCAGGTCTTTCTCCCCCGAGCTCCATGGAGAAGGCGCAGAGCAGCGTCGGCGCGGAGGGAAACAACAACAGCGGCGGCGGAGGGAGCAACAGCAGCAGCCGGAGTAGCAGCCGTCCCCCTTCGGCGGGCTCCTCTCCGTCCTCTTCGGGCGGGAGAGGGCTGCCCAGCCGGAGGCCGGAGGGAGGGGGCAACAGCGGGAGCAGCCCCGGCTCGGCGGCAGCCAGCCCGGGGGCCAGGAGGACGGAGCCGGCGCTGGAAGGCGGCCTCAGCAAATACACCAACCTGCTCCAAGGATGGCAGAGCCGGTAATAAAAGGGGGGAAAGGGAGGAAGGGCTTCTTTTTCCCCTCAGGCGCACCTTTTTCCCTCAGGCGCACCTTTTCCCGCCCACGTCTACACTATATGCCAGGCATGGGCAAACTTGGGCCTTCCAGGTGTTTTGGGCTTCAACTCTCGCTCTTCCTCACAGCCTCAGGCCCCTTCCTTTTCCCCCTCAGCCGCTTAAGCGGCTGAGGGGGAAAAGGAAGGGGCCTGAGGCTGTGAGGAAGAGCGAGAGTTGAAGCCCAAAACACCTGGAAGGCCCAAGTTTGCCCATGCCTGCTGTATGCATTGACACCACTTGGCGCAATGCATGTTATGGAATTTGACAAGGTCTCCAGTCTTCTCTGCCCCAAAATGCTGGTGCCTCATCAAACTTTTTCACTGCTCCATAGCCGTTGTAATGCTAACTCTATCTTCGGCCCTCCAGGTGTTTTGGACTTCAGCTTCCACAATTCCTAACAGCGGGTAGGGAAAAACTCTAAACTGGATTTCTAACTGGAGCACACAATGCTCCTATTAAAGCAGCTCTAAACTGCCGGGCCCAATTCAAGGTGCAGGTTATGACCTATAAAGCCCTATACGGCTCGGGCCCTACCTATCTCCGTGATCGCATCTCCTCCTATGAGCCAGTGCGGATCTTGAGATCATCCGGGGAGGCTCTTCTCGTGCTCCCACCACCGTCTCAAGTGCGGCTGGTGGGGACGAGGGAACGAGCCTTCTCGGCAGTGCCCCCCCTCCGGCTCTGGAATGCACTGCCAAAAGAGATCAGGCAATCCCCTACATCAGGGGTCCCCAAACTAAGGCCCGGGGCCCGGATGCAGTCCTCCAAGGTCATTGACCTGGCTCCTGCCCTAAACCTTAGACTTAGGGTTGACCTAAGTCTACCTAGTCTTTGGAGGTCTTTTTGCTTAGCTATGGCCTTATGAAACCATCTAGATGGCTTTTAGAGGTCACTTTCCTTACCTATGGTCCTATGAGACCATCTAGATGGCCTTTGAGGGTCCTTTTCCTTACCTATGGTTTTATGAGATTATCTAGATGGCTTTTGGGAGCCCCTTTCCTTACCTATGGTCTTATGATCATCTAGATCAGGGGTCCCCAAACTAAGGCCCATGGGCTTCCAAGGTGATTGACCTGGCCTCTGTCCTAAACTTTAGACTTAGGGTTGACCTAAGTCTGAAATGACTTGAAGGCACACAACAACAACAATCTTAATTTTGGACTATTTCATCCTAGTCCGCCCCCTAACAGTCTGAGGGACTGTGAATTGGCCCTCCACTTAAAAAGTTTGGGGATCCCTGCCCTACATTATCCAATTTCCGTAAGGAACTGAAGACCTGGTGGTGTTGGCAGGTTTTTGAGTAATTATATTGGAATACCACTGATTTCTGTGCCTGAATATATTGCACAAGATTTCTCTAGCCTAAAAGGATACATTTTAATATATTGGGTTTATGGTTCCCGTCCCGTTGATCAGGTCATGTAAGTGTTATTTATTGCTATAATTGTATTATTTTACTTTGTTTAATAATGTGTTATTATGTTGCTATGTATTGTTTGTGTTGTTTTTATGATTGGAAACGGCCCTGAGTCCCATCTGGGAGATAGGGCGGTATATAAATAAAGTTTTATTATTATTATTATAGTAAAGCACAACACTCAGAAAACAGGGGAATGTATGGAGTGGAAACCTCACCTCTGCATAGATTTTGGGGACAGTCAAATTCTCCACCCTTTCATATATCTCCATCCAAACAACATCTGGCTCTATGGGTGATTCCAGTAATAGGTAAAGATATTTGTAGTGAATTGACTTAATGTGCTGCAAGGTAGATTGGGCTAGGGATAACTTTATGGAAGAGGCATAATTTAAAAAACTATCATGTCTTTTGTTTTGCCGAGTGTCTGTTCCTGTTGCAATGTATGAACTTCCTAACTGTGAGAGCTGTTCAGCAGTGGAACTCTCTACCCGAGAGTATGGTGGAGGCTCCTTCTTTGGGGGCTTTTAAACAGAAGCTGGATGGCCATCTGTCGGGGTGCTTTGAATGAGATTTTCCTGTTTCTTGGCAGGCAGTTGGACTGGATGGCCCGTGAGGTCTCTTCCAGTTCTATGATTCTATTCTATTCTATGAATTCCAGACAGGAAACAATCAGGGCCAGCTGACATCGCTGAACAAAGGATTCCCCCAGGAAGGAAGCAGCCAGGCTTTGAAGCTGCAAGGCCATTTAATGCTAATCAAGGTGGCCAGTTGCACCATTCACACTTGCCTCAAACAGACAAGAGTTCTTTCTCCCACCCTGGACTTTCCGCAGATATATAAACCCCACTTGCCTAGTTTCCAACAGACTTCATGACCTCTGAGGATGCCTGCCATAGATGTGGGTGAAACGTAAGGAGAGAATGCTTCTGGAACCTGGCAACACAGCCCGGAAAACTCACAGCAACCCATCTGGTAGGCTGTTAAGAATTGTGCGAGTTGAAGTTCAAAATACCTGGTTTGCCCATGCCTGAACTACATTCATGAGATGTGTGTTGTTTTCGTGTTTTATATGTTCAGGGTTTTCCATTTCTTTCGGGTTTTTTTATTATGTCATGCCTCATCTCAAGGTAAAGCACTGGCACTCTTTGGAAACCTCCTCTTCCAAAGAGCACCAATGCCTCACCAAACCATGACTCCCAGGGTTCGATTTAACATATGAACATAGTTCGATGCAATTGGAAGTCCTGGGAGCTTGACAAGGTCCTCAGTCTTTTCCATTCACTGAACTTCAAGGTTCCAAAAGATTGAGCCCTGGCGGTTCAAATGCAATCAAACTGCATCCATTCTACTGTACAGATGCATCCTTCTCTATCGGAGTAAAAATGGTTCCTGTGCCTTTAAGGGGAAGAAGGGAGGGCTTCAGCAGGTGCTGCTCCTTACCTGGTTGCCTCAGAGCAATCAGTGCCGCCTTCCACCAGCATTAAAGGCGCCCAGTTAGTTCTTCAGCTCAGGCCATAGAAGTTGCTGTCTTCCTTTCTTCCATTCTCTTCTTTGTGTAGCAGTCTTACGCCACAAGGAAATGTGGGCTTTGTTTGAACTCCGTCTGAAGCTCCAGAATCCCTGTTTGTTCCAAATGAGTCTTTCTCTCTTTAAGAGGCAGCAAAGCACAGTGCTCTTGAACATATCTTTTATTTATTTATTTTCCTTTATGCAACCTATTCTTTAGTGAGCTGAAGTAGGACATCAGTGCTTCTCATGAGATTTAGCGTGTACCAGCTCCCATCCAGTGGCATCCTATTTGTGCCCATTGGCTACAACTGTTTCTTGCCTGGAAACTGTCTGCAGACTAGCAGTCGCTAACTCATGGCTGCGAACTTTCCACAAACCACCACTTATGAGTATTATTTTAATTGCCATGGTGCCATCACAGGAGTTGTGGTGTGTTTAAAGCTCTTGAGCTTTCTCTGCCAAAGAGATCTGGTGTCTCACCAAGGTCCAACTCCCAGTATTGAGCCATGGGAATTAAAGTGGTGTCAAACTGAATTAATTCCCCAAACTAAGGTCCAAGGGCTGGATGCGGCCCTCCAAGGTCATTTACCTGCCCTAAACTGTAGACTTAGGGTTGCTGTAAGCATAAAACAACTTGAAGGTAGACAACAACAACAATCCCAATTAACTTTACTATCTCATCAGCCAAAAGCTGGCCCACACTTCCCATTGAAATACTGGTAAGTTTATGTTGGTTCAAATTGTTCTTCATTTTAAATATTGTATTGTTCTTTTATGGGGTTTTTTTGCACTGCAAACAAGATATGTGCAGTGTGAATAGGAATTTGTTCATTTTTCCCCAAACTATAGTCTGCTCCCCCCAAACAATCTGAGGGACCGTGAACTGGTGCTCTGCTTAAAAAGTTTGAGGGCCCCTGGTATAGATGCACCCATGTTTTCCCATTTTTGTCTCCACAACAACCTTGTGAAATAGATCAGGCTGCTGAAAGGGACACCTCCAAAGTCACTTTGTGGTTCAGTGGGCTGCAAAGGCCATCATCATGCAACTTGTTTGCCTCATGATCAGGCTAGTGGTAACTGCTAGACAAGACTTGTAATACCTGGCATTTGATGTCTCTCAGCTCTTGATAGTTTGACTACTGGTGTAGAACTGAGAAGCCCACTTTCTGCATCTTTGTGGCACATGTCATAAGAGGTGACTTTAATAATCTAAATAAGGACTAGAGGGCACTATATGGGACCCCCACCCCGGTGGCCACATGTGCCCAGAACTAATCATGCAAATAATTTTAAATACTTTGGTTGATAATGTGGACATAGCTGAAACTGTGCATGCCAGTGATCACTCACACCCATTGGTCATCTTGTCATGTTCATATATTGGGTTATATTCAAGGATATGGATAAAATATATAATGGGCACAAACTTTATTGGGATGAGCCAAAATGTTGCAAAATGGTGAGCAAGCATTTGTGCTCCGTTCATAACATCTAATGTTAAGCAGAGGAAAAGCTGGAAAAGTCCCTAGACCCTGGAAACCATGAGAGCTTGCTTGCTGTTTTACAATGTTTTGGTTAACCTTAGTAAAATTGTTGCCCATCAGTGGATTTTCGAAGCTGTTTCTTGTGGACAAATGTGACTACTTTTTACTTTGCATTCACATCACAGGAAAGGCGTTATTATTTGTTTTATGGTACTGCAGGAAAAAATGATTATGAAATATTTTTGAAAGCAAATTCAGGGCTCCTCCAGACTGTCTAAAAGCCTTGAGATTTGGTGGGAGTTACAACTGAAACCTTTTAAAATATCAATATGATATTTTTGTCTTTCTGTTTTTCTCTTGAATTACTGGTACTGGCCCCATTTTATTATTCCCTGCCTATTTCATCCTGGACATTACTGGGTTAAACGTTACTCGTCTGTGTTTGCTGTCTTGGTTTCTTCTATTATACGTTTTGGGCAGCCTTACTGATAGACATGTTGAATGGGGATGTGACCTTTGCTGTGGATGTTTCCTGACTATCCTGTAATTGCATTCATGGGTTAAAACTTCAAAAATGTGCTAGACAAGTAATGTGGATATTGGAGGGAGGAGCATGTAGAGGGGGAAGATAGAAGGAAACCACTTTTGCACTATAGTTTCATCACAGCTTTGGTGAGAGAAAAGAGTGATTGAAATGTACAGCTTGGGAGGAAAACTAAAATTTGCTACTAGAAGCAACAAAGTATGACCAAAACCTTGGATTATTCGAACCATGGATGTTTAATGGTATAAACAACCATTACAAGGCATTAGAAGACATAAAATCC
The DNA here is from genome assembly GCF_035594765.1 of Anolis carolinensis. Taxonomy (NCBI): domain Eukaryota; kingdom Metazoa; phylum Chordata; class Lepidosauria; order Squamata; family Anolidae; genus Anolis; species Anolis carolinensis. Next base: position 71,806,081 of record NC_085846.1, read on the forward strand.
CACATCAGAATCTCCCAGCATTTTTCTGAACTATTCAGCAGTCTGGAGAAGCTCACAGATCATTTTGAATTAATCAAGATCTTTGCGATTTTTTGATAATGAGATGAGTTGGAAAAGATTAGTTGTTGTTTTCATGCTTAGTTTAACAAGGAATGGAGAAAAAGAATTGTTTTCCTACTTGACTAATATACATTTATAGATATAAAAGGACCTTTTCAAATGATTCTTGAATATGGAACTGAGGAGCAGGTGTGTGAATATTTCTGGTGAGATTGTCAGTTATATATGTTTTTATTCCAGTTATCTTGAATCTTCTGGGATAATGGATTATCTGAATACACATCCCAGAAATGCACTACATTGATTTTCTTTTTCACTCTTTTGTTTGGCCATTACTGGATAGTTGGTTCAAAATGTTGACATTTTGGTTTATGATAATTATTTGACACTTCTATACAGCAGTAAGGTGAATGGCATAAGCTGTGCACTTTTTTGTTACAAGTATCTCGTTAAGAGAAATTAAAAAAATATTAAATGCATGACACAATATCCTATATAAAAAAGGGAAGGAATGTTTTTAAAATGAGTCTTATGACACCTGGCCAACAGATTTATTCCAAAACAGGCTTCCATGATGTATAACTCATTTCTTGAAATGGGCTCAAAAACAAGGTAAGGTTTTTCCCTGACATTAAGTCTAGTTTCCAACCCTGGGAATTGGTGCTTATCTCCATTTCTAAGCCAAAGAACTGGAGTTGTCCATAGATACCTTCAAGATCATGTGGCCAGCATAACTTCATGGAGCGCTGTTATCTTTCCATTGATCTACTCACATTTGCATGTTTTTGAACTGCTAGGTTGGCAGAAACTGGGGCTAAGAGCAGCAGCTCAGCTCACCCCACTCCCCAGATTTGAACCGCTGACCTTTTGGTCAGCAGGTCAGCGGTTTAACCTGCTCCGCCAAACAAACTCCCAAAACAGATTATGATGGCATAAATTGGTTAGTCTTTAAATATTTCATAAGTCTTCTTTCTTCTGCTTCTCTTTTTGTATCCAAATTGACTGATGTGAGTAAACTTATACCTTTGCTCAGAAGTAACTGTGATTGAGTTATTCCCAGAGCTTAGGATCACAGCCTTTTTCTTATACCTTCTCACCCAAACAACCCACTTTTTTTAATAGTTGAAATACTATTGGAAAACTACTTTTCAAAATAATGAATATGGTGACATGCTTCGGATATCCATAATTTAGTAGTGTTGGGATGACGCTTCCGGCTATCATCTTACTACCCTTTCATGGTTATGAAGGCTTTTAGGATGTCATCATATTCATTCTTCTTAAAACTGAATTTCCATGCCTTGCTTTGTGCATGTTATTTCCAAGTAAGCATAACTGAAACCTTTCCCTGATGTACAGTCATCGGGTGAAGAAGGGGGGGGGGATCTGTTCTTTGTTGGCATGAAAAGCTTTTGGATTTGACAATATTGATTTTTTAGCTTTGCGTATTTTCTAGATACATTATGAGCAATCTGTTTTGTACAAGGCAACTCTGCTTCTTGTGGGCTTGAAGGTGGATGTAACCAGCTGTGAAGAAAGAGTGAGCAGAAAATGTGCTGTGATCTGTGGGTGGATATAATTCCCACTATTGTCTTACTGCTTATCAGATTTGGAGTAGAATTTCCTAAGATAATCTGGTAGAGGATAGTTTAAAAAAATAGACATATTTCTTTTAACAATCGCAACTATTTTCAGTGGTAAGTTGGCAGGGACCAAGGCTTTGATCTCCTGGTTAGTAGGTCTTATTTCAAGTTTTAAAAAGCAAATTAAAGGGGAAAAACATTGGGAAGAGGGAGAAAGATTCAAGAAGTTATTCAATAAAGCAGTGTTTCTTGAGTTCTGATCAGGTTGCTCTCATTTTTACCACATCCTCAATAGATTTCTGAATTTAAAACAAGCTACAACAATAACAAAATCATAGTAAACTATTGTGTAAGTCTAAAAGCACTTTAAGATAATTGACAGAAACTTAAGTAGAAAGTAAATATGTTTAGGTTTCTTTCTCTCTGAACAAAATATACTTTTGGATACAGAGTAACAGAAGTCTCCATGCTATTCTTAACAACATTTTGAGTGTAGGCATACCATGGCTTTATGTAATGCCATTGTATGATATCTGCTCTGCTATTTTCAGTCCCTTACCCTGTTAGATGCCCAAATAATCTTGGATCTTGGAAACTAAGCACAGCTGCATCTGGTTAGTACTTGGATGGGAGACTGCCAGTGAATACCAGGTCCTGTAGGCTCTATTTCAGAACAAAGTACTGCCAAAATATTTCTGAATATTACTTGCTTAGGAAAAACTGTGGAATTTATGGTGTTACCATAAGTTGATAGATAACTTGAAAGGAATTTTGCACACACACCCTGCTAAGATGTGAATATTTTGGTTTACTCTCTCCTGTGATCCAGTGAGCTCTTCATTAACTGGGTGGGTTTAAGAAAAACACATTATTAGTGTACATGTGAAGTAATGTTCCACTGTGTCTGGCTTTACTGTTACATTGCATCATCTGACCTGACATTTTGTTGCTGACTCACCATATTTAAAGAGAAGCTGTTATATCCTGAATACTTTGTTGTCATCTGTAGTCATGACTGTGTTCCTGTTTATTCTAGGCTCTGAATAAATCAGTCACATAATTCCAAGTACAGATCCTTGTAGGAAGTACTGTTTACTTGTCCTTTGTGAATTTTTTTTCTTGTTGTTTAAAATATTTGTTTGCCACTTCAAAGGGGAAGACCATCAAAGCAATTAGTGTACTTAAGTCACTCCTGTAGTGAGATAAAGATCTGTGTGAGAGAACAATGTGACCATTCAGTTTCTCAGGATCTTTGGCAAAAAGCTATGTCAAAAACTTTTTTACAAATCCAAATACACAGTGTTCACTAGATCCTCTGTGTTGTGTGCTGCTCAAGAACTTCTAATACTATGAATCAAAGGTTGCCTTTGCAAAAGCCATGCTAGTCTTCTTGGCAAAGCATTTTACCTTTTCCATTTGTATATTTCATTTTGTTAGCCTTAATGCCTGCCATTTTGCTGGGCCGAGATTTCAAGTGTATAACTTGATGGTGTTGGCACTGTGTCTGCAGTATTCCAGTCCTACAGTAAGAAGATTAATTTGAGATACAATGTGCAGAAGGGAAGAGATAAGGGAAAGGAATGGTCAGGGGAGAGATTCCTCTCCTTTTCATGCAACTCGCAATCAATTTTGTAGTATTGATGATTACTGGTAAATCCTAAATGATTCTGGGAAACCTTCTGATTCTGGTGCTATATTGTTGGCTGGATTTGGTCCATATCTAGATGAGGTATGGCAAATATTGTAACCACCAAGGCTTTTTGTGGAAATCTCTCAGGAACTTGTCAGTATCTCACTCTCTTGAGGAAAAGGGGAATTCTTAAAATATTTACTTTTTAATTGTAGAAGATACATAATTTCCTCTTTTCTCCCAGACTGTTGTCCAGCTGTTGAAAGGATGCTCTTTTTCAGTAATTCGGCTTCTATAACTAGGGCCTAAATTAAACTGCTAGACTCATCATGAATGAATTGTTGCATGGTAAATCAGTACACTTTGATAAATTCCATTGAATTTGTTCTGTTTAGGATAAGCATTTGGATTCAGGCCAAGGAAATGAAAGGCCATCCTTATTGACAGTCCATATGTGTTTCCAGCACAGTTTTATGTGTGTATACCAAGGCCGGGAGTTGTGTGACCCTTATGATATTAACTCTGTTTTCCAGCATTCCACACAATTGGTGGTTAGAGTTATTGCACCAACTGGAAGGGTAAAATGTTCCCGTTATGATATATACTGGTGGATACTATTGAGTTGTCAGTTTCTTTATCTCGTGCTTTACTGAGTTGTCAGTTGCTTCATCCAGTGCTTGAAAAGTTGCCTTTCAGATTGGGGAAGATTAGAAGCAGGATATAAAGCAAAGAGTTGCTGGTGGATAGAATTGAAGGGGGTGTCTGGATCATAGCCATTATGTATTGAACTCTGCACCATTCTAGGCGATCTATGGGGTGAGGTGGCAAACAAATAAAGTTGCAGATCCCTGGCTGAGTTAATACTTTCAGTTCTGTAGTGTATTATGCTGAAGAAACTAATGTGTGAACATTACTGCAGTGAAATGCAGAATACTCTTCATGATGTTTTGCTCTCTTCCAAAGCTGTGATGATTTAGAAACTCTTCAATAATGCAATAAGAGATATCATTAAAAAGAACACCACTGAATTCTCACAGAATTACAATTTAACTCTTGTGTCATTCAAAGTGAAGCATTTTGGGATCCCACTTATTACAGTGGTGATTTAAGCACGTCCATTGTTCTTCAATGTTACTGTAGAGTTAATATGCAGCATGATTATCTTCATACAATCTGATTATAAATTATCAGCTAGTTTTAAAAGAGAGTATTCCTTAGAGTAGCTGCAGTATATAAATTCATGATTGTTATTCTGAAGTATTTACATCTTGCCACACTACTGGAACATAAAAAGCCTAGTTTTATTAGGTCTGCCAGATAATTAAGCCAAAGTTTGAAAAGCATACATCATAAATCTAAATTAAATAGCACTTCCTCTAAGACAAAGAGGATGGTTGTCACGACCCAGGCAGCAGAGCACCAATAACCATACACAGAGGCCAGAATCTATCTAATATCTTTATTAAGGAAATATGTAAAGTTAATAAAAGCAAGCGTATGAATTAGTCCAGGAGTAGACCTTTCAGGAAAGGTCAAAATTAGTCCAAAGAAGCAATGTCCAATATGAAATATTAAGGTCCAAAGTTGTAATCCAATAACCGAAACACTCACTTGCCAAGCAAGTGAGGGGAGATGACAAGTCCTTAGTCCATGAACTTGAGCAAGGCTAGGAAATAACTTGATTCTTGAAACACAAGGCTTGATTCGAGGCAGCAAGGAAACGAGGAGCAAGAATAGGATCCGTGGAATTACTTGGCGAGGTCCGGAAAACAAGACAAGATCCGGAGAGTAAAACAAGGCTGGAAACGAAGGCTTGAAATCGGGAACGAGGCTTGAAACAGGAACGAGGCTTGGAAACGGAGTAGCTGTCCACACACGCTACTCCGGTAGCTGACGAATTGACTCCGCAAGATCCCTTTGTGGGTAAAACACCTAAATAGGGTCCCGTTTTCCCGCCAAAGAGCAGTTCTCTGGAGAACCAGAAACGAAAGCTATTCTCTGAGTCCAGATGTGTGACTCCTTAAAGTTTCCCATGGAAAGCAGACTTAATCAGCTGAATGCTTAGCAGCTATCCTCGCACTCCTGCGAGAGGCCGCTTGAACTCCCCTCTGTTGTTTACAAAACTCATGGCGAGAAAACGTAGGAGATTTAGGTTCAGGGCTTGTTTGACAGACTTCTGGAAGACAAATCTCTTGCAGGTGCAAGATTTCCAAATCTGGCTGGGAAAGTTCCAATTCTGACTGAAACGGTGAAAAACCCCAGTTTTCCTCTTCATCTAGCACAACAGTGCCAGGAACGGGACTACATGGCCCATGACTCATCACACTATCCCCCTCCTCAAGCCCCCTCTCAAACTGGGACTCTCTCCCCGAGGCGCGAGGCCGCGGCTTGGCGGGATAGGTCTGATGGAAGCGGCGGGTTAAATCGGGAGCGTGGACTGTGGAAGCGTCTTCCCAAGAGCGCTCCTCGGGGCCAAAACCCACCCAGTCAATGAGATATTGTAGGCGGCGGCGGTGAAAGCGAGAATCCAAAATGTCCTGAACCTCGAACTCCTCCTCCCCATCTACTAAAACAGGAGTGGGAGCCGGCCGGTCTGCATCAGGGCGCACACCATCCGCCGGAAGGAGCAGGGAGCGATGAAACACTGGATGAATGCGCATAGAGCGCGGAAGTTGGAGTTTGAAAGTCACGGGGTTAAGTTGCGCCACCACTGGATAGGGGCCAATGAAACGGGCATCTAACTTCCGGCAAGGGCGATGGGAGGGCAAAAAACGAGTGGACAGAAGAACCCGGTCTCCTACCTTGATTTCGGGGCCCGGTTGGCGATGTTTGTCAGCGTGGCGTTTATAGTTCTCCTTGGCTTGGTCCAGTTGCTGGAGCAAAAGTTGTTGCACCGCTGTGAGTTCCTGCAGCCAGTCCTCTGCTGCGGGAACTTCTGAGGTTTCAATGACTGGGGGGAAGAAACGTGGATGGAAGCCGTAGTTTGCAAAGAACGGGGTTTCTTTAGTTGAAGCCTGGACCCCATTGTTGTAGGCAAACTCTGACAGCGGTAACAGGGAAGCCCAATTGTCCTGTTGGTAGTTCACATAACAGCGAAGGTATTGTTCCAAAGTGGCATTGGTGCGCTCAGTTTGCCCATCCGTTTGGGGATGGTGAGCCGAAGATAAACGAGAGTCTATGCCCAATAGTTTTTGTAGTGCTTTCCAGAAACGAGAGGTGAATTGGGACCCACGGTCTGTGACCAAACTCTTGGGCAATCCATGCAATCTGAAAACATGTTGGAGGAATAGATCTGCAGTCTCTTTGGCCGTGGGAAGGCCATCACAGGGAATGAAATGGGCTAACTTGGTAAAAAGGTCCACCACCACTAGGATCGTGGTGAATCCACAGGAAGGTGGTAGATCGGTGATAAAATCCGCAGAAATTATTTCCCATGGGCGAGATGGGGTAGGGAGGGGATGTAGAAGCCCTGAGGGCTTTTCCCTTCTTGTCTTGGAGCGCTGGCATACTGGGCAGGTGTTGACATATTTTTCCACATCCTTGCGGATCTTGGGCCACCAGAAATCTCTTAGGATCAAATGCATGGTTTTGAATAGTCCGAAATGCCCTGCTGGCTTGCAGTCATGACACAGACGAAGTGCTTTTTCCCTGCCCGGCCCTGGGGGGATGTAAACATGATTTCTATAGCAAAGTAGCCCATCCTTAAGCGAAAAGGGAAAATGTAGCCCTTGGCGAAGTTGATCCTGTGCCCAGGCATCTGCAGATACGGTTGGATTGCAATTTCCAGCAGCCCATGCTGGATCAGCCAATTGTGACGAGTGTTGGAAACTGAAGTTCAGAAACATCTAGACCAGTGGTTATCACCAGTGGGTCCCCAGATGTTTTTACCTTCAAATCCCAGAAATCCTAACAGCTGGTAAACTGGCAGTTTCCATCCCTGCTCTAGGGATATGCTTATTCAGATCCTTAATAATGTTCATATTAGAAGTTATGTTAAGTTTCTTAAATCACCATAATGTGCGATATTATACTTTATTAAAATACTTTAAAGTAATTGCATTCTGATTTAAACTCTTGATATTCAAAACCATATTTAATTTTTATTTTTTGTTGTGTGTCTTCAATTTGTTTTTGATTTGTGGCAATTATAAGGTAAATATGTAATGGGTTTTCTTGGCAAGTTTTGTTCAGAGGGTTTGCCTATGCTTTTCTCTGAGGCTGAGAGAGTATGACTTGCTCAAAGTCACCTGGTGGGTTTCTGTGGCAGGGTTGGAGTTTAACCCTAGTCTCCAAAGTCACAGTCAGAATCTCGGACTGCTACAACATGCCTACTTTTTATTTATTACCACCATGGGAAGTACTAATTAACAACAAGAAGTGGAAAACCTGTTTTGCTTGTATCAGTACGAATCTAGAATAATGCAGTTAATCCTGGTTTTGCCTTTCTCCAGTGCTTGGCATCAGATAGTACTATTTATGCTTCTCTGTGTTTGTATTATATATTATGCGGTAGTAAAATTCTTCTGTGTAAGTTAGGTTTTTAGAACTGATTGGCTGTATTGATGACTGTAATAGGCACTGGAGATTTTATGAGTTCTGAGCTATAGGGTGCTTAAGTTAAATTCAAGTATGGTGATCCTTATAATTTTATCTGTTATCATCATTTCATCATCATAATAATCATCATTATTATTATTATATTTATTTATACCCCATTTTATCTCTCCAAAGAGGACTCAAAGCAGCTTGATATAAAAGCATTGGTATCCAGTAGAGGAGTGTAGAAAGGGCATTCTGTTGATGCCTGATCCCCAACATCCCAATTTTTAAAAAAGCTAATTTTCAGAGTGTGTCCCCAACCCAAAAACTGCTGCAAAAATGTGGCGGGGATGGATGTATTCTTGCCTCATCTGTCTCTGTAGAAAAAACTGGAACATCTGACTTTATTCCTGGTTGTGCCTGGAGTGAGGCTGTGGAATATTCAGGAGGGAATGGCTTTCCAGCTCCTGGTTTAGTGAGAATGGTTAGTTGTGCCTTGGAATTCTATTATTTCAGATTATAACAGGTTAGTGAAAAGTTCCTGAAAAGGAAGAAAGCACACAGTTTATAGTTTTATAACAGTTAATAAACAATTTGTACAATTTTCTGACTTGACAAATGAAGGTCACTCTCTTATACCCACTTGATTGTGAGTTAGCCCCATTAAATTCACTGGAACTTGCTTTGGAGTAAATATAGTGAGTTTTTTCTGTGAGTCAGCTCAGTGGATAATCTAATATAGTATGTGCTATTGTCTGGCACCTGGATGTTTCATGCCTTTCCTGACATTAGGATTCAGATGACTGATTCTTACAGCAAGGGTCTGCTTAGACCACTTGAGTTGTCAGTAGGTCCTCTAGCACCAAGGAGAAGAAATGCTGGTGCCATTTTCAGAGTCTTTCAAAGCTGAATATTTGATCTCTTGGTGCTGTTTCTTGGGGTTGGGATTCCTTTATACCTCTCTTCAGGTCAGATAAAGGCAATTTTGTAAAAAAAACCAAACAAACTTGATTTTGTCAACATTTGTGTGCTGTTTTCATCACCTGAAACCCTGGTCTGTATACTGCCACCGTTTGGAGTGCTTTTGATGTTGACAGCAGACCATTTTTTCAGAGGCTTCTAAGTTGTGGAACTCTCCATCCTTCTGTGTTTGATACCACATTGAGTTCTGCTCATTGTGGTTCTTTAAGGATTTCAATTTTGGTCTCTGCCATTTTAGCTCTGACTTCTCATTCTGGCTTGATTAGCATCTTAATGTAGTGACTTGATGGTCTTCAAATATGATTCAACGTGATGCTGAATTATTCCAGTTCTTGTAACATAGTTAATTTCTATTCTCCTGACATTTTTGTGTTAAGAGAGCCAATGGTTTGTAGCAGGATAATATGACTGTGAGCCGGCCTTGGTCTTTAATGTTGCAATCAGAAACTGAGACTATTATGACTAAATCAGGCAGTGACATTTGCCAACTATGGGAGTGTCACAGATGGCTTCCTACTTAAATATAAAACAGCCAGCCTGGGACTAGTCCCAACTCTGTCTCGGGAGAATGCCTTCTAAGTGAGCAATAAAACCCGATGTCTGAAGCCTGTTGTGTGAGAAGCTGGTTACAGAAAATGAAAGGAACTTTGTTGACCGTGGCTGTGAAGTAGTTAGATTTTACCTACGACTAAACTAACAATGTTTTGATGTGAGGAAAACAATCCTTAATTGTTTTTTGGAGTACTGTGTAGAATGGTGTTGCGCAAATATCATGCAGGGTATGCGTCAAGAAATGGAATGTCAGCCATTTGTCAGAGTTTGCGAGACTTAAGTTGGTGATAAAGGAGTGATTTGGAGGTTTCTCATTCATACATAAGTCAAAATTGAAACAGTGGTAACAAAAACAAATGATTTAATCAGTGTCCATGTCATCCATGATAACAAATTATTCATTCATATTATTGTTATTTGCTGCCAAGCTGGCTTCACTTTATAGTGACCCTATGATTGAGAGACTTCCAACAACCCCAGTCACCCAAAGCCGTCAGTTTGCTTGTCTTACTTTTTCTTGCCTAATGTCTCATGGCATTAGCATTTTGTCACCCTTACTTACCATTACCAGCATCATCAACAGCACCATTATTTATTTATTTATATTGCTACCAATGTACATGGTGCTTTACAAGTAAAACAACCAGAAACAGTGAATCTTGCCAAAGATGAACAATCTAAAAGATATGCATAGGGTGAGCCAAATGTCACAAAGGGGTTTCAGTATCTAATAACTCCTTTATTTGTGTTTTTAATTTAGAGTACCGTAATATCATGTGCAGTATATATAGGAAATAAATTTACATTACATATGAAAAAATCTATAAAGAAAAATAATTTCAAAAGTTACTAAAATGTCAGATTCCTTTTTGACTTTTGGCCCATGCTTATATACGTAGGAAAGAATAATAAAACATAAAATTGTGCTACACAGTTGTAGACCAAATTATTCAGATGAAATATAACAAATCTAATATAATATCCTTACTTAGGTGATCCCTCGTTGTCAGAGTATGATGGCCTTACAAGTCTAGTGTCCTGGCGGTGGGAACATACCGTGTTTCCCCGAAAATAAGACAGTGTCTTATATTAATTTTTGCTCCCAAAGATGCTCTAGGTCTTATTTTCAGGGGATGTCTTATTTTTCCATGAAGAAGACTTCACATTTATTGTTGAACAAAAAAATGAACATTTATTATATACTGTACAGTAGTTGTCATCATAAACCAGCATAACCAGACAAACTGAATCCTATCAAGAATTTATTGTTACTACCAATATTTCCATGTACAACACTTTATGGTACATATATTTACCGATCCTGCATGCTCTGGTGTTGTGTTCGGTGGGCATGCTTCCAAACAATAAAGTTGCTAGGTCTTACTTTCAGGGGAGGCCTTATATTTAGCAATTCAGCAAAACCTCTACTAGGTCTTATTTTCTGGGGATGTCTTATTTTAGGGGAAACAGGGTAGGTGACTGTAGAGCCCTGTTCTTGACCCACATGTTCTTCCACAGTGAGGACATTGGTTTCCAGGTGGAAGGCGGTCCCTGTCAGGGTTGGCTTGATACACCTTCCTCTTGGCACATTTCTCCCTTTTGCCCTCCATTCATGCCTCTTCAAATTGCACAGTATTGCTGGTCACAGCTGACCTCCAGCTAGTAACTGAAAGATAATAAGTTAATATTAAACTAAAATTTCAAAAGATTCAAAAACAAAGTTTGTGGTTAAGAATGGTTATTATTTTATTTATTTATGCCCTGCTTTATCTCCCCTGAAGGAAAAAGCATAATCATAACCATTTCAAATATAAAAATATATCAATGTTAAAACAGGATCAAAATATTGAGGGAAAGAGCAGTTTGCAAATTTTCATTTCCAAGAGTACAGAGTAGTGACTAAAAAGGGACAAAGCTGAGCCAAGGAAGAGGAAACTCTTGGTTGGGTGACAAGCCTAGAATTCCTAGAATGCAGCTGTTGAGAAGGTTGGTAAAAAAGAAATAAGGGCTAAAGAACAGAGGGGAGCTATGTTGTAAGGCTTTAGATGTAAAAACAAGAAACTTGCACTGAATCCTAGAAGGAATGGATAACCGACGAAAAGATATCAAAGGTGTGGTAACATGAATAAAACAATGGACCAAAAAGATATTAACAGCAGAATGTTGAAATGGAATTAAGAGAACTAAGTTTGATAATAGAAGACCAGTCATAAGATTACAATAATTAAGGTGAGAAAGGACCAATACATGAACTTGGTCATGCCTTGAGCATACCTTCAGAATGCTTCAGAACCCTCCCTGTTGGGTTGTTGTGTGTTTTCCAGGCTGTATGGCCATGTTCCAGAAGCATTCTCTCCTGATGTTTCACCCACATCTATGGCAGGCATCCTCAGGGGTCACCTCACAACTTCTGAGGAGGCCTGCCATAGATGTGGGCGAAACGTCAGGATATAATGCTTCTGGAATATGCTGCACACAACAACCCAGTGATTCCGGCCATGAAAGCCTTCGACAATGCAATGTTGTTTTCATAATTTAAATTCAGCCACAGTGGGGTTTTATTAAAAGTAAGCCTTTTATATAGGAGAACACTCACTTTCAAAATTATTTCATTTAATTAACTGTCCTGTGGATAGAAATAAATATTGGAACGTTTTAATCATTTAGTGTTTGTTTATTGTTGCTTCAGCCATTTTTCAAAATCACATTATGTACATACTAGCACAAGATGTAGGATACTAAGTTATAACAAATGAAGTTAGAATTTAAAATGTGCACTTCAATCTGTTCATTTAAAAAAAAAAGAAAATGACCACTTGAATTGTTTGCGTGTACGTGTTAATGCTTTCTTCATAACACTGAAGTTTTGCTGTTTCCTGGCAGTAATTCTTGCTGAGGGAAGAGTGTTGCGAAAATGGAAGATAAACTGCTGAGATCTAGGGAGGAAGGGAAGCATCAATAACCTCAAGACAGCACTATGCTGACTCAAATTAATTTGCATATCATGTTGTGCAATGATGATAGTGCTAGACTTTCTGCACTTTATCAGCAGTGTAAGTGCCAAAACATTTCAGTGGTGTGCTCATAATGTTCATAATCTTCCTGGTTGTTTACATATTAAAATAATATTACTGGATCTTACACTGTACACATGCTTTATTTAATAACCTTCTCATTAGTTTGGCTGGTATTCTTCTATTGCAAAGCAAGCTATACAGTTGTCCCACCATATCCACTGATTCTGCACCCATGGATTCAACCATCCATAGCATGAAAATATTTTTTTAAAAAAAATCCCAAAAAGCAAATTTTAATTTAGGCATTTAAGTCAAGGGACACTATTTTACTACGCCATTGTATATATGGGGATTTCAGCATCCATGGATTTTGGTCATGGAACCAAACCCAGCAGATAGCAAGAATTCCACTGTATAGCAATTTGTCAAACATATTAAAGGAATATATTTACTGCTAGTTGAGGTAGCAATACAACTCTGAAGTCTTAGCATGGCATTAAACAAGACACACTGTGTGGCTTTGTACCTTAGACCACACACCCTGTTTATATATATTTTGTTTCAAAATCCAAAGTTCAGCAACAGAGAACATACACAGTTTTGGCAGTAACTATCTTGAATGGCTTTTAGTGTCAGAGAGAGGGTGTAGTCTTCTGTTTCTGGCACTATTACTGGTTACATAAAGAGCAAAATACTTGCATTTTGACTCACTCTTGTTACGCTTGTCCTGTTATAGGCTAATTCTGTTAGGGGGAAAATTACAGATGAGGCACTGAAACAGATAATTATTTGCAGCATCCCCCAGGACCATTTCAGCAAAATCTAGATTGTTACATAGTGTACAAACAAAAATGTGTTGAAGGATATTATTTGAATAACAAGAAAAGGCACAAACCTTAACAAGGGCTGGGCTTTAGTACAGCAGATTAAACCACCAGCTGTAATAAATCTTGTCAGTCGAAAGGCTGACAATTTGAAACTTGGGTCAGGGTGAGCTCCTGACCTTTAGCCCAGCTTCTGCCAACCTAGCGGATCAAAAGCAAAATGTGAGTAGATAAATAGGGATCTCTTAAAAGCAGGAATGTATTAAAGCATCCATAAGGAAATGCCAGGAAAATACCGGTGATATGATTTAAAGGAGGAAGTTATGAACAAAGTTCTTCAGCAGGTAGATGGAGCGACAGCACCCCCCCCCCCCGAGAGGAACTGAGAACAAGCCTCCGTGAAGCTGAAGATGGGAAAGCCTATATACCTCTATCTATGTTTGATTGTCTGTCTTGTTTGTATAAAAACGGCATCGAATGTTTGCCGCATATGTATGTATTGTGATCTGCTCTGAGTCCCCTTCAGGGTGAGAAGAGCGGAATATAAAAATACTATAAATAAATAAATAGTATATAGCTTTCAAAGCATATCTGGACTTACATTTAGACAACATTTCACTCTTCCTATTTATGGAATAAAGGTTGAATTGATTAAGATTGTACTGTCTGCATAAACATTGAAGTGAAATGTGGAATTGATAGACAGGTGGCCTAGCTTGGGTAATAGTAATTCATTTGCCTGCTTCAATACTAAGATCTGGCATCAGATGATTGAAGTGTCAAGCGCAGGTATTTATTTATTTATTTATTTATTTTATTTACAGTATTTATATTCCGCCCTTCTCACTCCGAAGGGGACTCAGGGCGGATCACATTATACATATAAGGCAAACATTCAATGCCTTAACATAGAACAAAGACAGAGACAAACGCAGGCTCCGAGCTGGCCTCGAACTCATGACCTCCTGGTCAGAGTGATTTGTTGCAGCTGGTTGTGCCACAGCCCGGGCCAGGTAGATATCTTCTTCTTTTTTCCTGTTTTTGTTTGCATTCAAATCATTTTTTAATTATGGCAAATCTAATGTGGGGCTTTCTTGGCAGGATTTGTTCAGAGGGGGTTTGCCTTTTCCTTTCTCAGGAGCTGAGAGAGTGTAACTTGGATAAAGCCACCCAGCGTATTCTCATGGATGAGAACTCTGTTCTCCAGAGCTGTAGTTCAATATTCAAATCATGACATCAATACAGTCTTAATATGACTAAATAGTGACAGAGAGGCAAGGTCTCGTGATGCCTTCTTTCCACTATTTTATCCATCAGATGTTATTTGCAAGATTTTTGGCTATTGCTGTCCTCTTAATATGCTTGTTAAGTGGTTGCCAATGTATGTACTTAAGCCCACTGATTTCAATGAGGTTGAATGTATTTAACTCTGGCTTGTATTGTGGGATATGTATGTAACTTAGTATATAACAAAGTCATATTTTTTCTACTATTTGACTGAGAAATCATTCAGCTTTCCATATAAAGAATGATAATCCTAGATATCATGGTTACTTTTTTGACATTGTTTTTGGTGAAACGTTTTGAATGTAATGAATATAGAACAATGAAGATAAAATTGCATGCAGTATCTAAATGTTATTACATAGCTTTTCCTATAAAATATTATGAAATTGAATTCCATGTTCTTAATTAAGAGATTTGGTGTGAAGATGTAATTTAGATATGAAGCAAGTATGCCCCCATCAAATTAAAGATTGAAGTGCCGATAGCTGCAGCTTTTCTATTATGTGTCAACGCAGAAGAATGAAATATCTTCATGACTTTCCTATTTCTCAGTATAATTTAGTAACAATCAGTGAAACTATCAGCTTGAAGCTTGGTTGTATCCAAGGTGAGACCTTGACAAAGGCTTCATACAAGAAATATAGGTTAAAGTAAAAGTTTTGTTTAACTGAAAGCTTTCGTCTAACTGCAAGTTATCTAACTACAGCACTTCTTTTACTGCAACTCCTTTGGGAACTGAAATAATTTCAAGGTAAATGTGATGAAGTAAGGAAGATGATACTTCTAAAAATGAATTAGGTATCTAGTTTTATCAAAAACAGTGATGAATGGGGCTAAAAGAAGAATACAGTTCAGTTTGTTGTGTTTAGAAATCGCTGGAATAGGTTAGTTATTTATTTTCAATTTGTTTCATTGTTGGCAAAAGGTCTAATTCCAGCTAACTTCATTAGTACATTGTTTAGGAGCTTTATTTGATGAACGGAGTAATTAAAGTATATTCTTCTCTGATGCCTCCCTAATGCATAAGTTCATTTTGTGGTACTGTAATTTTCTGTAATTTTCACATGTCTATTGTGTTTTTGTGGCGGGGAAAGAAGTGACTTTGGTTTTATTCACCAATTAATTTTGAATCTCTTACTCTTAGTTCCTGGCATTTTGCCTTCATCCAAAATTATTTAGTGAAGAAATATATAAGCTTTCCACTACGCTAGAGTTGGTGTGGTATTGTGAGTTTTTGTTGTTGTTGCATGAATTGTTATATTATAATCCCTCCTAATTTTAAGAATAGACTTCTATACTGTGCTTTATCTGGGGCTGCCCTTGCCGAGTTGTCTATCACCCACTGAACTGTTTTCTGAACACTTCACTATGTCTTTTTTCTCCCTTTCTGTCATGATCACAACACAACTTTGCCCTTTCTCCATGTGAATTCAGTTTCTAGGGATTGCTGTAATATCACTTTCAGGTGTCCTACTTCTTTCTTCATTAGGTGGATAGTAAAACAAAAATAAAGTATGGTACAGAATTAATTTTACCATGATATAGTGTTACATTAATGGAACTGTTGGGAGATAATATAATACATTTTACTTATTCTGTAAGTTCTTTAAGAAGTGTTTGCTATTCAGTTTGCTTGTAAGAGTGAAAAACTCTCGAGTGAGGATGTTGATACAAACACAACCAATGGGTTTTCTTCTCCAACTCTGTGTATGTTTAGGGAATATACATGGTTATTTTTATTTGCAAAATTAGATAATAATCATTGTGCCTTGTATTTCTATTTTCTCATTAACAGGTACTTTGTGCTGGATTTTGAAACTGGAATTCTACAGTATTTTGTGAATGAACAAAGTAAAAACCAGAAGCCACGAGGGGTGCTGTCCTTAGCTGGGGCTATAGTTTCTCTCAGTGATGAAGCCCCGAACATGTTGGTGGTATACTCAGCTAACGGAGAAATGTATAAACTGAGAGGTATAATATTGCTTTCTTTAAAAACCCAAACTTAGTGTTTTTTTTTGTCATTTTGTCATTTTGCAGTTTTACATTTACTGAATTATGGCAAATGCTCTAATTGGTTTATGTGGGATAAAACTATTATCACTGAAACTGAAAAAAAACACCTTTGGAGTTGAAATGTTCTAGGGCTGATTCAGGCAACCTGCTTCACATGAGGATCAGCTGATAAAACCTGACTTTCTTATCTAAACAGGGGCTTGGTAGTATTAGTCTTGTTTATCAGGGTCAACCTGAGGATAGGGCTGGAGATAGCTTCAGCATTATCATTTGAAATGGGTGGAAATAGGGAAAGGCACAAGTAGTAGGAAGGAACATTTTTCTCTTTTAATTGACCTGCCCCCACAGTAGATAAATAGACAGCTCTGGAAAGCCCTTGAAAAGAAAACGAAGATTATAATTCTCTCCTTTTGTTTTTGTCCCTTATTAAATATTGATTTAGAGCTGGAATATGTTCATTTGATTAATGGGTCAAAACTGTTTATTTGCTTTTTAAACTCCACCTCCTCCCAATGCCATCTAAGCAGCATAAAGAGCATTTTCACCATGTTTCTGGGGCCTCCAGTGTCCTAGGGGATAAAAGCCTCGTGATTTGAAGGTTGGGTTGCTGACCTGAAGGCTGCCAGGTTCAAATCCCAGCTGGGGAGAGCACGGATGAGCTCCCTCTGTCAGCTCCAACTCCATGCGGGGACATGAGAGAAGCCTCCCACAAGGATGGTAAAACATCCGGGCGTCCCCTGGGCAACGTCCTTGCAGACGGCCAATTCTCTCACTCCAGAAGCAACTCCTGACATGAAAAAAAACAAAAAACAAAAACCATGTTTCTAAGTTCCCTTCCCTATTGCATTTTTGGCCCCATTGCATTTTGGCACTTACATTTTTTTAAAAGTAAGTGATTTTTGCTTAATTCATTCTTATTGTTTCCAAAACTATAGTTATGTGAATTGATCATCCATTTAGCACAGACCTGCTGCCGATATTGAGACTGACATGCCTCAAGTGCAGCTTCCCAGATTCTCCATCAATGACAGCTACTTTCACTTGACTGATTAACTATCATTCAATCAATTTCCGGCAAGAATATAGGCATTGTGGACATTGATTGTTGTGTTATCTATGTTGTTGTGTTGGATTAATGTTATTTCATCTGGTATATTAAATAAAGGGGTCTTATAGTTGTAATTGAAGTCAGATCTGGCCACGGTGGTACATGCTTTGATTACATCTAGTCTGGACTACTGTAATGTGCTCTATGTGGGACAGCCTTTGAAAAGTGCTCAGAAACTTCAGTTGGTCCAAACAGCAGCAGCCAGACTGCTAACTGTGATTGGCTACAGGGAGCATGCAACTCCTCTGTTGCGACATCTCCACTGGCTGCCAACATATTCTGAGCACAATTCAAAGTGCTAGTTTTGACCTACAAAGCCCTATATGGCTCTGGTCCAGGCTATCTGAAGGACCGCATCTCTTTCTATGAACCTGGGAGACATCTACAATCTACTGGGGAGGTCCTTCTTTCAGTCCCACCACACTTGGTGGGAACACGGGAAAGGGCCTTTTTGGTGGCTACTCCCAGCCTGTGGGACTCCTTCCCAAGAGAAACCAAGAGGGCCCCATCCCTGCTGGCCTTCCGCAAGCAGGTCAAGACCTTCCTCTGTCAACAGGCTTTTGGGAAAGGGTAAGTGGAGGGTGGGTAGAAAATTGGGGAAGGGAGATATGAGTTTTAAAGGCCATGTAATATATTTGCTGTATTTTAATTCTGTTTTTACAACAATTACTATTGAATTTTTTAACTTTTGTATTGCTCTTTTTAAACTGTTTAATGTGGATAGATGTTAGCTGCCTTGAGTCCCCATGGGGAGAAAGGTGGGATATAAATGATGATGACAATGATGATAAGTTTAATTGGGCCCACATTTTATTAGATTAAAGGTTTTCCCCTGACATTAAGTCCTGTTGTGTTCGACTCTGGGGATTGGTGCTCATCTCCATTTCTAAGCCAAAAAGCCAACTTTGTCCATAGATACCTCCAAGGCCATGTGGCCTGTATGATTATATGGAGCATTGTTATCGTCCCGGTGGAGCAGTACTTCTATACTTACATTTGCAATTTTTATGAACTGCTGGGTTGGCAGAAGCTGGAGCTAACAGCGGGAGTTCACCCCGCTCCCCAGTTTTGAACCTCCAACCTTTTGGTCAGCAAATTCAGCAATTTGACAACAAGCTCAAATAAATAACTGGTTGAGTCCAACCTAGTAATTTTTTTCCATGTCAGGAGCAACTTGAGTAAATAAGAGAGGGATACAAGGTTGGTGTACCTATCTCTAGGAAGGTCTATATAAAGAAACAAAAATGGATACAATTAGTGCTCTTTAACCAAAGGGATGGTAGGTATGTGAGTCAAGAGTATTAGAATTTGCCTGTGGAAGACAAATTCAAGGGAATACACGTGTGCATGCGAGCATGGCTGTATTACATTTTACTCCTGCTTGGCTGTCTTCAGTCAAGTGTCTTTATATTCTAGATTCATATATTGGTTTAATTCCTTTATGAATTTCAAGATTGCCTTGTTTAAGTGAGGATATTCTACCAGGAGTAAAATTTGGATAAAATGAGAAAGGTATTTGAAGTGACTAAATGTTAGTTTAGCCAATTATAATTTCATTTGGTGAATATTTGCCTAGCATATGAGTAAACATATTCTATGCACACATTGTATATATACAATTCAAATGTAATTTACAGTCAGCCTTCCACATTTGCTGGAGTTATTTGTTTGAATCGGGATGGTCATGTTCTTGTTCTGGAATCCAGAGGTGCCATTTTGGTCTCTTGACTCCATTGGGCCACTTTGGCCTGCAGCAGTTGCCTTTTTGGGTTGCAAGAAAGTCATGTGTCGCTCCTGGTTGCCTTTGGGGCCTGATAACAGTTCTAAAATAGCAAAGTTCTGGAATATTTTGTAGGAAGGAAACATTTTCTCAGTCAAATACATCCTTTTTTGCAGGGTGTCCTAAGGCTTGGGGAGTTGCAGTGGATCCCCAAAGTATCCCATATTACAGTGAACTGTACAGTTCCTATCCATGAATTAAATAATTGACAAAATTTATCATGTTGTTTGCTTAGAATCCATCAAACTGAAATTGAAGAAAGTCATTATAAAAATGTTAGTCATTAAAAATCTGTTTTTGGAATGACGAACTTGAAATTTAAGAATAATGAAGCAACAAAACATTGATTCTTTTAAAGAGGTAAACTTGAATAAATTACAACTTTCTTGTGTGTATTTATTTCTAGCTAGTGATACAAAGGAGAGACAATACTGGGTGACTCAGCTGCGATCTTGTGCCAAGTACCATACAGAAAATAATTCAAAGGTAAGTAATTCAAGAGAAATAGTGTTCTTGCCTGTCATTTGGTTTATTAGCACAAATTCTATTCAAGTTCTTAGGTATATTAATAGATCTAAAATTGTTTGAGTTTTGTTTTTGTTTTGCTCTGATATATATTGTAACGAGGTTATGAATATTACCAGCATTAATTGGATTTTCATGGGTTGGAGAAGGCAAGCAGGCGGTAAGAAAGGGGATAATTTTGAAAGGGTCAGGCATAGAATTTAACTGCATCGATATGTTTTCTAAAGAAATATGAGTTACACTAATTAGAGTTTTATTTTCAAAGAACTGAACAAAATGGGAGAATTGTCCCTTTTAAAAATGTATGATTAAATATTGATGGCAGACTTAGTATGTACACCTAATCAGCTTAGCCCATTGTGGCCCAGAACTCCTGAACTTAGGCCAAGGAATATGCTTTGCTCTTTTATTTTTTATTTGCAATGTATTTACTTATAATGTGGGCAATGAATGATAGAAGACCCTGTGGGTAAAAAGAAAGACAGTTCAGTTGGGTCAGTTGCCTCAGTTCATGTTCAGTTACCTTCTCCGCTCCCCATTTCTTTCTAAAACTTTATTGCTACCAGGAAATATGTGTTACTGTCCCTGTTTGAGGAAATAGTGTAGTTGGAGAATGTGGATTACAGTCAGTCTTCATTACTGCTCTGTCTGCTTCTCTTGTGGACTCCCTCCAAAGGATTCTGACCATAGCTGTAGCCTTATTAATTGAGGTCCTTGCTGTGGCCTTTATTAAATATATTAAATTTTCTGAAGAAGGGTAAATCACTTAAAATATCTATGTTTATTAAAGGGTAGACTTAGGGCCATGGTCATAATAAACCGACTTAACTGGAGGTAAGTCCAAAATGACTTTCACACGGCTTACGTGTGAATAAGCAAGCATAGGACTGTACTGTTGAAGTACTGTCAGATTTGGAAAGAAGATAATTTGGATGTGACAGAGCGCATAATAAGAAATAATATCGCACTCTTCTTTTATTGTCCTATTTTTTCAACCATCTGACTCCACTTAGCTTTGCTCATAACAGTTTTAAAAGCTCTCAGTATTCTTGGATTAGTATTCAACCAGCTTTATACTGTGCACTGCCAAATTTTTGAGTGCAGCTGATTAAAACAAATTCCTTTGTGATCATGGGGAGAATTGCCATTCTGTATTTTAAAAGAAGATTGGTTTAAGTAAGTCACCGATTAACAATATTTTGAGTTGTATCACTTGCATTATTGCAAGTAGGTTCAAGCAGAGTTTGCTCCCACCCTCCTGCTTTGGTGTTAACCTTAGTATCATGGCTTTTCAGTGAGAAGGGGGCGTGGGGCGGGGCGTGGGGCGTATAAACACAGAGGAAAAGAGCATTGCATTCTAACTCACGATGAAATAAAATACATTTAAACATATTAAAAAACAGAAACAAACCACTTTCATTTAATGTGGACTTTAATTATCCTTTCAACCTGATGGTTTGATGTTTTCTGGACAGAGGAGGATTAACTGTAAAACCTGTAATGTGATCTATTTGAGGAATTCAGTTGCTGAGGTTCAGGATGTGAAGTGCTCTGCTTAAAATAAACAAATACACCTTTCTCGTAAATGTGAGGGATGGTGCCAATTTTTGTGCAGAAGTTAAACACTGAGTTTTTGAGCATCACATGAGATGTGTTAATGGAATTTTTCAAGTCCTGTTCTGGAATTGTAGTAGGATCCCACAATTCTGTGCCTTTGGAGCATATGGGGTATTCTGATATTTAGTCTACTGGGTATTAACCTTCTGCATGTCAGAGAAGAAATTAAACATCATTAATGAGCTGAGTTCTGTGCATGCATCTATCACAAATAGAGGGGAATGTGCTGCCTAGAAGACTGTATAAATGTCCTACCTGGTGTTCAGTAGGTCATTTCTGTCCAAATCTGTTTTGCATTACTGTAGGTTATTAATACTTTACTGGAAATACTTACTACTACAGAGTACTTTTATATTTAATAGAATGAGAACCTAGAATACTGTAGATACAATTCTTTTTTTTCTTTTTTTTGCCAGAACGTTGATGAAAATCTTGCCTTATTATTTGGGGGTGCATGTCTGCCAGACAGATTTTTTACAAAATTTCAAGGGGATCTAGTTTTCAATGAATATTTTAACAAACTATAGTTTGAGGTCTTCAATATTGCTTTTGATTAGTTGTTTTTAATCAAATACCAAGGGTGGGAACTATGTGGATGTTGTTCTGATGCTATTATATTGAAAATCCACCATTTCCCCAATTGGCTGCCATGGTTAGGGCTTCTGGGAGTTACAGTTCAATATCATCAGATTAGTGGTTCCCAACCTGTGAGTCCCCAGATGTTTTGGCCTTCAACTCCCAGAAATCCTAACATCTTGTAAACTGGTTGGGGTTTCTGGAGTTGTAGGCCAAAACACCTGGAGACCCACATGTTGAGAACCACTGATGTAGAGGCCCACATATTTTACATATTTCTCATATAAGCTCAACTCAAATATGACATTAAACTACAGAAATGTAATCATAACTTGAGATTTCAAACTCATAAGGAAATTGGGCATAAAATGCTGAATGAAGCCATTTTTCTTCATTCTATGTTATACACTTAATTTCTCATTTCCTTTAAATCTCTAAAGTTGTTCTAAATCACTATGCCCTCTGCCATTGGCAAAGTGGCATTATGTATATTGTCACATTTTAATGGGATGCTCTCCTTGGTAACTTTCAAGGCAGCTCTTTTATGGATTATACAATGCGTTCTCGCCATAGCATTTGGTGCAAATGACATAAATGTATTTTTCAGACTTGTATCTGGTTCTGTTCTAATGTCTTAATGCATCTTATACCATTGTAATTGCGTGATCCTGTTCTGGAGTCTCCCTGGAGTATCTGGCATCAGATTAAGGTCTTTCCGAAACTTAATTCCTGAAACCCCTGCTATTTTTCCCCTGTACAAAGCAAAAATATGATCATTCGGAAATCAAAATTCCCAGCCATTCCCAACTTCTAGATGGCCTTTCCCTTGTCTGGGACCTTTGATATGCTAGGCTACAGCCCCATTATCCCCGGCCACCATGACTTTCCCACACTCCACTATTCCCGATGAGAAATAGATATTTATTTTTACCCTTTCATCCTTCAGACATTTTGGACTTCCAACTTTGATAAAACTATGTAACAAATATTGAAAAAAAATTGTTCTTGGTTTGAAAGTATTCCTGTTTAATTGTGTGGTACTTACTTTGAAAATAGTTGTTATACTCCAGAAACTTCGTTTTTGTTGCTGCCACAAACTATGTTGAATTGGTTGAGAGTCAGTGAGATATTCATTGAAAAACTATAGCAAAATGTGATGCGGGATGTTCTACAAACATGACATTTTTGCAGTTTAATAAGCCTTTTTCATGTTTTTATGATAGAACCAACCAGGAACTGACATTTATAACCCAGGAACAAATACTGTGTTACATAGTATAATCCTTGATGGTTGACTATGCTAGTTAATGGGGCGGAAGTCTGAAATATGTGGCGGATTCTAGATTGGGAACTACTGGATTACAGTGTTCCCTCACTTATCCCTGGGGTTAGGTTCCGGGACCACCCGCAATAAGTGAAAATCCGCGAAGTAGGGACACTATATTTATTTTAATATTTATACATTATTTTAGTAGTTATACATTATTTTAGGTCTTTATCAACCAATCGTGTGTTGATAAATTGCCGCCTCCTCTTCCCGTTGCAGCTTGGGCTCCTTTTCTCCCCCTTCGGCTTCTCCTTCCTCCCTTCCTCAGGCTGTAAATTTTAATTTTTTATGATTTCTAATAGTCTTTTAGAGTTTATTGAAAAACCTCGAAACAGCGAATCCACAAAAAGTGAACCGCAAAGTAGTGAGGGAACACTGTATACCATATACCGCAGTGGAGCAAGCAGGCCCCCAAAAGCTCCAAGTCCCATCCTGGTAGGAGTCCTCATTCTTCACCAGTTCTGTGGCAGTTGAAGGGACTACATCAGCTGAAATCACTGTGGGCTGTATAGCCATTTGTTTTGTAGAAACTATTTTTTTCTCTTCTCTCTAAGCAAGCAATTTTGTAGCATTTGGGGGAGAAGAGGTCAAATGATAGAACTATTAGATATCATTAGCTTAGTTTACTTGCAATGGCTGTTGTGTGTAAAGGGACCATTGAGGTGTGTTCTCCTTAACAAATACATTTTCCCTTTGTTTCAAAATAAGCTGGTATTATCATGTACATGCTGGGAATGCTCTGTTCTTTTTTCTTTGATCTATCCCCTTATTTTGTTCATCTTTCATCTTGCCTTTTTGGTGTTTCTATATGGCTGTCTTTCTCGTTCTTTTGAAGCCAAATCTTTCTCTTTTTTTCAAACATAGATCCTCGCTTTTCTGCTAGACTCTTTTCTCTTATTTTCATGTTTTCTCAGTTTCTCAGAATTCAGTCTTGTTATTTTTCAGTTGTCAAACACTGCTGAATTTCTTTTCATTTTCATTGGTTCTGTTATTATGAACCAAAGGATTACTGTAGTGCTATTCTACTTGCGTTTCCCTTTTCTCACCTTAAGTCAGCGTTTCTCAACCCAGGGGTCGGGACCCCTGGGGGGTGCGTGGAGGGTTTCAGCGGGCTTGCCAAAGACCATCAGACAACACATATTTCTGATGTTCTTAGGAACCCAAATCCTTACAGTATTTTTTGTTGGTTGTGGGGGTTCTGTGTGGGACGTTTGGCCCAATTCTATCATTGATGGGGTTCAAGGGGCTATGTGATTGTATGTGAACTTTAAATCCCAGCAACTACAACTCCCAAATGCCAAGGTCTATTTTCCCCAAACTCCACCAGTGTTCAAATTCAGGCATATTGTGTATTCGTGCCAGGTTTGGTCCAGATCCATCATTTTTTGGAATCCACAGTGTTCTCTGGATGTAGGTGAACTGCAACTCCAAAATTCAAGTTCAATGCCCACCAAACCCTTTCAGTATTTTCTGTTGGTCATGAGAGTTCTGTGTGCCATGTTTAGTTCAATTCCATTGTTGGTGGAGTTCAGAATGCTCTTTGATTGTAGATTAACTATAAATCCCAGCAACTGCAACTCTCAAATGACTAAATCAGTTCCCCCCTCCAACCCCACCAGTATTCAAATTTGGACGTATCAGGTATTTGTGCCAAATTTGGTCCAGTGAATGAAAATACATCCTGCATATTAGATATTTACATTACGATTAATAATAGTAGAAAAATTACAGTTATGAAGTAACACCAATTTTTTTTTATGGTTGGGGTCACCACAACATGAGGAACTGTATTAAGGGGATTGCGGCATTAGGAAGGTTGAGAACCACTGCTTTAAGTGTCTTGTATTTTGTGTTCTGCCACTCACCATTTTTTGCCTGAAAAACCATATTTTCATTGCTTATGATTTATTTGTTCCTCTTCATATTCAACTGAAGAGCCTGTTGCTCACCTTGAAGTATATTTATGTTCTAATATTAACTTTCTTCTTACCTCAGCATTTTGGCTTTCTTTTGCTTGCAAAATTCAGTATTTTCCCTCCCTTATACATTGTATCTTTTTTTACAAGTTAAGTTAATTTTAAAAGAGTAATTAATCTGTGCTACACTTTTTATTGGTCTTTAGCTCGTTTATATAATCCTTGCTTTCATTTTGAATTCTGTTTTTGCCTGAAGTTATATAGTATGCCTGTTGGGTAGGATTTATCATCTTGTGTGTTTTGTAGTGTCTAGATTTTAGATGCTAAAAATACATTACTTCATACATATTGCAGAGGTTCAGAGTGCATTATCAAGTACTTTTACTTGGGATTGCTTCTTGTGGTTGTATCTGCATGTATTTTGAGCCTAGTACACTGGATGGAACTGGATGACAGGAAGCCCATCTGCTGGGTTATAGAAGGATGATTGTCTTTGGTTAGCGATCGCTTAGTATCCGGATCTCTTGGTGAAATAACATGAAATCAATTAGGGAGTCAATTATGAAATCAATTACGTGAAGATATTTGTTCTGGGATTGCTTTAACTGTATAAATTTATCTCTGTTTCTGGATTCTTCATTTTTAGAAGAAAGTGTGAAAACATTGATGGGCCTTCTGTAGCCCTTTTCAAGAGACACTTGCTCTAGCCATATTGAATACAGGGAGTGTGCAGATACCTTGGCTTCAACTTGCTTTCCCTCCCCACCCTTTCCTCATTTCCCTCTCCCCCTCTTCACTTGTTGTGATTTTCTTTTTATGTGAAATTTCTGAGGTTATTTGAAACTTTAAGATGAGCTGTCATTTCTCTCTCCTTGTTAAGGTGAGGCAGTGGAAGGTGAATTGGCTTTAGTAATGGACTGACTGAATGCCAGTAAACTCAGTCTGGAATAGCGAGAGAGAGACATTGCTGGCTCATTTGAGTGGTAGTCACTGTTTTTGAACAGATGTGTAGTCTTTGAAGGAACAGACTTGACATTTAGGAAGGCTCCTTGAATAAGTTGCAGGTCACCTTTATGACAGGCATATGCTCTGCTAATGTCCAGGGTACACCAGTGTGATATGTGAGGAAGGTTCCTTTGAAGACTGCTGAGAAGTTTCCGTTATTTCCGAAGTACAGAAAGGAGACTGCTAACTGGGACTGTTAGAACCACACTTGCAGTACAGAAAGTTGCTGCTCAGTCTTCCTTTATTATAGGGTATTCCATACATGTACCTTCAATAGAGAGATAATTCTGTATCTATTGAGCATCCTGTCCTCAAATGACTGTTCTAGATGTGCAGGTTTTTTTTGTTTGTATTTGTACAAACCTCTCTTTGTTGTTGTCAGTGCATTGTTTAGTTACCCTCCTGTTGGCTTTGACCAGCTGAATGGGTAATGATGGATGTAAATTATTTAGAATATTTGAAAGCATTATGTAAATATCAAGCATTACTATTACTGTTGCTATTGCTGCTACAAATACCATGTTTCACTAAAAAGACACTGGCTTTTATTTATTTTTCCTCAAGAAGACACACTATGGCTTATTTTCAGGGGCTGTCTTATTTTTATTAAGTATGGTACGACAATCTACATTTATTCAAATATAGTTAAGTTGTCTCGGCGCTGGTACTTCATAGCCACATTTATTACTATGTCTTATTTTTGGAGTATTATATTGTACAAATGCTTAGAAATTCTGCTACAGCTTATTTTATGGGTATGTCTTATTTTCGGGGAAACAAGGTAGTACTATTACTACTGTTATAGGAGGGTGAATTAACTAGATGGATAAATAATTTCTTAAGGTAGGTACTGTAGTTGTGGTAATGTCATGATTCATGGCTAAAACTTTGGTGCTGGTTGATCTGAGTAGAAGTACTAAAGCCTTGAGGAATATATCTTTAGAAGGGAGAAAGAGAAAGGGTGAATTAATGGCGGGGTAGCAAAAGGTAGATAATTGGAATTAATGAAGTAATATTGACTTGACTCTTTCCATTCTCCCATATACTTGATCTTGTCTATAAAAGCCCATATGGGTTAGAAAGGATTGGAAGGATTGCCTTTTAAAACTCTTTTGGAGCTCCTTTATCTTATATTCAGTAGGCACTGGCCATGCTTTTAATGTTAGAAGGACCTAAATAGGTATATGGATAGTGACTAGATTTTAGACTTGGAATTAGAAGGAAGAGGAGATTATTGTGAATGTTTGATAACATGAACAACAGTGTTTTAGCTGATTTCACCAGAACAAAAAATCTCAGTATTATTTGAGAGAGTATTATTCTCATACCATTATCTTCTTGTACTTCTAAAACCTCTGGTTGTTCTAGAGCACTCCAACCTCACGAATGAAAAGCTTATCTCTATTGCCTCTTGGAACAATCAACTCCACATCTCCCAGTTTTCAGAAAAACCTGAACCAGAGTGGGCCACCCGTTGTCACCATTACACATCACAAATCGCCTGCAGCAGCACGAAGAGCCAAGAACCAGTGCCCTGGCCAGCTTCATGAAGTCAGAGAGGTAGGAGTTGTATGGAGAGCTTTTTTGTTGGTGCTCACAGGATATAATTGTTCAAAAAATTTTATGCCATAAAAATAGAGGTATGTCAACATCTATCATGTTGACATACAGCTCTGAATACTAGGGTTCGAATCCCCACTTAGCCATGAAAATCCACCTGGTGACCTTGAGCAAGTCACACACACTTAGCCTCAGAGAAAGGCAAAGACAAACCTCTTCTGAACAAATCTTGCCAAGAAAATCTTCTGATAGAACAGCCTTAGGGTGTAAATAGAAGTCAATATGTTGCCCTGAAACACTCCTATGAATTTCTCTGGTGGTCTTTATTTGGAAGGTATCAATGGTAGGAAAATATTTACCAGAACTTCAGTTGCATACAGAGAGTGATAGAGATGGTATTATCTCCTCCTTGCAATGAAGGGTTGAAGACAGTACTGTTTTAGTGAGGATGCTGGACAGAAAATATTTATGAGCCTGTACATTTAAAAATCAGGATGTTCTCTGGTTGGAAGTTAGGAGCAGAAAGTCCTTCCATAAAAGGCATCTGCTGTAATTGGACTCTTCTCTCAGTGGGCAGAAAGATTTTAGCAGCTTTGATCAAGAAGGACAAGATAGGAAAGCTTTAAGAAAGCAGACTTCTAAAGGCCAGTTTCGATTTGAAAGAGCAATCTGAGATGAAAGCTTTATGTTTTCTCTTGACAGTACTGGCTTAAGATGATACCATCCTTGTGGTATCTCACCACTGTGGAAAGAATTGTATTCATCGCTGGTGGACATGAGTAGTTGCACAGTACAATGGAGTTGTGTGGAGTGAGGATACAAGACATGCATTCTTAGCCATATCCCAGTCTTGCACAGCATTTTCAGCCTATTTGAAGTTTCAACCTATATATCTAAACAGCAAATACAAATGAATTAAATAGAATTGGATTGCAGACTATGGTTACAGCGTAGTTTTAAACTGCTGAGACCAATGAAGAAAGATTTTAGCCTATGTGTTCAGACAATAAAGGAGGGAAATCTCATAACATAGTATTAACCCTTGTATATGCAAGGGATACTTTCCTTGACTTTATCTTTGTGTGAATATATGCAAAAACACAGATAAGAGTGAAACCTAATGAAATGAAGGATTTCTAACCCCAGAATATAATAGTGTCACTCAGGAGTATTTAGGACAGTGATGGTCAAGCTATGACACACGTGTCAGCACTGACACACCTAGTCATTTTTGCTGACACGCTGCCGCATGCAGATTGATTGGATGACTATGTCTTTTGTGGCCAAATTTGGTGTGATTTGGTCCAGTGGTTTTGTTGTTTACTCCATGGGAATTATGCACATTACATTTATATATATAGATAGATTATTATTATTCTATTATTATTGTAGTATATTATCATATTATTACTATTATATTATTATTATTATATTATTATTCACTACTACATTGAAACTAGAATAGAGAGAAATCAGTGTGGAAACTGCAAGAGGTACCATAGATTGTTGTACATGGAAATAATGGTAGTAAATAGTTTTTGATTTATTAAATACAGTTATTTATTACAATTATACATTTTTGTTATTTAAAATATACATATTGCAAAATTATGGTTTTTTTTCTCAAAGTGACACACCACCCAAGTCATGCTAGTTTTTTTTTGTGAATTTTGACACACCAAGCGCAAAAGCTTGCCCATCATTGATTTAGGAGATTATGATGATTAAATCCACATTAACTGCTATGGCTGCCTTCAGTGGAATTCTAGGGTTTGTAATTTAGTGAGGCCCAGGACTTCTCTGGATGAGATTTTTTTTTTTAGTGAGGCCCAGGACTTCTCTGGATGAGAATTGTAAAGGCCCCTCCCTAAACTGCAAATCCCAGGATTCCATAGAAGGCAGCCATAGCAGTTAAAGTGAAATGACAGCACTTTTACAGTGTAGTGTGATAATCTGCTCATAAAATGTCTAGGGAGGATGTATTTTGTCAGATGTGGATAAATGAAACCCTGGATATGAGTACCATAAATATGGGGGTCATACCGTGGCTCTTAGTATGGTTAGCAATAGCTGTCCTATACTAAATTTGTCTCTTCAGAGAAAAGTGTACCAGTTCTCAGAGGCTAGGTAGATTAATAGGCTATTTGCTAATAACTTTCTATCATGCACTGTCATACTTGAATTTTAATTTTAATTCATGCGGTCGTTTGCACTTCAAAAGCTTGAGAATTGGTCCTAAGCACAGATAATATGCAGCTAGTATGTTTATATTTTAAATCCATTTAACATTAACATTGCTACTATTCCTCCCCCATCTTGTTCTTGTTGTGATGTTCTGTAGACATTTAGAACTGTAACTTTCATACGAGTGTCCCACCATGTGTATCGAGTGCTCAGAATTGCTTGACAGTAAAACAGGACTTCTTAAACTGTGGTCCTGACCCCAAATGGGGCCCCCTTAGCTCAATTTTTGGGTCCCAAAAAAGTTCTCTGAATGCCACCTAGTGACTGTTTTAGATATTTATATGACTCTCTTATGCAATATTTATAGCGAACTCTGCAGAAGATGCTTCAGTTGTACTTCATAAAAAAAGGAAAAGCAGCTTCTTTGGCAAGTTCTGAAATGCTGATTTGTTTTCAGTAAATGTTTGATAACTACTTTATATACCTATACATCTGGGGTGACATAAAACTTTCTTGGACCCAAAGAGGTTGTGAATGGAAAAGTTTTAGAAGCCCTGGTCTAAAACATTAGGGTACCAGTTGGGGGGGAAATGTCAGGAATCAGTGCTGCAAAGGATATTTGGTACTTATTGTGTTTCAACTACGATGGTTTCCAGGTATGCTTTTAGAATTTATTTTGATTGCATATTACATTCAGCGCGTTTTGACTTCTTATAGCAAAAGGATTAGTGATTTAACACCCAAAGTATTAGATTTTCAAGCCTAGACATAATTAAAGAAGCTTTGAAAATATAATTTCTAATGGCTTGTAGTATTATGCTGTTTAAATGTGGATTCTTTCCATGCTTTTCCACTGCCTAAGAAACACATTCAGAGATTTAAAAAAATACAGTTAAGAAGGAATTATTTTCTTTCCATCATTAGATTCATAATCCTATGAGTGGAAACTTAAATATTAGGCAAAGGACTGAAATGGAAGGACATGTTGTTCAACCAAATGTTTACCTATAGCAGAAGAATTTCTAGCACTGTGTTTGGATCAAGCTCCTCCCTGACTTCTCAAACTAGTATTTGAAAAACAAATATGAGATAGAACAGGACTGACTAATCTGTTCCATCATAAAATGATTAGCATAAATATGCAAGTCTCTTTTCTAAAGGGAAAAATATATGCTTTTTATTCTTTGGTTTTGCTAATGGAATTATTTGGAATATTTCTGAAGAATTAAAGTAAACACCGTTGAAGGATTGGTTACAAGAGACAGAGCACTTATAAGGCCATTGATTATTAACACACTATAAAGGGAAGAGTTTAGATGGAACTTTTGAAATCAACTTAGAACAATAATGTAATGCATTATAGATTTAGGGCTGGCACATACTGTACTACAGATAGGGCAAGTGTCTTATTTATACAAGTCTTGCCCTTTGTACTTCTCTTGTTGTGCCAGCCACAAAAACCCTTGATTATGGGACATGTTCATTTAAGTACAAGTTGAATTCATAATGTTGAAATTCACAGGGCAAAATGTGTATGTTATGGATTAAATACAGTTATTAATACCACTTACAGTAAACCTACTGGGTCTTCTAGACTGATGTAACTGATGACTTAACTATTCACCAGTAGAACAAGTAGGTCTGCTCTAGGTAGGACTAGCAGTTGCATTTAGCCTTGTGACATCTAAATCCTAATGCTTAGTACTTTTATGCACAGTTCAGCCCTTGGTGAGATGCGGAACTTGGCTGTTTAAGTTTAAGGTATTGTCTCTTGTACTTCATGTGCTATGGTGGAACAGGATTGACATAAATGGCATTATCTGCCCATGTTTTTATAGACCATTCTTTAAGCCAGATTTAGAGAATTTGAAATGATCGATATCAAGGGAAGCATAGAAACAAGTTTGTGTGTGTGTGCTTTTAAATGTATATGCATGTATATACACTTGCAGATCATGAGCCAAGTGGAGGGACAACAAAAGAACCTTGTGCAAGCCATTGAATCCCTCCCAGGTTCTGGTCCTCTTTCTGCCTTGGATCAAGACTTACTGCTATTAAAAGCTACCTCTGCCGCCGCCCTCTGCTGCCTTGGAGAATGCCTGCATTTGCTACAACAGAGCATAAACCAAGTGAGCCCGCATAGTAACAGGACATTGCCTTCAGGTGAGCAGTGCTGGCTTGATTTTTGATAGGAAAATACTCTGGTCATTTCACACTTTCCTTAAAAACAACATAAAGGTTTCATGTGGCTTTAACCAAAATGTAAAAAGTGGAGGCAGTGGCTTTTCTGTATAGTCTTTTTGAGTGAGTCATGAATTAATCCAGTGAGCTTTTAATCTTGATTTTAAAATATGAGTGGTTTTATGTAGTAGTCTTAGTGAAAAATAATCCTATAAGATATGGGCCTGCTTATCAAACTTTGAATGCTGGCAAGTAAATGCTCAAAGAAAAGCCATGCAGCATGCATACTATATCCATGGACTCTGCATCTCCGAATTTAACTAACCACAAATCCAATATATATGTTTTTAAAATAAAGGGATATTGTGATTGGCAGCTGCATTAGGAACTCCTTCTTGTTTGTTCAGGAGCAGTAGCACCATCACTGCTAGCCTGTCCTCAGGATGTTTGCCATTCTACAAACAGTGGCTTCCAGCTTTTCCAGGAACATGGTGATTGATGGTGGTTGGTGCTCCTGCTTGTTCATTCATGAGAGCATCATTGCTGCAGCTCACCATATATTACAGAAGCTGTTTGCCACCTGTGATCAGCAGCAGCAGCGAGCCACTTCTTCAGGGACATGGTGATTGACAGTTGCACTCCTGCTTGCAAACAAATCAAGTAACAGTGCCAAGCTTTAACTCCCTTTCCCACTTTACACCAAGGCAGGGTACAGTTAGCAAGGAGCAGAAGAAGAGAGGCAGGAAGGTAAATCATGGCTTGGAAATATGGCTGTGGTGTATTGGTGGAATGTGGGAAGGTAGTTAAGGCCAATCATCATGTCCCTGAAGAAGCTGCTTGCAGTTGTTGCCAATTTCAGAGTGAACAAACTAGCAGAAACACCTTCTGCCACCTCCAGGGCTTGGTGTTGCCTTTGTGACTATCCTATGAACAAGCCTGATAGCACCTTTCCACAGCATGGATCCAAGGAGCCCCTGGTGAACACAAGGTTTAATAAAGACGATGATGATGATGTTGATGACGACGACGACGACATCAACAACAACAACAACAACAACTTTATTTTTGTATGTCATCTCCATCTCCCCGAAGGGACTCGGGGTGACTTACATATGGCACAAAGTGTCTAAAACAACATATAAAATAAACACACAGTACAATACAAAATAAAACTAGTAGTATTACAAAAAACAATTTGAACTCAGAACAGTGCCCAATAACATCAGCTGTCGTAAAAATATGGCCAACTGTAAACAAGAAGAAGGGAAAGGGATAATGCAAGTTGTAGCTAAGGAACAAGGGCATGGGATGAAAGTGCTGTGCTGTATCATAATTGTGGACCATTGGGCTAGACATTCTCAAAGCCTTGTCTAAACATCCAAATCTTCAATTCCCTCCAGAAGGAGGGCAAGGTTTGACCTTCAACTTATCCACATGTCATGCCAAAATCCACAATTTTGGCCCCAAAGCCTGCCCTTGAGGTGGACTTACACACAAGTACATATAGTGTTCCAGAAGCTTTTGATATTGTTAGTAGAGGTTTGTGAGACCATGTGGTTATGTTTACTCCATTGGCTGCACAAAGGTTGTGTTAAGCTATCCAGTTTTTCTGCATGAAGTATTATATGGCATTATAGCAATATAATAATTCAAGCCATGATCATATCCATAGTGTCCCCCAGCAGCATTTTGGATCCTTGCAAGCCATAAACTGGCATAACAATGCATAATTACAGACTAAGGACAATGTTGTTTTTCTTTGGCTTCCCTCACAGTGCTAATTCTTTCCTTGCTCTCCTCTGTTCCTTTCTTTCTCTCTGGTTTTTATCTTCTTCTACTCTAGTAATAATTCCCCCTGTGCCAAATTCACATGAGTCACTACCGTTCTACTCTGGCTATTGGACTGTTTCCAAGTAGTCTCTTCTTCCTACAGTTTCTTTTTTCATCATTAAAAAAAGACTTCTCTGTGAAATGCAATGCATTTAACTAACTCTTTAACCCATTTTCTTTGCCATCTGTACTCACCACAGAGGTTTTTTTTCTTTAAAAAAGGCAAATGATGCAGATGTTCAAAAGATAACCCTTTCTCAAGAAACCAACGTTTCACAAATTTTGGAATACTGCTTTTGGTCCCTAAAATTGTTTTCAACACTTTGCTGTATCTCATCTGTAAAACAGTCAATATTGATTTGACTCAGGGATAGGCTTGTAAGGAGAACTGGGCTACTTTTCTTCTGAGAAAGTAATTGGCTTCTATTTTTAAAAATGGATATAAAGATCAGTAGGTTCTAAATATGTCCAGAAGTCTCTTTCTGTCTTTGAATTTTTAAATAGGTCAAAGTTAACAGAGCAATCCTCTACTTGTTTACACAAAAGTAAGTACCATTGAAATCAGTGGAGTTTACTTCTGGGTAAGTAAGAGTAGTGTGGCTCGTAATCTGAAAGGCAAAGTGACTGAAGACACCTTTGCCTCATTCTTTTTTTCCTCCCTCCTCCTTTCCTCAGTTTCATATATTCAGTTGGTGCTCCACATTTATGGTTTTGGCTTTTGTGGGTTTGGTTATAATGTTCTTTCTAGTAATCTCTAGGTCCTTCAGTGCAACTATATGGTCAGCGTCCATGGGAAGTAGACCCTAGAACCATGCTGGAAGATGTGTTGTTGAAGGCTTTCATGGCCAGAATCACAGGGTTGTTGCGTGTTTTCCAGGCTGTATGGCCATGTTCCAGAAGCATTCTCTCCTGATGTTTCGCCCACATCTATGGCAGGCATCCTCAGAGGACGAAACGTCAGGAGAGAATGCTTCTGGATCATGGCCATACAGCCCAGAAAACACACAACAACCCCATGCTGGAAGAACTAGAGATTCCTAGAGAGGTGTGTTCTCAAGCAAAAAATAGCAGTTTTTTATTTGTGGTTTTTCCACTTTTATGGGGGCCCTGTGTCCCTAACCCAGATGTGGGCGAACTTTGGCCCTCTAAGTGTTTTGGACTTCAACTCCCACACTTCTTAACAGCTTGTAAACTGGTGGGAGATGAACTTTTCCCATGCCTGTCCTAACCCCAGTGAATGTGGTGCCCTGACTGTACTTATATTTTCTCTTTCTCTTTCACCAGTCTGTCTCAATTGCAGGTAGAATATGTAACAAGATGCCACCTTTCCATAATACTTACTGTACTTGATTTGTTCTAGTATTCCCAGCCAAGGGCTAGCTCTTTTGTAATATATTTAGCATGGCCTCACAACCTCTGAGGATGCCTGCCATAGATGCAGGTGAAATGTCAGGATGAATGCCTCTGGAACATGGCCAAACAGCCCAGAAAACTCATAGCAACCCAACATTAATTATGTTTAAAACTGTTTTAGTATTTGCATAGTTTAAATGGTATTGTAATGCTTTAAATTGTGAGCTGCTTTGAGTCTCCATATGGAGAGAAAAACCAGGATATAAATAAACATTATTATTATTATTATTATTATTATTATTATTATTATTATTATTATTCATAGCAGCTAAGCCAAGTTGAAGGTTTCACTGTCTTGGAGCTATGGCATAAATAAATGGCAACAGAGTTTGTTATGGAATCGCGAAAGCTGTAATTTTACAATAAGTAAAGGTAAAGATTTCCCCCTGACATTGTCTAGTCATGTCTGACTCTGAGGGTTGGTGCTCATCTCCATTTCTAAGCCAAAGAGCCAGCATTGTCCATAGACATCTTCAAGTTCATATGGCCAGCATGACTTCATGGAGTGCCGTTACCTTCCTGCTGGAGCAGTGCCTATTGATCTACTCACATTTGCATGTTTTCAAACTGCTGGGTTTGCATTGAACCATGGCAGTTGAAATGGTGTCAAACTGCATTAATTCTACAATGCAGATGCTTCCCTAGTTTTCATCTGAATAAATGAATTTGGCAACTGAAGATGCAGATCTTTTGTGTTCTTCCTCCAAGAAGACAAATAGACTGCATTCAATGATTATGCTGTTTAGTGAGATTTCTGATCTCACTAAACTCCCTTCAACATAAAGGCAACACCACAGAGGCTTCAATTAAATGGCCTGTAAGAAGCTGTATGATAGATCTAAATGTGAAATAACTTTACCTGAAAAGGTCACTATGGAGCAGAAAAGAGCCTCTTGTGGAATTCTGTTTCATCACAATCACTCAGCACAAACAGAAAGAGTTAGTAGAATTCCATGGTGTCACACAGTCCTGGCCTCTCTTCAGAAGTGGAGTGGAAACTGCTCAAGTATTTTTTCAAAAAGAAACACTTAAAGTCAACTTATTTCCCTATGCCTTTTCTTGTTTGCATGAAGCAAATTTTTTGCTGTTCCTGCTGCTGTGATTGCTACATGTCTGGAAAATTCAGAGGTGTCCAGTTTCTGAAATGTCTGCACTTAGAGTTTAGTGGGCTTTCCCAAACTTGAGTGTTTTAAAAATTATAGTTAAGATAATTTTTATAGTAATTGAATGCTTTTCAGAATGCACAGATAGCTAAATACTATGCTAGAATAAAAACATATTGTTGTTTTTTTTGGCTGCTGTAGCCTTTTTGTGAGAAGCCCCTAGTGGCATAGTGGGTTAAACCACTGAACTGCTGAACTTTCTGATTGAAAGGTTGGTGATTTGAATCCGGGGAGCGGAGTGAGCTCCTGCTGTCTGCTCCAGCTTCCACCAACCTAGCAGTTCGAAAACATGTAAAATGTGAGATCAATAGGTACCACTCTGGCAGGAAGGTAATGGTGCTCCATGAAGTCATGCCAGCCACATGACCTTGGAGGTGTCTATAGACAATGCTGGCTCTTTGGCTTAGAAATGGAGATGAGAACCAACCCCCAGAATTGGACATTACTAGACTTAATGTCAGGGGAAAACCTTGACCTTTTACTAGCCTTTCTGTGAAGTATACTATTGTATTTCTTCAATGCACTTTCCCTCCCATATGAGCATCTCTAAAAATGTAGTGTGTCTAAGAATTGTGGATGTTTATATCTATCTAAAGATTTTTTTTCTATTGATCATACTGAAATTAGTATGCCTCTTACAATCAATGGCATCTTAGAATGGAAAAAAAAGATAGTTAGGAAGAAATGGCTCCACTGTCCTTTCTGATTTCTAAAATCTGAAAAAAGAACTAATAGAAAATACACCCCCTAACCTTCTGGAGTATGGTTCTTAATGGAGCCAAAGCTTCTACCAATAGAACCAAATATAGCACCACTTGTATGACTAATATTTCCCCATAAGAAATTACTTGAAGAAGTTAGAATACTCTTGCATTGAATCTAGGTATACTTTTGCCACAGCATTGAAAACTAGAATCTTTTGGAAATAAAAAATAGTTTTCTGAGTCATTAACCTGAGGACACAAATATCCTGAAGTCCATGAGGGTATTGCTTTGTGTAGTTTGTCATATGCATTGCCTTTAGCTTGTTTAAAATGCCACAGAGACTCTTGAAATTCTTTGTTCTTCTTTCATCCAATGAAAATTAAATGGCAGCATTTTTATTTAAAAACCAAAAGTCCTTTTGCTTCAAGTTTTTATCCAAGCAGATTGCAGTAGCTGCTGTTATAATTGTCTTGTAATTGCCTTGAAAATTTTAGAGATACCCAGTTGCTCGAGTTACTGTAGTTTTAATGCTGGACTTTAAGATGTTTCCCAGACTGAGTTATTTTGAAAACTCAAGTCAAAATAATTTTGAGTGTGTTTTCACAATAGCTAAATAACACACTTGAATAAAAGATTATCTCTATTGTCATAATTTGTGGCAGAATTTGGAAAGCAACCTTTAAGATGTAATTTGTTTCAATCTCAGTGTTTGAAGGCATGATTGTCTTTTTTTGTTACTTTAAAGATAAGTTTCAGAACTAATTAGAAACTGTTACCCATTATAGCAGTAGTTCTCAACCGGTGGGTCCCCAGATGTTTTAGCCTTCAACTCCCAGAAATCCTAACAGCTGATAAACTGGCTGGGATTTCTGGGAGTTGTAGGCCAAAACACCTGGGAACCCACAGGTTGAGAACCACTGAATCATTGCAATAAAGTAGTATTTTTCCACTTGTTATATTACTTCTGAACTAGAACAACATTATATGTTTGTTCTTAAGTATTTCTAGTCTGTTGCATTGACAATCGTTACAGATGTTAAATTCCTTAAAACGTGTTACCTCTAATTTGTGGGCTTTTATTTCAGTCTCTAAAAATCCCAGTTTGCCACCTGTGTACTGTATAAAATATAGAAGTGGTGTCAACCTTATTCATTGCAAAGCTGAACACATTCAGCAAAACAGCTTCTCTACTGGGAGTGTTCTTAAAAATGGAGCTACAGTATATAGCAATAAAAAATAAAGAACTATGTTCATGACTGTTGCTGTGATATAATAAATCGATGGGTAGGTTTAGGAAGAAAATTGCAAATCTTGGAGAAGAGGTAGCAATTTCTCAGTGTCTTAGTTCCTTAGGTTTACAGGTTAAGGCAGTGATTCTCAACCCGTGGGTCCCCAGGTATTTTGGCCTTCAATTCCCAGAAATTTCACCCAGTTTACCAGCTGTTAGGATTTCTGGGAGTTGAAGGCCAAAACATCTGGGGACACACAGGTTGAGAACCACTGGGTTAAGGGGAAAGTGAGATATTGGGGGCCATGTGACATTGCAATATCCCTCTTTCCCATAAACCCATAAACCACCTGGGATGCCCCATTTTCATGTAAGGATACAACTAGGTTTGAATTATATATCTCTTTTAGAGAAAAAGTTGTTTAGTTTAGGCCCTAGGCATTGTTGGGTCCCCTGCCAAAGTGGATAGTTGACACATACACTGACTGGCGTCAATATATTTCAGTTAACTTCAGTTTTCCCCCATTTCAGAAAACATTCTAGGATGGCATGGCTCAAAGTCAAATTCTTCAGAGCCACTGAAAAATGGTGCTCTTAGTTCTTTGACAGCTTCCAGTACCAATTTGACATGGTCGATAGTACCAGGTACAGCACAGAATGAACAAATGCAGACAACTGAAGAGGTGAGTGCGCTATACCTACAATAAACAATTTTATTAGCATTTCTTTGTTATGATGCATATCACATGGATTTTGTCCATGGCTAATAGGAACATTATTGCAATTAAGTTGAAATTCTGCTTAGGTTTCCTTTGTCTATGTAATCTAGTTTATATGGCTCATAAATGCAAGTTAGTAAGCTGCTAAAGAAGATTAGATTACTTACATCAGTTGTCAGATCACATTTATGCCTTCCAAGGTTTTGAAATATATGTATTTGTTTTTTCCCCTAGCTTTTATTTACTATTGCTTTAACATCTCTCAGTCATGAAATTTGACATGTGTATTCTTTAATATCTTTTTATAACACCTTTATTTTAAACCAGTGGCTGAAATTCAGCATTGGGAGATGGGGTGGTAGTAGATTGACTGTCCGTGGTCCTACAGCTGGAGAGGGAGGGTGACAGTTATTGCATGAGAAAGGAAGTGAAGTATTTCCTCCACCATGACCATACATACATACATACATACATACATACAAAGAATGTTAATACCAAGATGTCAGACTTTAGTTTAAGAAGATTGGAGCATGGGCAATTAAATGTCTTATACCATTTGTCCCCCACCCCCATTATTCCAGGAACTGACATGATTGTTGCATATGTATCGGTTTTCTGGAAACTTGCTTTGGACCAGCCACTTGTAAACTAGCATTAGTCTACAGACCACTGCTGCTGAGTTACAATGATCTTCTATAGTGGCTATAATAAAGGCACTTGGAGGATATTAGTTACTACAAGAGAACATATGTTGATTTAAAAGTTGGCGGCTCTTTGGTGTAATCTTAGCCAGAAATGTATGCAGTTCTGTTTACTGATTCTTTTCAGATCTTTGGTGAGATTTGATAACTTTGTCTACATAATTAGTATGAGGCTTTCTTGTATTCATTTCATTCATTCATTCAGAGTATTTATACCTTGTTATTCAGCCACAAAGGCTGTCATAGTGGCATACAAATGATTAATTTGCCTTAAGGCTTACAATCTAAATAAGATGCTGTAGAGAAGAAAAAGGGAATGGTAGCAAGGAGGTGGATTAAGTCCCATTGGGAATGCTGCTTTGGTTTTTCTGCAGAGGCCAGAGCAGTGGTAGATGGGATGGAGGGCCTTTTCTCGTATCTACTTTTTAAAGAATCCTTGAGATCTTCTCCCTTATGTTCTCTCCAATATTTCTCCATGAGCACTATTTTATTCTCTATTCAATCCAGGGTAGTTCCTCTGTTTTGTTTTCTTGTGATGACAGTAAGCTAAATGATTCATATACTCTTTTATTTATTGTCAACCTAATACCTTTTAATCATTTCTCCATTATAATGACTGAAACAGTTGTGATATTGGAGCTCTTTGATGCGGTATCTTGACATAAAAACATTTGATTTGCTGTAAGCAACTTTTGAGCAGCTGGAAAAGTAGCAAAAAAATAAATAAATCCACAAACAGCTGGTGGAGGCTCATAATTTGATCAGAGGATTGATATTAGGAGCCCCATGATATTTTTTCAGATCTGTGTTACTTCCTGAAGCTGCTATGACAACATCCCTGCATCCCTGTGTTGACGTTAAACAAAATGAGAACTCTCTACAGCTGTTAGTTTCATTTATTAAAATCCATACTGATTTTCCAGTTGCCCAAAGTGGTTTATGTCAAACATTTTGAAAGCTGTGGAAAGATTTTTCCGTCATGCTTTGTTCAGCTCTCAGTATTAGCATTTGAGTGAGGCTTGCAACACCTTGCTTGTATGAAGAGCTTTTTCCATAAGGCCAGCTGACCCACCATGTCCTGTTAAGGATACCTATTCCATCCTAACTTTCCCCTATCATTCTGTTTCTCAGCTCAGCTCCTCAAAGTTAATATTCCATTAACACTATGAACTATGGATACTGGTTTCTGTCTTATTTTTAATGTCTCTGTTTTTGGAGTTTCTTTTCTAAGGTTTTTCTTCAGTGCTTTGAAAAATGTTGGGTTTCTCTGAGTCTGTTGCTTGCCTCCCTTTTGCATTTATGGTACTATTTTAACTGAAAGCCAACATAATGTAATCATTTGAGCATTGGACTGGTATCCTGAGAGACCAAATCACCAAATTGCTTTATAAGATATCACAAAGTTTTCTTTGCAAGATTGGTTCAGAGTCCGTTTTCCCCCTTGAACAAGTCATAGAAGAGTGGTTCTCAACCTGTAGGTCCCCAGGTGTTTTGGCCTACAACACCCAGAAATCCCAGCCAGTTTACCAGCTGTTGGGATTTCTGGGAGTTGAAGGCCAAAACATCTGGGGACCCACAGGTTGAGAACCACTGTCGTAGAGGAAGACAATGGCCTCTGAAGAAATCTTGTAAAAAAATAACCTCTGTTATAATGTTTGCCCTGGGGCCACTATATGTCAGAAGTATACAACAATAACAAACCATTTTGTCTACATCCATAACTGGCTGGTGGTTTCTAGAAACAGTCATCATAACACTTTTCATGTCCACCATCTGATTGAAAGCTAGTCAGTAGGGTGGACTTAGTGAGGCTTATAGTGGAAAATGTTTTTAAAAAACCTAAATAGATTGATTCATTTCATATGTGTGATTTGGAATCTGAACCAGTTTCTCACCCTCAGCAAGGTCTTTAAGACCAGTATTGTTGACATGAATGCTAGTTTTTCATTGCCAAAAATGAAGTCATTGAGGAGTCTTTTGGTATGTGAAGAAAAACACCGCCTGGAAATAATGGCAAAAATGTAACTTTGCATCATGGGAAATCAGTGCATCTACATTTCAAGGATGATTTCCCCCCTGAAAGTATTGTTTTATAGTTGGAATATTCTTTGCATTCAGTACTGGATAGAAACTGTCCTTTCTTTTTATTTCAAAATAAATATCAACATGGTTATGGGTGGAAGTTCTGGGTTGAAAAGAAAGGGAATAGATAAAACCAGATAGGAAGATGGATGCAAATATAAATTTGTAGGCAAAATTAATTAAGTGTATTTTTCATATATCCAGGATGTCCACCTCACGTATACACAACTGAATTATTGACAATGGTCAGCCCTAGGATCAGTAGGTATGTTGAGGAAGAATGAGAGAGATTGCCTAATATTTCCCCTTATTGTTTACTGTTCTGTGAAGTAAATACCAGTAGAAATACCATGTGTAAACAGAAGGCATTCTTTTTCTGCCTTTTGAAAGGCCACCTTGAATTATGAATTGAGGGTTAAATGTTCCAGCAAATTTGAGCTGTTTGCTGAGATCTGCTACATAAATGATGAGTGTTGCTTATGTGGTGGCACCTGCAATTAACATTACCCAATCTTGACTCAGGCAAAATTAAATACTCCAGATGCAATAAAAAACATTTTTATCCAGGTGCAGCCAAGGTACTAGTGTCCTAGTGATAAAAAATGTTCCGGTAATACAATAGTTCATTATAACCATGCTTTCATTTTCACAAGTCTTATTGCTTTCTTCAAAATCAGCAATGTTTCTGTTTAATGCGTTTTTGCGTCACAAAGTCTACTAATGCCAAGCATATTTACTTGGGTTTTTGTTGGTTTGCATGTTCCATAACTTAAATCCTTTCTAGCTTTCTTCATGTTTTTACTCTCCAGACTTAGTTGCTTAGCCACCTTCCCACTTGACCCTTTTGACCCTTTGGTCTTCTGTTGTGCACACAGTTTTCATTCCCTTTTGCCATTTTTTAGTGAGACCCTCTGTTATTGGCCCCCTTTTTCCTGCCCTAACAAGTGGCACCAAGAGAATACGCCATGCAGTATTGCCACTCAGCACCATCTAGTGGCTATGTGTTGCCATTATGGCTATATTTCCAAACCACACACACATACACATATATGAATGAATTAATGGTGTTTCCCAACATCTGTAAAAATTGGAACATACTTATTATTAAACAATATACTGATTCTAACAAATACCTGATGTTATTCAGATAATATGTTCAGTTTGTCTTGTCTGTCCAAGAAGTCAAAATGTTGATGACTATTTATTTATTTCCTCCCAAAAGCTGGCATGTTGTTAAAGATAATGGTGGTATTTAATATTACCTGATAAACTGATATTTGTGTTCTATAAGATATTGGAAAGCATTTGGAAAGCAAAGATACAAGATATGGAAAGCATTTGGAAAACATCCTACAGGCTTTGTTAATGTTATGCAACATCTCATGTATGAGGTTTGTTTGATGTTGTTTCTGTAAATGTATATGACCATTGGTTGGGGCATTAATAAATTGATTGATTGATTGATGTATGAGGTAGAACAGGCATGGGCAAATTTTGGGCCTCCAGGTGTTTTGGACTTCAACTCCCACAATTCCTAACAGCCTCAGGCCCCTTCCTTTCCCCCCTCAGCCGCTTAACACCTGGAGGCCCAAAATTTGCCCATGCCTGATGTAGCATCAATGTAGTTTGACCCCACTTTAATGGCCACGAATCAATGATATGGAATCCTGGGAGTTGCAGCAAAGATAAACACCATGTAAAACTACAAATACCATGTTTTCATAGCATTAAGCCATGGCAGTCAAAATAGAGTCAAATTGTGTTAACTCTATAGTATTGATGCATAGTCAGTTCTCCAAAGTTTTTTTTTAAAATAGGGAGACATTTGTAATTCATAATTGCTTGGAAAATGAAATAAAATGATCTCAACCTTTGCCAAAAAAACAACCACCCCAAAACCCTTTT
The DNA here is from genome assembly GCF_035594765.1 of Anolis carolinensis. NCBI lineage: Eukaryota > Metazoa > Chordata > Lepidosauria > Squamata > Anolidae > Anolis > Anolis carolinensis. The sequence goes on from NC_085846.1 coordinate 71,850,092, forward strand.
CAATTATAACCTGTGCCATTATGACATTAATACAGTTCAAGGATCTGAAATTTGCTGAAATGTAGTGCTGCTTGATCTCTGTACATCTGATTTGAAGGCTGAGACAATATGGAGTAACATTTCTAAGTTGCTATAATTATCTAGTACGGTTAGAATAAATTACACAGATCTTCCAGTTTATTATTAGTGAAATTGTCAGCCCAACATTTTGCCTTTGCCTATGATTATTTTCTGAATCATCCTTTTATTATTCCTATACCTTGCCTTAATTGCCTTAATAAGATTTGAAATAATAAAGATGAGGGATTTAGAAAGAGACATCACTCATTTTTAATCCTTCAGCATTAGTTATTTTATTGAGAAGGTTATACAGTATAGATACTATTGTGTTGTTGTTGTCAGCCATATCCAGAACCAATTGCTCAAAATCTGCTAATTTTTAAAAATAGCTATTTATTTTATTTGTATCTGTTCTACCAAGCTTTTAATTTGAAGAAATTTAAGACATTTAATTCTGTGTGTGTGCAAAATTATTCAATTTGTCAAAAGATCAACCTTTCTTTTTCTTATAAAAATTCATACAGCTTTATATAGACTACACTTTCTCCAAATTGTCCAGTTAACTGATTCCCAAATCAGAAAATGATGGAAAGGTGTATTACCTGTATCACTTCAGTTACAACAGCTGACATATTCCTATTCTAATTATTTCTGTCCTGCTTAATCTTTCTAAAAAGAGAACCCAAAGCGGCTAATACTAAAAACAATAATATATATATATATATATATATATATATATATATATATATATATATATAAAAATTTAAAACCTAAAAACATATGAACATTAGGATTAAACATTGAAACTATTAAAAACAGTTAAAATAATTTAAACCATTAGAGAAACCTATTCCGATACCTAAAACATTTCATGTTTGTTTCCTGGTATGCTGAAAACCGCTCTGAATCCCTTGGGGAGATAGGGTCTTATATTAATAATCATCATCATCATCATCATCATTATTATTATTACTTCACAGCAGCCTCTGACTCGGTCTTAGAAATGTTCTTGTTTAAAAGCCTTGGCCTTCAATGTTGGTCTAGTAAAAGGATTCAATATGGATTCCATAGCACTCCCACCCCCAATTGTGCTAAACATCAATTGCATATGTTCAGTTTTTGTAAGGAAATTCCAATTGGGATTTACGGTCTTCCATAATTTTCCAACATGCAGGTAGCATTCTGTTTCTTTGGGGGGCCAGGAAACCACAAAAGTAGAAAAAACATAAATCTCTAGGCTCCTCAATCTGCCTGCATACACGGCTAGGTTTAGTTATGCTCAGATTCCCTTGCTGGCTCATTCACTTGTGCCAGCAGGAGCATAGAAGGGATAGGACCAGGAAGCGGAAGGCAGGAGAAAGGGGAAACCCAAATCATCCTAATCTCTCCCTTCCACCTTTATGCATAGGGGCCGCAGTGGTACAATGGGTTAAACCCTTGTGCCGGCTGAACTGTTGACCTGAAAGTTGAAGGTTTGAATCCGCAAGATGGGGTGAGCTCCCTTCTGTCAGCCCTAGCTTCCCATGCGGCAACATGAGAGAAGCCTCCCAGCAGGATGGTAATGCATCCTGGCGTCCCCTGGGTAACAACTCTGTAGATGGCCGATTCTTTCACACCAGAAGCGACTTGTCTTAATTCGCTTCTGACACGAATTCTGACATGAAAACCTTCATGCATAAGAATAAATGCAAGCACTCCTTCCATCCAATCCCCCTACTAATGAAAGGGAGCACACACCCACATACCCTCCTAACATTGGCATGAATGGATACTCCTGTCTCCCCTCCCACACAACATGTGCCTTCCCTGATCAACTTGTCTTCTGTACATGAGTGAGCAAATGTGCATATCCTTCCAGTCCAGCCAGTCTACCAGTTTGATTTTCTCCCAGTGACACATAGCCATAGATTCGTATAGTGTCAGGGAGCTGGAAAATCTAGCTCTTTGGATCCCTTCCAACATGATAGTTGTATGATTCTGTGAATTCTAAAAGATAGGCAATATTACATTTTCTAAAGAGTTCAGCAATGGTATTACCCATAGTAAGCTATGAATGCAAGAGCTGGACCATAAGGAAAGCTGAGCGAAGGAAGATAGGTGCTTTTGAACTGTGGTATTGGAGACAATTCTGAGAGTGCCTTGGACTGCTTGGATCAAACCAGTCCATATTTCAGGAAATAAAGCCCTACTGCTCACTGGAGGGAAGGATATTAGAGGCAAATATTAAGTACTTTGGCCACATATGGAGAAGACAGGAAAGCTTGGAGAAGAGAATGATGCTGGGGAAAATGGAAGGAAAAAGGAAGAGGGGCCGACCAAGGGCAAGATGGATGGATCTTACCCTTGAAGGAGCTAGGGGTGGTGACGGCCAACAGGAAGCTCTGGCATGGGCTGGTCCATGAGGTCATGAAAACTCGGAAGCAACTGAACAAATAAACAGCAATAAAAAGAGTCCAGAATTTAGTAAAAGAAGTATACCGTAATATTCTTTTCAATTATATCTTCTCCACCTTAATGGTTTAATTCATCATCAGCTTAGATTGATTTTTCAACTCCATTTATGATGTGTTCAAACTTTTCTTCCCTAGGGTGAGCTAAGCTCCCACCTGCATTTGCTGTGAAAAAAAAAAGATGTATATTCAGTTGATTCTGAGAATTGATTTCGTCTTTAGGTTTCTCCCAGGTTCAAGCAGGAGCTCTGCCTTTTTTCCATTAATTTTTGGAAGTGCTTCATAGATATTTACTCAATGAAATGCATACTTGCCCCATCTCCCTTTTCAAATAAGATGACTCAGTTTTTAAATTTACACTTTTACGCTTTGATCAATGGTATTCAAGGAAACTCACAACCAATCTGAGAATACAGAAGTGCTCATATATAAATTACAATTAAATACACATGAAAACAATATTAATAAAATGAAGGTAATGCCAGCCAAACTGAAAAACAGATAAAAATAGGACTAAAACTATAACAAAGCCTTCATCCTGGAATGCCATCATTAAATGGGGGCATTATAAAGGCAGATAAAGAATTCTTCTATGCTGCCATCAAAGAACCCTCTGATATTGGTAGGATAGATAGCAAGACCTCTCTCAAGGACAATAGGGATCAAAAAGATTCAGATGTTGTAGAAATTCATATAATAGCTGTAGATTCCTGCACTTGACAGGGAGTCTTGCAGCCCTAAATCATTTAGGGCTTTAAAAGTAATAACCAGCACTCTGAATTGGGTTTGGAAACCAACCAGCAGTCAATAAAGAGCGTAATTTCGAATTGTCATGTGCCTCCAGGAGCCTAATAGTCTAATGGTTTCCTGAGGGCATTTTCCTGTCAGGTTTGTAGATGATTCTATTGAACCCGTCTGTCAACGTGTGAGATGAGAAAATGGAATTTGTAGTTTATACAGTCATATCTAAGTAGCATCTTTTGCTTAGCAGAGCAAAGCTGTATTTCTAGTTTTCTGCAGCTATGGGCAATTAGATGTCAGACAAAATGACTAGAAGGACTCACCACTAGCTAAGATGTGGGGCACATTATTAGAAGGCACTCTGTGGTAACTGTTGGCAGTAAAGCAGCCTTAATTCCCAAGCCACCATTTCATCTGCACGTAGTTTTTTCTGAAAAATTTGTTGTTGCATCATGGCACATAAAGCATGAAGAAATACTTGGTAGTCTGCTGTGATCAGTTTACCAGATGCTTTGCAGATGACGTTGCTCTCAATTTGTCCTACAGTAGAAGCTCACTTATCCAAGCCTCGCTTATCCAAGCCTTTTTGTAGTCAATGTTTTCAATATATTGTGATATTTTGGTGCTAAATTTGTAAATACAGTAATTACAACATAACATTAATGCGTGTTGAACTACTTTTTTTGTCAAATTTGTTGTATAGCATGATGTTTTGGTGCTTCATTTGTAAAATCATAACCTAATTAGATGTTTAATAGGCTTTTCCTTAATCCCTCCTTATTATCTAAGATATTTGCTTATCCAAGCTTCTGCCGGCCTGTTTAGCTTGGATAAGTGAGACTCTACTGTATTTTGCTGTCATAGTTGATGTAGAACCTTCAGCAACTGCTATTTGGGTTGTAGTGAGTCCTTTTCAGTTTGAATACATAGTTCTTGCGGGGGAAGATCAGCCAACTCTATGTTCTGCTGTTTGTGGTTTGAAGAGATTTGTTAAATGATTGAGTAACCGGTTTGCTTGAATAATCCACCATCACAGGGGATAGTGGATTATCCCAGAAAACCTACAGGAAGATAGCAGTAGTTTAAAATTTAAACATTTTATCTTTCAGCCCACTATCATAGATTTTTTTTTTGTCCCGTCTCTGTAGCTCTCCTTCAATTCTTATGAGCACATGGTGGGCTTTCTATGCCAGGCTTTCCTAAACAATGCATAACAGGGGTCCCCAAACTAAGGCCTGGGGGTCATATGCGGCCCATCGAAGCCATTTATCTGGCCCCTGCAACGGCAGCTCCCTCCTCCTCTGCCAAGAAAGGTGCGTGTGGCGCAGGGTAGGAGGGAAAAGCACGCACCTTTCCTGTCTCTTCCCTTGCCTGGTGCGTGCCTTCCAAAACTTTGCTTGTTTATAATGGTATTTTAATTATTATTTAATAAATAATTAATTATTAAGCAGTGCTTTGCTAGTGCTTTTGGTGCACAAAGGCAGAAGGAGGTTGGACTAAATGGCCCAAGGCAGGCATGTAGCTGGGGGGGGGGCCCTCAGGGGCCTCAGCCCCCCCCCCCCGAAATTCTCAGAGTGGTTTGCGAGGAGGCCTTACATTTATTATTTAAACTGTTATGTTTATTCACATCACGATGTGATCACCATGCTCAATATATCCCATATGCATGGGGGTATTGGGATAATGATACAAAAAGTTTGCTAGGGTAGATCCTCCCCCCCCCCCCAGACTCCCCCCCCCCCCCCGAAGCAAAATCCCAGCACCCCCTGAATCAAAATCCTGGCTACGGGCCTGGCACAAGGGGTCTCTTCCAACTCTCTTTATTATTTTTATTATGATTATGATTGACATTGAGGCTGTATTTATTCCTGTTTTGTTTTTTTACTTCAAAATAAGATATGTGTGCACTGCATAGGAATTTGTTCATAGTTTTTTTAAAAAAACTATAGTCCTGCCCTCCAACGGTCTGAGGGACTGTGAACTGGCCCCCTGTTTTAAAAGTTTAGGGACCCCTGATGCATAGGAAGGAGGCACCCTTGCTAGTCCTGGTATCTGTACTTGCAGATATTATTTAATGCTTAATCATTTGTGCATTTGAGATGTCAGATCCTAATATGGATGAATGATAATGGAAAACCCTATAATATTTTTTAATGTTTCTTATATAGAGAATGGGTGAGGAGGGGACGATATAGCTTATTGATAGCACCAGATCAAGCAGTTGGTGCTCTGAAGAGCTATCTTTTCCTATCACCATGAAGAACTATTTTCCCCCTGAACTCAGCTTGAGAAAACATGGCAAGTACCTTTCCATAGCAGGTTTTCTGATCAAATTATGCATAGACACACAGAGATATTTATAATCAGTTTGACACATATGCTGTGAGAGGGAATTAGAGGCTATTGTCCTGCATTGCACTGATGAAACTTAAGTTCTGCCAGGTGTAATTATGTGTCATCCCACCTCTCTGGAGACTCAAACTAACTGTTTTCTGGCTGAGTAGCACCCTCCATGCCAGTGGGAGGACAAGGAAGCCTGTCTGCTTTGTTCCTACAGCTGGCTGGAAAAAGTTGGTGTCATCCTTCTGGACCTCTGGAGAACCTTTGAAATGTCTGTTTTTTGTTTTTCTTATGGTAGGCTGCAAGACTAGAGCCAGCTGGGAGGTTTATTGTCCTTTTTAGTCTTTCCTTGGTCATTGAATGTAATCAAAAGGGCTACCTAGCCAGAACACAATTAGGTGGTTCAGGGAGGGAGATCATCTATCACGACCAAAAAAGTCAATATTACTAATAATCCTCCAGATGTTTAAAACTCTGAATCATTTTCTTCCATGCAGTGTGCAGCCTATGAGCTATGTGCTCCTTGGAATCCATATGAATAGCCCCAGTAACTCTGAGACCCTGAAACTCTGTCAGGGCTGAAAATTGACCAGAAGTCCTTCGAATTGCCTACTAACATAGTGGTTTATTTCTCGCGGCTCCAGAAAAAAAAAAGAAAATGCCCTGAAATCTGCCCAAATTGTGACTGGAAGTGACATCATATCACTTCTGATATGCCAGAATGTATCTAGTGCTGGAATGTGGTGGGGGTGAAACGCCTGTTGGATTATCGATGTATGTGTATGAAATGTAAATCAAGTGTTTCTGCTGTTTTGCAAGAGTGTGTGTTTCAGCAATGCAAAAGTTAACAGCAGGCTAGTTTTGACTGACAGCCTGCTATGACCTATCAGGTATGGTTTCCGGCTTTGGAGGTCGGAGCTTCCTGCAGACTGTGGAATGTGCTTTTTTATCTCTGAGTGTGTTGAGCTGGTGCTTGCCGAGGTAAGAGGCTATAGAAGAATGCCAGCTCAGAGTGATGGTTTTTGCTGTGCTTTGTAAATATGTATTATAGATATTGAATAAATGTTTGGACGTCAGACTACAGATGTGTTTGAGTCTGACATTGAACAGAGGAATTGGTGTGGCAGATGATTGATCGAGTTTGGAGAAACCCACACGGCACGCACCCTGACCTCCACGCTGACAAGGCCTCTGTCCCCTCCACAATTGCTCAACTCCTGCAAACACCATTGCGTTTTTGGGAAACTGCCGTTATTTTTCAAATATACATTTCCACACACTACTGAAGGTTTGAAAGGTTTGGTAATTGGTTACAGTGTGTGCTGCTTTATTCTATATCAAATTTAGGTATCTTTGTAATGTTTTTGTAAACAAATTTGCATGCATTTTGAAAAATGTATTAAAAAAAGAAGGATTCCTAGCTGTAGCATGGCTATACATTGTTTTCTCATTGAGTATTTCCTCAATGGGCAGATTTCATCTAGTAATTAGCTTGGTCCTGCTATGGTGTGTTGTTGTGAGCCACCTCTCTCTTAATCAGAGGTCAGGGACTGGCTGAGAAAAGAGGGGAGACTTTTGGCTGACATCCAAAATGTACATTGCAAGTACCAACTACATAAAAATGAGTTTCAACTTGTGACTTGAAATAGAATATGCAATTAAATGATACCCTTGAGGAAATAGCTTGAGCCAGCTGATTATTAGTAGATGCGTTTCCCTTTTATAGTCATTGAAAACTGGGATTCTGCTGCCGAATGTATGGTTAATATTGAGGTGAATGGCTTTCTATAGATTACTCTTGCTGTATTCGCTATCTACTGTATTGTGAAAGAAGCATGTGCACGTTTGAGAGATCAATTTATATATTTTAACACAGATTAGCTTGTTCTGATTTTGTGGAAGAAAGAGTGGGGTACCTAGTTAAGGAGGAGAATTTCTCCAAGCATTCCTTTTCCTGTTTGTTAGGGTCCCAGATGTCTAAGATACTCACACTTACACATAGAAAAGAAAAAACTTCAATCCTACTCATATATTGTCATAGATAATGCAAGATTGCAATACTCCATTGGGTTTTCTCAGCCTGTCAAGAGAGAGTTTGAGAGAACGACAGGTGAAGTTGCCTCTAGCTAAACAGATTGTGAAGCTTCATTGTATGGCTGGTTTATGGTATTGTGCCATTGCTAGTCTGGTTTCACTCTCAACAAATAAGAGATGGCATCCACAGATTTGTGTGTCAATTTCGCCAGTATTTTGGCCAAGGAACATTTACTGATTGCTGTTTTCATGTTGCACACTCAGCCCTGCAACCTTTCCCTTCTCAGATACATGGGTATTTCTAAAATTATCTCATTCCATCTATTTATCTATTTCACAGAGCTGTTTTCCAGGTAGCCCTTTTTTGAATAACCAGAGTTGGGCAAAGTTAAGGCAACATTTTTCAAACATTGAAAATTGACAATAAACTAGACATAGCATTTTTCATGGAATCTTTTTACCTTGGGCAAAACTTTGCAAAAGAAAAGCATTTTCTCTTTCAGAGCAGAGTTATTGAAAATGCTCTAGTTGTGCTGTTTTAAATGTTTGGATCACATGGTACCTCTTTCCTCTCATCAGTACATTATCTTCTCAACCTGTTAATCATTTGGATGTTAGCAATTAATTGGGATTGTATGAACCATGTGACTTCATAGTACTACTTAGTTATTGAGTGGAGATGGGGCCAAATCATAGGTGCATGTTCTTGATCTCTTTTGACACTCTGTGATAAAACTCCAACAGAAGGAGGTAGTCCTTAAAATAGCCAAAGTGTTTGTGAAAACAGCCTACCATTTCAGTTTAGGACGATCTACATATTTTGATTTGTAGAGGAAGCCTGATAGATCAGAATTAGTTCCATCTATTAAGTCCCTAGCATCAGGTTCAGTCCCAACCAAAATGAACTACAGTTATGACTTATGACTTGCATACATCATTGTGGATCATTGTGACAACGTCACTGCAACTTTCTTGTCCATAAAAGTATTTTTTTTTAAAAAGCAAACCTGACCAACTCCTTTCCCACCTCAGGAGTTTAATCTATTCTCCTCGATTTCTTCCCATATCAAGACTCCTTTTTCCTGACTTACTCTGCTTTCCACTCTAGTAGTTGTGCTGGGCTGATAGACAGAAGCTCACTTTTACAAAAACCCGTTCCCACCTCTATTATTTCTTGATCCTTTCTTTTTAATTTCATCTTCCTCTCTCATCTCATTGATTTTACTGGACACTCTGGCTTCTTATACAGTATGTTGTTTCCCCTTCCCTTCAGTCTGCCTTCATAGTCCCTAGTTGGACCCTGCTTCTTCAAGCCATTTCTTTAATCACGGCTTGCTTTCTCTGACAATTTGCTTTCCTCTTTCCATTTCCTTCTAATTTCCTTCTGTTTTGATCTACATGATTGGCACTGCAGGCACTGCTTTCTGTTTTTGAGATTTAAAGTGCTGTCAATTCTCCAAGGTTTCTAAAGCCATGTGGTACAGTCTTAATACACCAAGGAGACAACTTCTAGACAACTCTCACCCCTGATGGTGCTAGTATTTTATATGGCATCTTGCCAATCAGACTCTTTCCAAGGGCCGCCATCATACTCTTCACAGGTGAGTAGCAAGTGATGTACCAGAAGTACATCACTTTTCTGTTTACTGGTAGATCTTTTAGCTAATACAGGACTTCTTGAAATTCACTGAAGGTTTATATTGACTTTGTTTCAGTCTTTGTCTCTAATAAATCAAATTAATTCCACTTATATACCTCCCTTTATTCTGTATTAACAATAAAGCAAGCTGAAATACCCTTTGATGACACAGCATGTTGTTACCTTGGTAAGGAATGGCTAAGAATGAAATGTTTCATTGTGTCTCTACTTGAGTTAAAATACTGGCATTTGAATTCCAAGATCTGTTGGACAGTAAAACATATTCCATCCTTGTTGTCAGCACTCCCAAAAAATGAGCAACTTCAACTTTTGACAAGAGCATATTTGCTGCTATAAAGGACAGCACATTTTCCGTGTGCAACAGAGACATTAAAGGATTTCTTACTGTGGTCTGTCTTTTTCCATTATGCTTGATTAAATCCTTTTTAGTTTGCATAACATTGCAATGTTTTTTAGCCCGTAATGATTTGTGTAAGCTAAATTAATCTGTTGGCAAAATGCTACTGTTTTAAGCTTATTCACTGACGGACCACCCAAATATGACATCTGACACAATCAGTTGATCAATCCCAGGTAAGGTATGCTTAGCTCAGATGATTAAATGTACAATTACACTAAAAGTAGAATTAAATGATGTTAAGCTTGCTACAGCAGCATTGATAGAAATGACTTAGACTAATCTAACTAATCTTGATTTTTATAGCTTGCTGTAAGAGACATTGCGCACGCAAGTAAAATCTACCTTGTAAACCTGTTTGTGTGCATATTTTATGCTGAAACAAATATCTTTTAAGCCAAAGTTTTGTCTTGTTTTATCTTTGAGTGTAGTGTTTAGGGTAAGACATATATGTCTCAGCTCCCCAATTAAAAAAATTAAATCAGCAGAAATCTTCCTGTGAATATTTATTAACGCAATTTGGCATATTTTTGCTAAATTATTTGGGTGTAGTCATCAAAAGGGGTATCACATTTCCCTTGACATACTACTTCTGTTCATAGAGCAGAAATTCAAAGCATTGTGGTATTACATTTCTATTTTTTAAAACAAAGACTCAATATTTTGATGTTATGGAATATTGAATGTTAAATGGAAATGTTAATGCTAAATTGTAGTTCAAACCATATAGTTTAACAGCACATGATTCATATTTAAACCATTGCTTATTCTGATAAAAACTAAGTTCAAGCAAGCTTTTCATTAACAACAAATTCTTATTACATTGAGATCTGATAAACTGTGGTTAATCTTAACTATGGGTTATTTGGTTTGTTTGAACATGTGATTATTAAGATTAACAATGGCTTGGGATTTGGATATAACATTAAAGCCGGTTACTTTTTTATTATGTCAGAAGCAACTTGAGAACATACTGCAAGTCGCTTCTGGTGTGAGAGAATTGGCCATCTATAGAGACGTTGCCCAGGGGGCGCCCGGATGTGTTACCATCCTGCTGGGGGGGAAAGGAAGAGAAAGCTTGCATTCATACAGACTTGGGCTTGTTTCCATCACAAAAAGCTGTGGTTTATTGTGATATTTCAACTGTTTCTTTGTGGAACCTTTTGAAAAAGTAATCAAAATGGGTGAAAATGCTCTACTTGTCTATTTCATTCTTAATTACCTAGACTCGACAGATTTTACATCCAGCAGAATAGCTTAAAGCAGAAGAGCAGGTTACATAAGTATGTTGGGAATGTTAAAGGTGTAGGTTTAGAAGCAGAATCTGAAGCCATTTTGCATTACTTTTAAAATATCATCTATGAAAAAGTAATTTCTTGTCATTACTCATAGTTAGCATGAAGTCATCTGTCAACTTCTCTGTTAATAAAATGCTATTAAAATTATTTAAACATAGAAAAGGATCAGAGTTTGCCTCATTTGACATTGCCCTTAAACATTTTAGAATAGTGAACATTTATTTATTGACTGCTTTTCTGAAAGATGGGATACAACTAATGTTAACTAAAGTTAACTTTGTGTATTATAAGTAAAACATTTTTTATTTTTTAAATTGCAGGATCATTGTTATTGACAGTAATATAGTTGGCACTGAATTTATAAAAAAACACAGTAAAAAGCAATAATTACTTTAAATGTGTTACTTTCAAACTTGGATTATGTGATGTGGTGGCATAAAAACAGTTTACTTGATTTATTTGAGAATTGTCAATACACCTCTAATTTTTTTTTCATTTCAGGAGCAACTTGAGTCGCTTCTGGAGTGAGATACACCTCTAATTTAGCATGTCCATTGGACATCATTGTGATGTTTGAGTGGGAAAGAGAGAGACAGTATTGACATTTATTCTTTATAAGAATTAAATATATCAATATTTGAATGCATTCCCTGGTCCATCCCTAGTCTACAGCTATACTGTACATACATCTGCATCCAGAGTTTGGGAAAATTACTTTTTGTTCTACAATTCCCGTGCCAGTATAGTCACTAAAACGTTATGAAAGGTATTTTTCAAAACCTAAGTTTTCCAAGTTCTGTCCGTATTTCTGTTGCAATACAAACACCTTTCATCTGTATATCAGAGATGTTTCCTCCTTCCTGCACTGTAAGATTTGCAGTTAAACCTTGGTTGCACTCTGCATAGAAATCATATACTGTTGTGGCTAAAAGTGAACCATAAAGTTCCCAGATCAATTTCATATGGATCACAAACTCACTGAGTGTCCTTTGGCCTCTTCGCTGCAGGTATTATAGTAGTTCAGCAGATGTCATTGAGGTGGAGGAGGCTGGCATGCTCTGGAGGTTATTTCCGTAAGATTTTGTGATGTGTGTATGTACAGCTATTCACATACATATGTAAATATTTGTATTTATATGAATTAAGTATTGTATCCTGAATAACTTTGTCAGTCCTCTTAAAACTCAAATGCCTGACATAGTTATGGTGCTTTTTCATGGGTGTAACATTTGTATTTCTTGAAGTAGCTGTTACTTCAACAAAAAGTAGCTCTGCAATTACTTTTGGCTGCATTGTAATGGTGTGGTCAATTAATCCTATTGTATCTGCATCTAGAGGAGGTTAGTTCATATAGCAAAACCCTCAAGGCTCTTTGTGTATCAGTTTACCAGAATTCGCCAGGTGTGCCTGGATGAAACATATTTGAGGAAAGAAAAAGGAAAATGGATCCTCTCAATTGAGACTTTACTAGAATGGCCCCTTTCTTAGATCTTTTCTTGGTGTAGAAATACATTGTATGTTGTATGGTGTGCCCTTTATTTTTAGGCAATTATTATCTAGATAGGAGCCTTATAATCAAGGTGAAAAAGAAAGTGCAAAAGCTGGGTTGCAGTTAAACATAAAAAACCCCAAGATTATGGCAACCAGAGTGATTGATAACTGGCAAATAGAGGGAGAAAACGTGGAGGCAGTGACAGACTTTGTATTTCTAGGCGTGAAGATCAGATGCAGACGCAGCCAGGAAATCAGAAGACGTTTACTTCTTGGGAGGAGAGCAATGACCAATCTCGATAAAATAGTGAAGAGGAGAGACATCACACTGGCAACAAAGTTCTGCATAGTTAAAGCAATTGTATTCCCCACAGTAACCTATGGATGCGAGAGCTGGACCATAAGGAAGGTTGAATGAAGGAAGATAGACACTTTTGAACTGTGGTGTTGGAGGAAAATTCTGAGGGACCGCAAGAAGACCCAACCAGTCAATACTCCAGGAAATAATGCCCAAATTGTTCATTGGAGGGAAGGATATTAGAGGCAAAGATGAAGTACTTTGTCTACATAATGAGAAGACAGGAAAGCTTGGAGAACATAATGATGATGAGGAAAATGGAAAGAAAAAGAAAGAGGGGCCGACTAAGGGCAAGATGGATGGATGGTATCCTTGAAGTGACTGGCTTGACTTTGAAGGAACTGGGGGTGGCGACGGCCGACAGGGAGCTCTGGTGTGGGCTGGTCCATGAGGTCACAAAGAGTCGGAAGCAACTGAACGAATAAACAGCAACACTATATATTGGGTTTTCTTAACAAGCTTAAAAAAGAGCAACCTTTCGGTTGTCTAAGGCTTTCATGGCAGAAATCACAGGGTTGCTGTGAGTTTTCCAGGCTGTATGGCCATGCCTCAGGAGAAAATGCTTCTCGAACATGGCCATACAGCCCAGAAATTCACAGCAACTCAGAACAATCCTTCCCTTTGTGGTTTTATAAAGCTCATATATCCATGTTTGTTCTTAAGGCTCATGAAATGTCAGCAGTGGTTTGTGATGAGCATCCACAAATGCTGTTTTCTCTGGACACAAAGCAAGTAACTTTATTCCTTTGTTAGTATTTCTCGCTTTTATTGGAAGCTGAAATGTAGGAGCTCTGCTCTTAGCTAAGCCTCCAGGAAAGTATGGATTGACATTTGTACTATTAAGTCTCTGAAAAATACATCTTGAAAAGTATTGATTTATCCTTCATTTATCTGGCAAGTAGAGCATGTTTCTTCCATAAAACCAATCCAAAATAATTGTGTCCGACAATATCATTACTGCTTAGGTTAATAATAAAAACAGGTCTGTGACAAATGAGTTACTTTAGCTTTCATAGTCTCTCTCCCTCCCTCCCCTTTCTAATTTAGGATAGTATTATAGAAACTGATTTGTTTGTTTTTCGATCATATAAAATCTCTCTGACGCAGTTTGTTTCTCCCTTATTTGATGACAGCTTTGATTACAACACAGTTCTCTTGAAATGTTTTATGTTCTCAAAATGGGTACAGTGTTAGATCTTGGATTTCTCTTTTTTCTCCACTTTGCCAAATATTAATGGCAAAGATCCAAAGAGATATTTTAGGTGCACTTAAGGACATGAGTGTTTCCGGTGAGGGTTTTTTCCCCCTTTATTTCTCTTTGAACAAGACCAGCCCTGCCATATCAGAAATTGTTTTAGACTTAAAAGGATTTTGCCACATTTCATCGGAAGCTGTTGTATGAGAAACAAAACGGAACAAATCCCTGGGTAAATGCAATGAACGGAGTGTGCTGATCTTTTGGATCCCAATTGAAAGAAATAAAGAGGGAGGAATACAAATACAGGAGGGGTTCCTCATACCAAATTTCAAGCAACAGTTCACTTTAAGGCAAGATGACATTATTAATGTATCCTTATTTGGCTGAACCGCATCCAGGTAGTTGTTTAGTACTTTTTAGTGGTGGAAAATATACAGTCAGCAATATTTTTATTTACATATTTTCATTGGTGCAGGAGTCCTGTGCCCTCAACCCCAGCAAATGTAGAAGACTGACCCTAATTGAAAATACAGTGAAATGTTTAATTGGCTGCTTCCTGTCTTTGCCACAATTGGATTGTTTGGTGTAAGAATAGAGAACAGAGATCTTCAGGTCTTTTATTAATTTAGGAAGGCTTTAAATATGTCTCTCTAAATAATTAATATTCCTTGTTTTAATCTATGACAGAGAAAACACATTTCTTCATTCCTAGCTGTTTATAGGATGTGGTCTTAACATCTGCTTATAGAGAAATTGTCACATTGAACCCAATAAAGCTTTTGAGGGGACATAGATAGGAGTGTGACAGTTGTCATTTCCCCCTTTTTTGGACAGTAACATGCATGCTTTGACTATGTACTTTCACAACTCAATAGGTCATATTATCTAATGGTTATTGAGGAACAAGGATGGAATGCATTAGGGCTGTCGATTCCCCCCTATTGAACATAATAGTAAATTGATCATTTACTGGAGTGTCCTCTGAAAAGGGTGACATTTTACTGATTGCCATGCCTTTCTGTGCACACTAGTGCAGCATTTGCCATGTTTATCCTGAGCTGTGCACTGGAAGACGTCATCAGTAACTAATCCAGCTTATGCTGATGCATCAAACTTCATTTAATGGCTATGCAAACATGTGTCTGAAATCTGATGATAAATAACTAGTTTTGTTCTTGTTTTTGATTTAGATTCTCATGCATAGTTTTCTTCTTCTTTTGTATATTGTTTTTGTATCCTAGGATGACATTTAGGTTTGAAATGTCTTCAATGACAATAAAACTATTTTTGAAAAACTAGATATTTTTATGTAACAGTTCTGCATAGAAGAGGCACGTACTGTGGAAGGCAGAATAACTTTCTGGCTCCCCTCTCTCCGATTTATTTTAATACCATAATAATTAATAGTTGCCAGATCATTCAATCCCAGAAGAGAGCTTTCAATTATGACACAAGGCAGACTTCTTTACCCAGTGACCTCTGCCTTGTTCTAAAATTCCCATTATCTAAACTTATCTGGAAGGCATTAAGCTTGGGATGGTCCTTTGAAATACCTAGATCTTCTACAGGTTGATTCTCTCTACTCAAGAATTTTCATTTCACTTTGGCTATTGACATTTTGGTAACATTTTATTCCAGCATCTGATGGTTTTTGATTATGACGACTCAAAAGGGAGAAATGTCCCTTGCATTATTTTGATACAAATCTCTCGATCCCAGCAATTACTCTTAAATATAGTGCATGACTACAATACTTCTAGGAATGTGTACAGCAGTAAATCCAGTTATATCATTCTGTCAGAATTTGTAATGTTGAGTTTTACATGCTCTGAAATTCATATGCCTGGTTTGAAGTAAGTTCAAAGTTAAATTGCTATTACAAAATGCATTTATTTAGGTATTTTCCTAATTAGCTTTAAAAATAGCTAATTAATTGGGGCTGTTTCAGACAGTTTCTATCATATTGTATTGACAAAAAGGAGAATTTATAGTGCTCTGAATGCATAGTAGTAGAGACAAATGTCTGGAAATGGTTCCACGTTGCTAGCTCTTTTATAAATTACCTTAAGTTCTCTACTTTCAGGAAGTGGGCTTCTAGAACAATACCCACAAAATGCAAGAATACTGGTGTTAGATCATGGGGGCCGTGAAGTATGAAAGCAACGGCAAACTACTGATTATTTCATGCCTAAGAAAACTATAACAAAAACCCTATAAAAAGTCATCAATAGATGACTTGGAGGCACGCTCACACAATGTATGAAATTGTTCTCCTAGTGCAGTGATTCTCAACCTGGGATCCCCAGATGTTTTTAGCTTGGTAAACTCGCTGGGATTTCTGGGTGTTACAGGCCAAAAACATCTGGGGACCCCAGATTAAGAACCACTGCCCTAGTGTATATTTTGTAAGTTTTGTTAAAAGGTAGCCTTGCAATAGCTCCCCAAGTCAGATTCAGTGAAGATAAAGCTGCATGTGTATTCGTACAGTACACTCTCAATCAGCACTCAAGCAACTGGAATTCTCGAGCAACTGGCACAAAAGTCAAAGAAATAATCCTTTAAATTAAAATATATGTAAAATACATTTAAGCTGTGTTACACTAAGTTAAGTGTCTTTGTCTTAATTAGCTTTTAATTCCTGTATTTCAATATTGATATCAAGTCAATACAGAGTTTATGGTATACTGTAGTATGTAGTATAGTATTAGCTAGGCTTATTTTTAATAGTAACTCTCAAACAACCAGAAGCTGCATTGATCAATCCCCATAGGTGCCAGTTAGTTGAGTCAGTTGTATAAGTAGATGTATTTTTAGTTTCCATTCATTTGGGTTCGGAAGGCTTTATAGTAAAATACTAGATCCAGGCATTTGAGGCTGGGTGAACGGGAGATACTTTAAGACATTGGGAATTTCAAAAGCCTTCCTTAGCTAGAAGGAAGTTGTAGACATGTGATACTGAGATCTTTTTCTGTCCCCAGTGCTGAACAAACTGCTCTTTCTAACAGGAGCTCATGTGCGCTATGGTGGAAGGTTGGGGGGTAGAGGCAGGCGAGCCGCATCGGCAGCATCTCTCCAGTTGCAAACAATTTGTAGTTAAGCTCACTGATCCAGCCCCATGTGACTAGAAATGTAGGCAGCAGATTCATGCTGGACTGACATCATGCTTTTCAAATTCACTGGAAATTAAAAAGGAGGTGGGGGGCAGAGCAGGGAGAAAAGGTTCTCTTGACTTGTCCTGGTGCTACTAATTCCTGGCTCCAGCTCATCTGCTGCTATTGAAAGAGCCAGCAGCAGCAGCAGCCGCAGCTGGAAGCAGCAGCACTATTACATAGTTCAGGATACTCAATGAGGTCAAGCTGGATGATAAGCAAGCCTGCCGTAGAAGCATCCCCTGTAAGTTCTGGAGCTTCTCCTGATAAGTTCGTGTTTGTTTGTTCATTCCCTCCCTCTCTCCTCACTTTTCAAGTTATACCCTTTATTGTACAGAACTGAGTATAGCAATGCACAATTATAGAATCAGTGTATGTATCATTCGGATTCTTATGCATTATTGATACAGAAGCATATGTTCAAGCATACATTGATCCCTCTGTTGTATTATTGGGGGGAAATGTTGGTGGTTACTCTTTCAACCATTACATTGCTGTCAAGCTGAGGCATGATTTAGATAATGTAGCGTTATCTATATAGGCAGTCCTGTGCTTAATAATTATTCTTCCCATGGGAGGGAAAAGCTAGAGAAAAGAGGCCATTTGATGTTTTGCGTACAAAGGATGCTTAAGGTAGTGCTGCATTTTAGAAGATAACTTGATTATAGGGTTTATGGAAATAAATTTTACTCTGCATAAATTCAGTGTGCTTATATAATAACAACAAACTGTGGCGATTGTAGCTATAATAGCTCTCCGTGTTTATGAGCTGCTTGGAAACCCTTGAGCTTGATTAAATAGCCGCTTGTAGGGAAATATGAATCCAAAGTCCTTGCAAAATAGAATAATCATAGAATATTTACTTTCTTTCCTCTTGTTCGCCTTCCTTCCATACACAAAGCTACTCCTTTACAGCTACTTTGTAACTACCTGAACTTCTTTGATCAATTTCACAAAATTATTGATTACTATGGAACTATTGCTGTGTATTACATAGAAGTATATGTGAAATAAATTTGCCATGGTGATTACTTCATTCCTGTGTAGTAATATGGCCTCAAGAAATGCAATTGGTCAGATTGTCATAGTCTCAGTAGCAAGTTAAATCTGCACACCTTGAGATGAAAAAACTGACAAACCCCTAAATGCATATCCTGATGCCTTTTAAATGCTGTTTCTGACGATCAGGCATGAATTCCAAACATACCAAAAGAAGTCCAATACATGAGATGGTTAGTAAGTTTTCATATCTGAAATACCAGCCCATATGTCTGAAAGATGAACAGATGTGCAATGTTGCCATTATCTTTAAGATAAAAAGGTAAAATACTGACCAAGATATATACTTAACAGAGGAAATTAATTGATTTCCATTTATGCAGCAGATATTGCTTTAATATTTTGTCTGTTTTCCCAAGATTATTTTATTGACCAGTTTATTGAGAAAAAAAACCAATATGATGTATTTGAACTATAGATATTTTTGAGTGATGGCAGTGTCATTTTCGAGATGAGAGAGTGATTAAGGGAAGTGCTAAGATTTATTCTGAGGTTTCTTTATATTGTCTGTTCAAGTTCTCCAAACGGTTAAAATAATGATTGTTCAAAATATACTAATGATTACTGTGGTGTGTTAGCAGTGAGTGAGTGTTTGGAAATAATCTTCACAGTGTTTTTAGAGAGCTCTCTAATTAAGCTTAAATGAACTTATGCCATATTGTTACTTGTTTATCCAGATGGTCATACTGATTATGTATTCATTTTTTTGAAGTGTACCGCTTGTGAATTGGTCTTGGTTGAAGATGAGATGACAGACACTGAAGATAATGAAGAGGATGAGTTAGGAGTCAGGGATGAGCAACGGAGCATAATTATTCATCTTATCTCACAACTCAAACTTGGAATGGACCTCACAAGGGTATGTGGCACCAAATCCCCTTCTCTAAAATAAACCCCACACTGTTTTGCTTAAAATATCACTTGCTATTGAATTTGCATCTTCATTTGTCTTTAGTGCCAGTCTCATCCCAAATCTTGGTGTAATGGTATTCATTGCTACTTTCCTCATTTATGTATGTAAAAAAAAATCTAATTGGCTAAAAAGCTAATGTGATTCTTTTCCTCCTGCAACAATTCTCCAGGTGTAAACATATTCATAAACTAAACATTGCCACTGTTCCTTACAAGTGACATCCCTGGAATCAAAAATGGGCCTTCTGATGTCTACAGAAGAATCCAAGAAATGTTTCCAACAACAATGCCATACATAATGGTCATCATCTCCTCTTCCTCCTCCTTAAATATAGCTAGCAGTGATGTTGTGGTACCCTGGATTCTTGCTAGTGAGAGCATTCTAGTTTTGAGAACCAATGAAAATTTATTGAGAGATGGCAATGGGAGTGTAAATATAAATCCTCCTTTCATAAAAAGTGTAGATTTCCTTTGCAAAATATGTGGAAAACTACAACCAAGGAAGGTTTTTTAAAAAACCCTTTGAAAATTTCCTGATAAACATTCCTCCAAACCATGAACACATTTAATAAGCAGCTGCAACCATTCCTTGCAGACCTTAATGTACTGCTCTAGATCTCTAAGGATTTGGGGATGATTGCTTTCTCCTATAACACACACACACACACACACACACACACACACACACACACACACAAACCTGGCTGTCAAATGCAAAGCACAATAGAACAAAACATTCAAACATGTAAATCAAAAAAGAGAGGTAAAATCCTTAGGCAAGTCACTGCTATATATTAAAAATATGTTTGTTTATTAGGATGTGAGATCACATAGGATTCAAAACACTGTTTACAGTTCTATTTTTGGGTCAAGCATATATTTGAGTGACAAGGCTACAAAAGAGTCAGAACATATTTCTCGTAGTATATTCAGGGCTCAAGAAGCGGATGATAACATTCATATTTTGAAGCTTGGGTTAGTAGCAGTGATTGCAGGAGGTTTCAGATGGATGGTGAATCTGTTCTGGGTTTTAGTCCAGACTTCAAAAGCAACACCCACAGTGCTGAACCCTATCCTCAAAGTAGATTCAGCATCTTGTATAGCTCCATTAAACTCTGGACTAAAACTTATAATGGATTCATTGTTCATTTGCAGTAGAAACCAGCAGCCATAGTTAGTTGACAGAAGAGAAAGCTGTAAACACAAGAATTTATCTCTTGTTAACAAGCTTTCCAAAAGGACTCTTAAGCTGAATCTGCCATCCCCTGAGAAACTTAGTGTCACCTTTCAATATAGTAAAAAACAAACAAACCCCAAAACAGCAACCCTTTAGCGCAGTGGTTCCCAACCTTTTTTTGACCAGGGACCACTTGACCAGGGATCACTCTCCAACATTAGTACCAAAAGGGTTACAAATCGCTTTTTGGTCAACTTTAGATTCGGTTTGGTTATTTGGGGTGCTGATTTAGAAAATTGCATTGGATAGACCACATCAGTTCTAGTTTCTGGTACAGAACATATGCCCACCCAGTAGTTGCCATCTGCTCACCCACAGAAAACTATAATTATCTAGAGCTGATGTGGTCTATCCAATGCAATTTTCTGAATCAGTACCCCAAATGACCCCAGGAACAAGCCTAAAAACAACGACACCAAGGCACCCTCACTTCCAGGCGCCACATGCAACAGCTCTACTTAGGGAGGGAGGGAGGAGGAGAAGCAGCAGTCAGGAGGCTTGTTGTGCACCTTTTGTGGGTAGTCAGCCTCTCCCCTCCCAACATCCCTGTTGTCTTGGCACTATAAGAGAGTTTTGCGAAGCCAGTCACTATCGTTGGAACGATGTATTAACTGTGAGGCTGCTGACCATATTTTAGTTCTTGGGGGCCACTGGTGCTCCATGGACCACAGGTTCGGAACCACTGCTCTAGCACTTAATCCATCACTTGCAAAATATGTGAATATATATCTTGCAGTAAAGCTAGGTAGAAAAACCTATTTGGAGGCAAAAGCTTCCATTTTTCAGGCTCATCGTTGATTTCCATTAAGATTTCTTTATGTTCTGAACTAGATTTTCTTTTTTCTACTTCTAAACCTCCTCCATGCCCAGTGTGCAAAGATTCATCAAATGCTGTTGAGGTTTAGAAGTAGTGGGCAAAATTCACTTTATTCCAGATGAAAATGAACATGCAGGTTTGTCTCATAGCCAACTAGCAAATGCTAGAAGCTTGATCTGGGAGACAGTCTTCCCTTTGAGTCATTCTTGCATGAGGGAAAGAGCATGAAGTGGGAATGGTCAATCTTAATTGCTGCTGTTTCCTGTATGAATTATTGTCATGAAAGACTCAATATATGCTAGGTTAAGGAGGAAAATTTCTCTTTCAAAATCCATGCTTTTGTGTTTGCTTATCTTTTAAAACATACTTTCCAAAGGGCACAATACCCCAGCCGAGTAGATGCCTATATGGATGATTATACTATGTGGGAAACATTGTTCATGACAGTATTGTTATAATGAATAGAGAGCAGTGAGGTTAGTGTTTAGTGTGTGAGACACAGCAGGAGCACTGCAAAATAGGTCTCCTACTGGGATGTTATTTTGAGCCTGTGTCATTTTCCACACAGGAAGGTCAGAAAACGATTGATTTTGATTGGTGTAGTAAACTCATACAGCGATGTTCTGAGTGCTTTCCTGAATAATGCATGAAAGGAAAATGATTTCTAGGCCTGACCTTGTGGAGAGACATAGAAAGGACCATTTAAAAGCATTGCTGAAAAGTGTATTTTACCTGCAGATTTATTTTATTGGCAATGTTGGAATAGAATACTATTAAAATTTTATTTTCATGTTAGACAATATTATGGAAAGTGTTTCGGTTAGAGTACTTATGCTATTGGAACAAGGCTGTTAGGCTTAAAGTTTCTCATACATTTTTTTCTTTTGGCTAACTAAAGTAACTGAAATACAGTAGAGTCTCACTTATCCAACACTCGCTTATCCAACGTTCTGGATTATCCAACACATTTTTGTAGTCAATGTTTTCAATAAATCATGATATTTTGGTGTTAAATTCGTAAATACAGTAATTACTACATAGCATTACTGAGCATTGAACTACTTTTTCTGTCAAATTTGTTGTATAACATGATGTTTTGGTGCTTAATTTGTAAAATCATAACCTAATTTGATGTTTAATAGGCTTTTCCTTAATCTCTCCTTATTATCCAACATATTCACTTATCCAACATCCTGCCGGCCCGTTTACGTTGGATAAGCGAGACTCTACTGTATTTTCTTTTATAGCAGTGGGGATGAGAATTTAGTTCAGATTTTTCAAGATCTAAAGCTAAATTCCATGCTCTTTATACATCTGTACTTGGATCAATTTGGATTCATTTGATGTCTCTAACTAACCTTTCTAGACATATTTAGAAATGCTATGCAATCAATTAAGGACCCCTGCATTCAGTTGGATCAAACTGTAGAGTCCACTGCTGGAAGCCTCATATGCAGAAGCCAGTTTTGTTGTTCTTATAGAGAGCTGACTTTTTGATATAGTTGCTTCCTTAAAGGGACCGTGGGACTTAACAGGTTTTTGATGCTGCTGAAAAGGCCTCTTTCTTTTACATTTGGTTGATAGTTGAGTTGTTTCTCTTCTTCTGACCTCTGGCTTTCACAGAGGATGGAGGAACTACTAATCATAATGAATCTATACTTCCTCTGTTTCAGAAATGGTGTGCCCCTGTAGGTCAGATGCTGGGGAGTATGATTGGTAGGGTCCCATTGCATTCATTTTTTTTTTTTTGTTTCCAAACTTCCTAAAGCAGTGGTTCTCAACCTGTGGGTCCCCAGGTGTTTTGGTCTGCAACTCCCAGGAATCCCAGCCAGTTTATCAGCTGTTAGGATTCCTGGGAGCTGAAGGCCAAAACATCTGGGGACCCACAGGTTGAGAACCACTGTCCTATTGGCACCTGTTTGACCACTGTGAGAAAACCATACTGGACTAGAGAGGACTGGAATTTCATCCTGCAAGGCTTACATATTCTTGCACACTCCTTTCAGATGGTTGGTTTTCAGGTCAAACTAAATCAATTTGGGGGAATTGGTTTGTTACATATCTCAATGTACATCTCCTTACATTGCATGAAAGTGAGATCTGCTGCAACACAGGACAACACTTTTCATAAGGAATGCCTTCTTAAAACAGGGTGTTGACATTCCTGTTTCTTTTCCACATTTAACTCAAGATTCCTTTTGTTATTTCAAGTTAAATGGCCTGAATTAGGTTATCCCCCCAGACACCAGCCAAGGGAAAAGACCTTCTCTACTGACATGAAAAGATCAGTCTTCTGTTGTTGTTAGGTGTGTCCTCCATCTGCATACTAACCATCATCTTGTACTTCGATTTAAATCTATCCTGGAATTTTAAAGCTGGCTTCATGCATCATAGTGTCTTCCCCAAGCACTAAGATTCACAGTCCAAACTGTTGCATGTTTACTCAGAAATAAAATCTTATGTTGAGTGGGACTTGCTTTCTAGTAAGTATGTTTGGGGTTGTAATCATTTTTTAAAAAAAAAAAATTGGAATGAATTTTAGAGTCAGATGAGTATTTTTCCAATCCACGTAAGTTCCTGCTGTGTCTATTACTATACTTGTTTCAACATTAATGTGTGATTTTTCAAAACTATGTAAATATTTGGTAGAATATAACAATACATTTATTTCATCTGAACATCCATACTTCTAAATGCAATTTTGAGCCAAGATTGCACAGCAAAATTGTGAGGTGTGTGAAATTCAAAGTATAGCTATGTTCCTATTTACCACGTCAAGCCACTTCACATAAAATGTGAAGAAACTGAATTTGTAAATCATTCTTTTCACACTTAAAAAAATGTCTTACCTTGCTTTCTTTTTGAGAAAGCAATTACATTTGAAAGATGTAGCATATGTTTTTCTGACTTGTCCTTATTTTGCTCCTGAAAGTACTACAAAGTCTACCTTGCTGCTGCTGTCAAAGATACAGCATTTGGCTATTACACAAGAGGGATCATTTTTATCATTTGTTGCTTGTATCTAATCTCTCTTTAATGAAACCCAGATGCTCTTGCCAGCTCTCTCAAGGCCTTTTCCTTATTACATTTGAAATTGAAACTTGGATACAGAGTTGGTCATAGGGCAATTCTGAAGAAAGGTTAATTATATTTTTTCTTCAGGACTTACTAATTATGTAAGCACATATGCTGTGTGCCAAAGCAGCATCTTCCGCTTTTCTCTATGCAAATGCTGATTACTGATCTCTTGATAGTGGTCTCCAGATGTTGTTGGACTATAACTCCTATTAGCTCTAACCAGCATAGCTAATGGTGAGGAACAATGGGGTTCATGTTCAAAAGTGGCTGGAGAGCTGTATTTGCTTGCAGTTTTGCTGTTCCTTAAGTTAATTAAAATATGGTAATTTTATCCGACCTCATATCATGTTACCCCAGTTTTGATATCTCTTCACTGGTTACCTATTCCTTGTAGGTTTCAGTATCAGCTTCTTATTTTGATTTTCAAAGCCCTGCATAACGTAGCTCCCTTTTATCCTTCAGGCCTCATTTTTTTTTATCAATCTGCTTGAGATCTACATTCTAAGAATTCTAGACTTTTCACATAGCCAAAGGTGTTCCCTTCTTTGGCTCAGCTTTGTCCATTTTACTCGCTGCTACATATCTCTTGGGATTGTGTCTCAGAACATTTTCAGACTGCTCTTTCCCTTGTTTTTAAAAAATCTCTATTACAAACATTTTTCCCCCTAAATCCTTTGGAATTTCAGATTGATATTATTCTATAAACTTTTATATGTAGATTACATGTATTGGTCAGTTTGCTTCACATTATATTATATTTCTTGCATTTTATCTGGATAATTTTACAATGATATTATATAGTTTTGTATTTTATAATTTTTTCCTTCCCTCCATGTGTGCATATGTATATGTACCTATATACTTCAGATTATATGCCTTTGGCTGTAGTCACTGTTTTTTTGGTTGTCTAACTTGTAAAGCACCATGTACATGGATTAATAATATAAATTAATAAACAAATAAATGATGGCGATGAATCCAAGGCGCTCTCAGTTTAGCATGAAATAAAAGTAATTGTGAAACAGCTAAAAACAATAAGAATAACATAAAGACCAAAGCATATTGGATTACTAAGAATAGACTAGAGCACTTAAAACAGGACAGATTGAAAGTAGTTGAACAATTTCAAACTAGTCACAATTTCAAATGAGATCAATCATGCCCCAGAAGCTTTTGCAAACAGCCATGATTTTACTTGTCTTCAGAATTCTAGCAGCAGTGGTATCCATCAGGCCTCTAAAGCACAAATATCTATTTACTCAGCTGTTTCCCTCTCTCACAAAGACCCCTGCAGGGTTTGGAGGCAGAAGAGGCCAGAGCTAATAAGTGGGGGAGCTGGAAAGTGTATACATGAACTTTATTGACTGGCAAACCACCCAGAATGGGCAAAATGTTGGTTTGGAAAAGAAGACCAAAGAAGAGACAATGTTGGTGTGTGTTTGTAGGGAAAGAAAAGCCAAGCAAAGCAGAGTGGCAATAGATGATGCCCCTTGGGGCAATGAAAAACAGTGTAAAGTAGCGGTTCTCAACCTGTAGGTCCCCAGATGTTTTGGCCTTCAACTCCCAGAAATCCTAACAGCTGGTAAACTGGCTGGGATTTCCCAGGAATTGTAGGCTAAAACACCTGGGGACTCACAAGTTGAGAACCACTGGTGTAAGGGGAAAAAGCTAGGAGACCTATAGCAGCTGCCAAACAGCTTGGAAGCCACACAATTCCACCGTTGTTTGGGTTATTTCACTTTTGGAATTACCTAGATAGTTTTAGATATTATCCTTCTGAAAAGCCAGCAGTGCCTTGAACATAATTGAGCAATGCCTGCGACATCAGAGAAGGCAAACCTTGCATGAGAGTGCATAAGGTGAATTGACTATTGAAACAGATTCATGAATAACAGCAGACACTTTCATGCATAGTTTGGAAAGTAATAAGGACTTTACCAGTATATGGGCCACATGTTCTTAGGCATGGCTGAAGCACAAACACAAAAAGGTAGAAAATAGATGTGAAATTCTGTGTTTCCACAACTCAGTTTAAGTGCAGCTATGAACATAATATCAGTCACTCTTAGGTTAATGTGTTGTAATATTGCTGGGGCCAAGAAACAGATTTCTTTGTGCCCTATCCAGCCTACCAGCTGCCAAAGTTGGCAAAATTCTAAAAGAACTCAATTAACTTTAAACCAAATGATGTGCCACTTTGGTAAACAATGAGTACTGTCACTGAACAAATGGTTTACTTAGTAGCTTAGTAGAGCAGGACAATGAAAAGACCCAGGCAGCATGAATAGTAGGAGCTTTTTATTTGCAGGGCCATTAAGGACTCTGAAGAATGGCTTGTACGATTGACTAAAGCATTGTGTGTTGCCAACATTAGTAACACTTTGTATCCTGAGAGGATGGTTTCTAGAAGTGCTGCGGGAAATTTTCATTTTTTTTAACTTAACCATTGAGTCTTCTTGATAAAAGTATTTAAAAATGTATTTTCGTTTTTTTCTCCCTTCAAAAAAACTTCATTCAATATAGGTAGTCCTTCCAACATTTATTTTAGAGAAGAGGTCGCTCTTGGAGATGTATGCCAACTTCGTGGCCCATCCAGATATGCTTCTGTCGATTTCATCTGGAGCAACGCCGGAGGAGAGAATAATTTCCTTTGTGGAATATTACCTAACAGCTTTTCACGAAGGTAGAAAAGGAGCAGTTGCCAAGAAGCCCTATAACCCAATTATTGGGGAAACTTTTCATTGCTCTTGGGATGTGCCTAAAGACAAAGTGAAATCGTTCAGAACTACCAGTGCCTCTCCAGGACCTAAGGGTCCGGCTTCATCCGAATGCTATAAACTGAGATTTGTAGCTGAACAAGTATCTCATCACCCACCAGTATCTTCCTTTTACTGCGAGTGCAAGGAGAAGAAGATGTGTGCAAATGTTCATGTATGGACTAAAAGCAAGTTCATGGGGATGTCAGTAGGTGTTTCTATGGTAGGTGAAGGTAAGACATGGCACATAGATAAGATATTTTGTAACATGCTTGCATATCAAACATTTTAGTAAGTCTTTAAGAGGAGAAAAAAAAGATCAACACACCCTGCAGACAAACTATATTGTGGCAGCAGTGATCTACTTACTCTTCAGGTTCCAGACACCAAAAAAAGATAGTGAAAATGCTCCTTATTATATAAAGAATTAAGGCAGTGGTTCTCAACCTGTGGGTCCCCAGGTGTTTTGGCCTACAATTCCCAGAAATCCCAGTCAGTTTACCAGCTGTTAGGATTTCTGGGAGTTGAAGACCAAAACATCTGGGGACCCGCAGATTGAGAACCACTGGATTAAGGGAAAGCATTCAAACAATTAAGGAGGTGGTAAAAAAAAGAAGAAATTGCTTTGGTTGCCTAGCAGTAATTTGCTTTGGTAAAGAGACAGTTTTCTAAATGGATGTGCTGTGTTAATTTTTATTTTTATTTTAATAAGTACATGTTCAGCATGCACTTGAAATAGGATATAATTAACTAATAAAAGCATAATAGAAAAGCAAAAGAGGTATTGGTAATGAAACAGAGATTTTGTATTATGCTGTTGAAGTATACTGTATAACTGTCCTTCAGAATGGGATTGGACACAAGGAGAAGGGGAAAGACATGGGTGATGAAAGATAAGGAATCCAGTTTCCTAAAACAATTTGTAGTGGGGTTCATTTTGATACGTGTAACAAGTCAAACATAACTTCATTTGCTACTAAAATTAATGTTGCTATAGAAGGAGCCATAACATTGAGTCACATTGTCCTTCCAAGCAGGAATGATAAAACATGTGCCCTGAATATTGGCCTCAAATCTGTTGTAGGTTTTTTTTTTAGTTGTTGTTGTGTGGTTCTAGTACTGTTTGTGATGTGAATTATTTTGGTTATCAGTCTGTAGGTATGGGTTGATATGCAACTGCTTTTGGTCCTGGATGTTACAGAATGCAAAAATTATTAATAATTTTAGTGCAGGCATTCTTCAGGATGGCCCTAGAAATTTCAGAAGATGTTGCTTGTCACCTGAAATGTCCTGTTCTACACAACCATTAAAGAGGTGTAAGCTCTGTCCCTTGCTTTACCTGGCAAACTGAAAGATTTTGCTCTGACTGGAGAATGCTTTTTGCTATGGATACTGTGTTGCTTACAGTTTGAAGGCATCACTGTTTAATTTTCTGGAGAGTGTTCAAAGGAAATCCTGGTTCTGAAGCAAGGGAAACAACACATTGCTCTTCATCCTCCGTTGGCAGGGTAATAGCATAGGGGATTGGACTGTCACAACCTTTATATAATTATAGAATAATAGAGTTGGAAGAAACCACATAGGCCATCTAGTCCAACCCCCTTCCATGCAGGAAAGACACAAACTACAGAGCAGTTTCATTATACAATTTGAAATCACTTATTCCTTGCTTTTTGGGAGCTGGCTTGGGTCTCAATGTGGGGGAAAAGCAGCATGTGAATGAAATGAAAGTAAATAAATTAATTAGTGTTGCACTGAAATCAGAATATTAGATAAAACAATAGCATATAAGAACAGGAAAAGCATATTTTTGGAGTCATATTTACCTTGCTCTCTATCCTTTACAAATTAAAAAGCTGTGGTTCCATGCTTTACAAAGAATCATAGGGATAGGATCTTAAATTGGTATATTTGGGGATCTGGGTTGGGTGGGATCATGTGGCATGATGTGGCATTTGCTTCATTTTTAAAATAACTTCTCCACACACATACTTTTTGGCCTAGGGGAAGTGCCCACTCTTAAGCTGCAGCAGATTTCCCTGGATTTCCTCTGTGAAGCTGGTTCTAGAGTCAGTTTGCTATCAGCGCTTGCTCTGCCCTCGTTTGACCCAAGAAGTGCTCAGATTGAAGGGAAGTGCTTCATTGGGCCTCTTTCCAAGAGGAAGCTGGGATTGGAGCATGTATGCTGCAGGGCATGAATGGTGTGCACTGAAGCCACACCATTTGACGTTCTTTTAGCAGCAGGCAAAGAAATGCCCTGGCAGATAAAATGTTTCTAGTAAGAGCAGGAATACATCTGTTTACATCTTAAACGATTCTTCTGTTGGGTGGTACAATTTGGAGTGCATACCTTCAAGGGGAGAGTAATGATACTGTAGTTGTGGTTCATTGCTTCAGTGGCTGTGGACTTAATTTTGTGATGATTGTTCCCTGGTAGCAGAAGGGCAATATGCACACCCAGTCCTTTGTGCTGGTTAGTATAAAAGCTACTTACACATTTCTCAGCTCTTCCAAAGATTTCTATTTTATACCTCATTCTTTTCCTGTTTTGCTACCTACCACATTGTTAGTTCTGTTTTAAGTTAATGCTGTATCTTTTCTTAGTGAGGATTAATTTCAAAAATGGATTCAAAACATTATGTTTTAGATCCCCAGTAGTCTTTATGATATGTTCTGTGAAGAGATGATTAAGTAAATTAGAAGGGTAAACTGAATGCTGTCTAGAGTTGCTAACTATGGACAACATGTGAGAACAGAGCTTTGTCACAAGATTGGGTATGTCAATGAGCTTTTAGTTATTTTTATTCTGTAAATCAATGTAGCCGCTGTTTGTTGTGACTGAATCCTGGCCTAATGGGCGCCTTGTGATTCGAACGTTAAAGATGCATGGGCATCTCCTTTTTTTCAGAAACCACTAAAATTGTTGGAATATTCCAGTTGTGCTGTACCCTCTCTACAGAATAAAAAAAGAGTGGTCATCCTGATTCTTGGCTTTTAGATCAGCTATAACTATATTGTTATATAGTGGTGGCGCAGTTGAGCTGCTGAACTTGCAGACTGAAAGGTCCCAGGTTCAAATCCCGGGAGCAGAATGAGCGCCCGCTGTGAGCCCCAGCTCCTGCCATCCTAGCAGTTCGAAAACATGCAAATGTGAGTAGATCAATAGGTGGGAAGGTAACGGCGCTCCATGCAGTCATGCCGGCCACATGACCTTGGAGGTGTCTATGGACAATGCCGGCTCTTCGGTTTAGAAATGGAGATGAGCACCAACCGCCAGAGTCGGTCACGACTGGACTTAACGTCAGGGGAAAACCTTTACCTTTACCTATAACTATATTGATATAGCATGATATCCAGTTATTTCAGCAATGTGATCTGCAGTGTGTACTACTCAGCGTATAAGCTCAAAGGGGGAAGGAAACAATGGAGTTGGATCTAAATTTTGTTATACTTAGAACAGACTCATTGA
The DNA here is from genome assembly GCF_035594765.1 of Anolis carolinensis. Classification (NCBI taxonomy): domain Eukaryota; kingdom Metazoa; phylum Chordata; class Lepidosauria; order Squamata; family Anolidae; genus Anolis; species Anolis carolinensis. The sequence goes on from NC_085846.1 coordinate 71,880,596, forward strand.
AATAAATGAGAATCTAATTACACAGTATGGAAAAAGTCCCATCTATGTTGATCATGTTTTAGCATGATCCGACCAAGATCTAACCCAGGATTAAGTAGTGCAGTCTATATAATGTAACAGTGGGGATTATGTGGCTTTTAGATGTTGAACTACAACTTTTCATAAATTGTGTTGGCTATGGCTGTTTTAGTCTTTAGTTCAGTATATGTAAAGTTGCATGATTCCATATAACAACATGCATTGGTGGGGACTTGCTTTGTTTCATATAAGTAGCAACAAACATTTCAGACAGGTCAAAAAGAAACTGGAACCATCATAAACTTGTATTTTATTCATTGCCAGAATCACAGGATTCCAGCAGTACAGAATAATCTGCCCGTCTGCAATTTTTTTAATATAAATCAAATTCATTCTGTTATTTCTATGTCACTCTAAAGTAGTAATGTGTAATTCATTCTGTTAGCGCTATGTAACTCTTGAGTTATAGTAGTCCTTTTTATTTAAGGACTACTACATGTTAGGTGAAGGAAAAAATGTTATGTGCATTGACAGTTACTTGCAATGGTATGAACCTAGCCTTTTAGGTGTAGCTTTTGCAAACTAGGTAACTTTTTAAAATCAAATATCAACAGGAGAGGATCCTGGAAGTTATGTAGTTTACTTCTAGCCACCAATACTCTCCTCTTTTAAGAGGAATGTAATGTAACTTTCTTGGATCTTGTGTGGGTTCATTAGACCAGGGCTTCTTAAATATTTTTGACTCGTGACCCTTTTTTGGTCCAATATTTTTTACATGACCTCAGCTATAGGGTTGTATAAAATAAAATAGGTATAAAAATTAAATGCATACTGAAAATAAATTAGCATTTGCAAGGTTTGTTTTTCCTTTTTATGGTTGAAGTATTTTCTCCAGAACCTATTGTAAACACTACATGTTGTTGCCAACATATTTGTGTAAAGGGATGGTGTTCAGAAACCTTTTACTATTGGTAAATTTTTGTGACCCCAGCACTGAGCCAAGACCCCATTTAGTATCAAGATCCATAGTTTAAGAAAGTGCTTTTGACTGCAATTTGGATACTAAGAACTGTTTGGATCAATTGAACTGATGGAGGGTTTAAAGCAGGCATGGACAAACATCAGTCCTCCAGGTGTTTTGGGCCTCAACTCTCACAATTCCTAACAGCTGGTAAGCTGGCTGGGAATTAGGGGAGTTGATATCCAAATCACCTGGAGGGTCAAAGGTTGCCCATGCCTGGTTTAAAGTCAAGTATCCCAAACTACAAGGATTTGGTAAAAGGATGCATGAAAAACTGCCATCTTGGTAAAGTTCAGTCAATTTACATTACCATTGTACCAGTCTTTGCATCCCTTATGAAAGAAAACAAAATGCATACAATTTACCCTAAGGGTCAAAAATTCACAACTGTTTTCTAATACCATATTATTAAGGTGACCTTCCTTCTCGAATGCATATTAGCAAGTTTCCTGTGCTAAAAATGCTTTTCTGTTTCCACCCTGCCGTCTTCTTCAGGAGTTCTTCATGTCATGGAACATGGGGAGGAGTATGTGTTCACGCTGCCTTGTGCCTATGCACGCTCTATACTTACCATTCCATGGGTGGAGCTTGGAGGGAAAGTCAACATTCATTGTGCCCAGACTGGCTACTCGGCTGTTGTCACGTTCCACACCAAACCTTTCTATGGGGGAAAAGTGCACAGGTACCATTTTACTACTTCAGTATATATGAGAGAAATATTTCTTGTATGGCTCTATTAAATTACAAGGAAGAGCATTAATTTGCTGTTTGCATTGTTATAGTTGTCTGTGAGCTAATATTATGCAATCTAAATACGTTTTGAAAGCATTGTGCTGTAGAACTTCATAGTGCTTGCAAGATGCACTTCCAGAGCTGTGGAATTGAAGCAGCAATACGTGGATTTCATCAAGGCATTATGAATAAAACTGGACAGGATCCCGTACCTATGTTTTTCATGGAATGTACTGTCTCATGTGCAGCATGAAATGAGCAAAAGGGCAGAAATGAAATACTGTCGGTAAAGCCTGGCAGATTAAAACTTTTAAATAAATATGACATCCATTTAAAGACAAATGGACAAAAATACAGACTATCTTGTGTAATCTTTAATTTACAGTATTGGCATTGCATGTACATGGAAACGCACTTCTTGTATTTTGCTTTTAATAAAATGTTGAGCTTCTGCAAACACAGGCAAAAATTGCACAGCTTTGGCCAGAATATGCTCCACTCCAAAAATATATCTCCAATTTAATAATAAATAATAATCACAATAGAAAAATACATTCTTGCAGGAAAACAGTGTTTTTATTTAGTTTCCTTTCTGAGTTACATTGTGGTAAAATTGTCTACTGTGCCTGGATCTTAGTCCTTGTCCAATAATCTGTGTACTAATCTCTTTTTTATCTCTTCGACTAGGGTTACAGCAGAGGTGAAGCATAACTCAACCAACACCATAGTGTGTAAGGCACAAGGAGAATGGAATGGCATACTAGAATTTACCTACAGCAACGGGGAAACCAAAATAATTGACACCACCAAGCTACCCATAATTCGTAAGAAGATCAGACCAACGGCAAAACAAGGACCATTTGAGTCGAGGTGAGACTCTTTTCATGAAACGACCATCTTCAGATGCATTTAACAGGAGTAACAGCTGATGAGAGGGTATTGGGTCACAAATTACTGTTTTAAGACTCTAGGTCAGGGGTATGGAGAGTACATCCCATGGGAACTGTGATTCAGAAAAAACAATTATGAGGTGGGCAAGGCATTCATGACTAAAATAATCCCATTGGCTTCTGCTAAAATAAAACATGAATAACATGGTTTTTGATAGCTTAGTTTACTTATGAATTTGATATCATTGTAAGAAGAGTCAAGTTTGTTCAGGCTTAGCACTGTGGCAAGAGTTGAGGACCAGACACACTTGCCCTGCATTTTGTGAATGCACCCCATATCAACTCTGCCCCCAATCTTTCCACACTGATTAGGAAAGCGTGGAACATATATTTGCTTACATACAAATAGAGACTGTGTGCGAGTAGTAAACCTTGCTTTTGAAAGTTTATAGGCCTTTCAACTAATAACTGGAGCTCCCGGTGGCGCAATGGGTTATACCCATGTGAGGGTAGGACTACTGACTGAAAGGTCAGCGGTTCGAATCCAGGGAGCAGGGTGAGCTCCCATCTGTCAGCTACAGCTTCCCATGTGGGGACATGAAAGAAGCCTCCCACAGGATGATAAAACATCTGAGCGTCCCCTGGGCAACATCCTTGCAGATGGCCAATTATCTCACACCAGAAGTGACTTGCAATTTCTCAGGTAGCTCCTGACACACACACACACACACACACAGAAACTAAAATAGTATCAGATAGCTAAATAGGAAAGGAATAAAGGGACAAGTAGGCAAATTGGATAAACGGAAGAAAGTTTATTTAGTTTTGGAACAACAAACGATAATTTGGTGCAACTGTTTCCTCTATACTGTGGTTCTGTATATCAATTCCTGTCACATCAGTTCCTATATTTGTGTACTAGTAACATTAAATTTTGATCACCATACATTCCTTAAAATCTTACTGTTAAGTAGGAAGTTTCACAACATTTAAAGTCTAAAATCTGGAATACTGAGCATAGGGCAGTGACTCAGAAATCCATCACTCTAGGCTTTCGATGCTTTTTAATTTGTTTGATAAAGTTTATTCCATTTTTTTAAAAAAAGCTTTGGCTAAAGCAATACAGTACAATCTACTTCTTTTGTTCTCGAGGAGCTTGTAAATCTTTCTCCACATAATTGTATGGTTTGATTTGCTACACAGGCATCTCTGGCAACAAGTCACCAATGCCTTGAAGGAAGGCAACATTAATTTAGCTACAGACCATAAGCGTTTCCTTGAGGAGAGACAACGAGTAGAGGAGAGACAGCGAGCCACTAGCAATACACCCTGGAAGCCAAAATATTTTGTCAAAGAGGTAAGGAGAATGGCAGTAAAGAGCAGGCTTGGATTTTCATTTCTCATGGCAAACCCTAGCACTTAAAATATATTTAATTTTTTAAAAAAATCGTTGATTTGAAAGCTTATTATTAAAATGGTATAATATTCATACTATATATGTATCTTTTTATGACTTTGGATTAAATGCAGCATTTAGCAATATCAGAACTACGGTATGTATTGAAAGCTGCTTTCTGGTGAGATTGTGTTAGGATAAATGCTTATTAAATAAGGGTGGGGTGAGATGGGTGCTTGTTTAGTTGCCATGATAAATGGTGTTTTAATGTTTATTATAGGAAGACTTACGGGGTTCTGTAAACTACAAAGTTGAAGTAATAAACATGGTGAATTGCATGTTTCTCTTTTTTCCTGATGCCTTCTGCATTGAATAGTTTTATCTAACAGATTCAACTACTGTTTAAATCAGTTGTAGGAAAACTTCAGCCCTCCAGGTGTTTTGGACTTCAACTCATAGAATTCCTGACAACCAGTAGGCTGTTACGAATTGTGGGAGTTGAAGTCCAAAACACTTGGAGGACCAAAGTTTGCCCATGCCTGGTTTAGATAGAAATAGGGTTAAATGTTATGCTAAAATGAAAAGCCCTCCGTGGTGCAGCGGATTAAACCAAACCACTGAGCTGGTGAACTTGCTGACAGAAAGGTTGCCGGTTCGAATCCAGGAAATGGGTTGAGCTCCTGCTGTTAATCCCAGTTTCTGCCAACCTAGCAGTTCGAAAGCATACAAATGTGATTAGATCAGTAGGTACAGCTCTGGGGGGAAGGTAACAGTGCTCCGTGCAGTCATGCTGGCCACATGACCTTGGAGGCGTCTATGGACAACACTGGCTCTTCATCTTAGAGATGGAGATGAGTACCAACCCCCAGAGTTGGACACAACTAGACTTAAAGTTAGGGGGAAGCCTTTACCTTTACCTTAAGATGAAAAGATGTTCAATATGTATTGCACACTATTCAGGTGAATTGCCTTTGCATTCAGACAGAATATTTAGAACATGGGAGGAATCATGTACCCTGTGTGCCACATGTAGTTTTGCATGCATTTTTATAATCCTGAGGCTGCAGGAAAAGAAACACATTTTCCTTGCTTTTTAAAAAAATGACAACTCCGGAGGTCATGGTTCTCTCTTCTAAAAGCCCCTCACACTTTATAGCAAAACTCAGCATTTTGAAACTAGAACTTTAAACAAATACAAATAGTAATCTTTCCATTATTTCTTTCTTTTTTGGGGGGAATGGCTGACATAAGTCCCTTACCCCCTAAGAACTTGCCTGCTCCTGATTTAGAGTAAAGTGGGATGTTGAGCGGTGTCGTCCAATTAGACAATGAACAGAATACGAATGAAGAAATAGCCACTGTGAGTCCCTACATCAGAAGAAAGGCAGGATAAAAAATAAAATAAATTGAGCTGGATCAACTTACTCATATCTAAAAAACCCTGCATTTTGAAAAAATGATTACCTTAGCTTCCATTGTACCACTCGTTTATAAGTCTGAATACAAATCCCACTGTTCCTTTTAGAGCCATTTCAGCAAGAAAATTTATGCTGCTACTGAGATTCTACAAAGCAGACTTGCATTTAGTAGTAATAGCAAGCTGGTATGGGAACTATAAATTCAAACAGCAGAACTACTTCTTAAGAAGTTCTCTGTGGCAGGCCCCCGCTTTGAAATGGCATGCTGCTTTTTAGATTGAGCAATGTGTGAATGTTAAAGGAGATATTTTTGTGTTAGCATGGAATGACTGCTACTTCGTCATTTTCTAGATTATGATAATAAAGCTTGTTATACTTTTGATGAATTCTTAATAAAGTGAGATGTGCTGTTTCTGTTTTTTTTTAAACAGGGTGATGGGTGGATATACTTTGATCCCCTCTGGAAGACTCGATAAAATCACCTGGACTCATAAGAAGCCTGTTTTCTAAAGGCATTAAAAAGATGCACTATTTAAATTTCAGGTGTGATTCAATGTTGCTGTAAATTAAAGCTGCTTATTCCAAATAATGCAGCCCAAAACAGCTGAAATACCCTGTTTCTAGAATATATTTTATGTGCACATATTAGATATGCACATCCTAATGTGTATTGGTATAACGAAGTCTGACACACACAGAGACAGACAATAATTAAGGAGCTGATCTTTTGCACTCAAGTCAGTGTGTACCACATTGCTTGTGAGATCAGGCTTCACACTGGTAATGATCACTTTTATATTATTGTTATTGAAGTTTTCTATTTTTCACATTGCCAAAAATGTTTTGCACTTAGAAACACTTGACACTGACAACCATCTTACAGTCAAACTTGTGATTAAAATGACTTGCTTTATGTGACAGAAGAACTATTCTTTTCTCCGACTCTCTCCATCTCTGAAGCATGTTTGTTTGTATAATGCATTCAAACATTCATTTCCTTGTAGGAAGACAGGTAGGGTCTAAGCAATCTTGTTACTTATCCATTACTTTTATCTTTGTAACTGTACGCTTTGTGTACTCAATTTTGCCCCATGGGAATTTGCCTCTCTTGACGAGTACATAACTTTCCAGACTTCTGGAATCCCATGCTTTCCAAACCATTAATTCTTCTTTCAAAGTCTAAGCAATTCTGTCTATTCCATCGGCTTCACTAGCTCCTTTGAGAGTGGCCTGTAAATAAAGAACTTATGTCTCGCTTCGTAATTATTGGTCCTACAGCAGGCAAAATATTTAATTGCCAAGAACTAGCCTCCTGGCATCAGTAAGGGCTTTAGAAACCTATGAGAGAAGAATTCCACATAGTTTTTGTAGTGTGAAAAGAAATGCCCTGCAAGTATTGAGTCTGACAGTAGGGGAAGAGAATGTTTTTACCTACTATGTAATAGCATTTTATAGTCAATTTTGAGCCCTAATTTCATTTTCAAAACAATACTGTTAGCTGGAAAGTAAACCCAGCCCTGTGTTCCTTATCAAAGAATTATATGTAATATTTTAGCTGCTGGACTGGGCTGACAAATGTTGTGTTCAGCAGCCACTTATATTCACAACATTTCCTATCTTAATAGATACATGATGAAGCCTAGATGCTTCGAGACACTGAGATTCGAGGGCCCCATTTACACTGCCATATAATGCAATTTCATAATGCAGTTTAATTTCATTGGATTGCATTATCTGGCAGTGTAGATTCATATAATGCAGTTCAATCACATTATGAAACTGCAATATATGGCAGTGCAGATGGGGCCTCCTATGTAGTGTGAATGCTGAGTGGTTCAAGAGTTGACACTAGTTAAACAGTGTATTTAAACCATTTATTCCTAGAGGAGAGCATGATGTATGAGGAACTCTGCCAGGAAATGGACTACAAAATCATTTTAGAATGGGAAATAAATGTGCAAATTTACAATGAAAATGATACTTTTTGAAATTAAGGTGACTAAATCCATAGTTAGGCTGAAGTTGTAGTTTCTGTTCATGCTGCTTAATGACATATTAAGTTTTTGTCAGCATAGAATGTTTTCTGCTTAGCTCTTAAAACTTATTTCTACAGTGCCCCTTAAACATTGTTATAAACGCTCCATTGTTTTTGTGCCTTGTCTTCTTGAACTCACTTTACATTTTGTAAATAATGCTAGCTTTTTAGTATTTTTTCAGAAGAAATCTAAGATGATAGTCCAGACGATACACATGCATTTCTAGGAAGGAATGTATTACAAGGTTAAGAGCATCAGTACACACCAGAACACCTAGTAATCAAACCCAGTTTTTGGCTTATTTATTGCATCTTTGTCTCAGCAACTGAAAGCCATTGTAATTATAAAAGTAATTTTTCCTAAATATATTAAAACTCCAGTGTAAATGAAATAACAGTGCAGACCCCCCCAAAGTATACAAAATCTTTTAGAAGGAATGTTTTTTAGACAAGCCTCTTGTTGTCAACGTTTTATGAATTGACGAAAAGTACCAAAATTTGACTAGCATTGCTTGCATGAATTTGTATTTTAAAGTTAGTCCAGTACTCAGTAAATCCTTTCAACATGCAGTCATTTGAATGAGAAAGCGTCATTTCTCAGCACTATATTTTGTTCATTCACCAAAGAACTAGTTACATTCTTTCACAATTTCTCTACGCCAAGGTTTTATTTCCCTTTGCTGATTTGATAATGGTTATCAGGGCAACAGGATGTAGCTAAATTTGAAATACACAACTGTGAAGTAATATTTTTTTCTATATTATCACTTCACACTGCATGGTTAAAAATAACACATCAGTCATGTTCTGGAAAACATCTTACTTTCTAAATGTTTTTGTTGTTTACCATTAATGAAATTATTCCAGGGTTTATTTCCCAAGGCTTGGAATAGTAATAATCAAAAAGAGATTCCAAAGAATTAAGCCAGGAGACCCTTTCCATCCCACTCCTTACATTTCAGTTACGATATAAATTCTGGGATTTGATGAAAAAGTAACATGCCTTATTTATAGGTCATTTCTTGTTTGTCTTGCCCCTACAGTTATTTCCTTTGAGTGTAGATGCCATACACTTTGAATTATAATGTACATTTTGATATAATTCCAGTTAACCTCTGTGCACTGCTGTAGGACCTATGCAATTTTTTCTTAAATAGAACTGTTCATAAACAAATTTATACTTATTTGTTAAGTTCCAATTTTCTGGCAGTCACTTCTGATTAGCCTTCCTTTCATAATTTGTGAATTAAAATCACAATATGAAAACACTCAATAAATCTTATTTGCATTTATTGGTTGCTAAATGGCTTGCCTGTCTAGCTCTTTACTGATCCATTGCTCAGAACTATGTAGTACTGTTTCCAAAGTTCGGATACACTGATTGCTAAGATGTAGCTAGTATTGTAACTTGTTTGTTAAATTTTGCCATAGTAAGACTTGGGAAGGTGCTTGAATATAATGAATAGATAGTTTGCAGAATGTTCTTTTCTCAGATCAAGCACTGTTATTAATCGACAATCCCTAGTACTGGATTACAACCTGTTCCTAACAGCACTACTACCCTCCAGATATACAGGACAAAGGTAAAAGTTGGGTCAAATATATAGGGCCTAGGACAAAAAAGACTGAAAAACAATGAAGTACAAACTGAGCTTATAGTAAGGCACATCTCTAGGGAAACGTGAGCAGGAGATGAGGACAAAGTGAAGACAGCCCTGATCAGATCTGGACTGTATGCTGCCTCATAATTTCTGAGATTTCAGCGGTCCATACCTGTAGGCTTAAAGAACTGAAGTTTCTCAACAGTTCTTGGAGGATTAGTCATAGGATTGGTCAATGAGGCTATTGAAGTCCTAATGTATTATGATTTAGCTTTAGTGTTCTCAGCCAGATGCATAGTTAAAAGTTATCTATTTGACTTTGAGCCACTACAATATACTCTCATGTAGAAGCCTAAACTCTTTGAAAAAAATAACCCCCCCCCCCCCAAAGAAAACCCCAACAACATCTGGATTGAGTTCTACACAGATCAACATTGGAATATGGTCCCAATGTGAAGGCAGTAACAAAAAGCATTATCACCTCATTTCCTCCCTCCTTTGCCTGAACCAGAGGAGGGGAAAATACATTTTTGGGCCTGAGTAGAATCTAGCAACATGGGGGAACTACAACATTTGGGTGCTTGAGGTGGAGTGGAGCAACAACTGCCAATTTTTAAAAGGGCTTTTTTTTTGGCAAAGGCTTTTTTAGACTGCGACAACCACTTTTAACTGGTTCTTGCCCCTATTAAAACTGATTAGTCCACTCCAACTCAGTTGCTCAAAATGAGAGGTTGCACTTACTTGTGAAGGTTCATTTCTCTATTACTGGGTTTATCTCTGTGTAAATGACAAGACAGGATCATGTTATTTTTGTTACAACTTTATCACTGCTTCTCTGTCAGTTCATTACCAAGCACTGTTCATCTAGTTATCATGAAACAACATAGACAATGCATAACATTTCTTCTTAAAATTCTGATAGTAGGCACGGATAACTCCTCCTGCCATCACAAAATGAATCTTCATGGTAAGTATATCCTCTCATTCTTAGGATGGCACAGAGGAGTGATCCACTTCCATTAGGACTTACCCAAGATCATAACAATGGAGGGATTAAACACTAACATACTATAACAAGGATTGCAGCACCATTCTGCTGAATGCAGCCTATGTCAATCTAAACTTGTCCATCTTATAATGTCTGATAAATGTACAAGGTTCTTTCCATCCAACCACCTCACAAATACCTTGCCGCGAAGACGACACTGGAGATGAAGTTGTAATTGATATGGATTTTGTTGAATGTGCCCATACGTTATTAAGTCTGTCTTTTCTCAAAATCATAACATGCAAAAATACATGCCTTTACCCACATTGCGATAAGATTTCTTGATGCTTTTTGGGCTAATGACTTATGATTATATGAAGAAAGTGATTTGTTCATTTCAAATCAATCCTCACCTCCAACATGTACCACTTCCTTTCCCATTACTGCTTTGGAGTTGGACAAAAATGAGGTAAGTCAATAGATTCATCCGATAACTTAAAAGTTAAGTACTTTGGAAGAAACATCGAACCTGACTTTAAAACTAGTCTATTTTCCTTAAACATGCAGAGATTTGGCTGCATGAATAAAGTCTCCAACTTTGATACTCATCTTGCCAATGTAATTTCTACAAGAGAAAAAACTCTGAATGATAACATTCTTAAAGATGCCTCTTTTAAAGGTTCAAGTGCAGTCATGATTAATCTTCAAAACCAAATTCAAGTTCCATGATGGAAATCTGTGGACAGTTGGAAAAGATTATACTGCTCCTTTCAAAAAAATCCTTTATATTGAAATAGATCCTTCTCCACAAGTAATAGTTGATAGAGACCTGCCTCTTCAGTGTATTCCAATATAGTTCTTTATGCAAAACTTTCTGTAAAAAACTACAATACATGTTTTATGTCTATGTATTGAATGGATACACCACTTTAAGTCTTTCAGGTTTTATTATGGCTTCTGTGCAGAGCCTCCCCTCAAGGCCATAACACCATCCACTACCTCCTTGGAGTAGTCCATATCCTCTAACACTCTTCTTTCGATGTTCATGCACTTAAGTTTATCTAAGCAGGACGGATGATAAACCACACTCTGAATATGGAAGTCCATAACTTTATTGGAGGTGCTATTGACAATTGCGACAGGAAACAAAGATGGTCTCGGCCAATAAAGTGTTAATATCACGTGTTTATTCTCGCATTTTTGATAGGACACTCTTGTTTAATCTGCACCAGAGGGAAAGCATACCTTCAGCCAATTTGCTGTTAGTACAGTTGTGCATTTAGACTTCCACGTACTGAAAGAAATCTTTTTTATTTTCTTTTAAAAAATTTTTGACAAAGAGATAAAAAAAGGTGGTAACTTTCTTTTGAATTGCTCAAACATTTCATTGTTCAGTGTCTATTCTGGATTCTTCTTAATCTGCACATACATTCATTTTCCTTTTCAAACTGCTTTTAACAACTTGAGGTTTCTCTTTGCATGTTGAAATAAGTTGATTCCAAAATTAATGTTATCAAGTGTAATCTTCCTATATTTGACACACACACCAAAACAGTCATATTGTCCATTTGAATAATCACACGTCTTCTTTGAAGCACATCTGCAAACTCGAGCAACTCCAAACTGACCATTTTCAACTTCACTCCAGGTAATTTGTGCTGAATTTTGTGTCTGCTAACTCCATACACTATGAGCAGTGAGATGATTGCAATGTGCACCCCAGCCTCTCAAACTGGCATCGGCTGTTACTAACAATTAGTCACTGATTGTTAATCAGTCTCTCAATCACCGAGTTTATTTCTTCAATATTGGTGGAATTGGTATCCATATCCATGTTACTAATTAAAATGTAGAGATAATCAATCCAAGTTACTCTTGCCAGTAACATTAGATCCGACAGTCGATGAAACTGGATGGTAGATTTTAGTTTCTCCTCTTCAGATAAGGATAGAAGACCCCAGCCAGAATGTGTGTGTCCTCCCAGATGCATTATTTACATCAGCTGGATCAAATGACTGGATAATTTATTAGGAAACTATCCAAGTTTGGAACTGTAATTTGAAGATCCTTCGACAATTTTTGTTCTGTGTTTGTTTTTATTAATACGTTGTTCAGGTATGGATAAAAGTTGTACAGTATTTTCAAAATGCTTTAGAATCAAAACAGTAGCAGAAATGTCATTAAGACAAACGAAGCAGGCGTTTTATTTGAGTTGTGCACACCCCTAATTATTAGACATACAGTAGAGTCTAAGTTATCCAACACTCGCTTATCCAACGTTCTGGATTATCCAACACATTTTTGTAGTCAATGTTTTCAATACATTGTGATATTTTGGTGCTAAATTTGTAAATACAGTAATTACTACTTAGCATTACTGCATATTGAACTACTTTTCTGTCAAATTTGTTGTATAACATGATTTTTGGTGCTTAATTTGTAAAATCATAACCTAATTTGATGTTTAATAGGCTTCTCCTTAATCCCTCCTTATTATCCAACATATTTGCTTATCCAACGTTCTGCTGGCCCGTTTGTTGGATAAGTGACTCTACTGTATTTCTTGTTGAGATATACTTTCAATAGAACTCCTTCGTAAAAACCCTTGGAGCTGATGCAAGGCTGAAAAGTAATGCCCTGAATTAAAATTGACTGTTCTAATCTGGAAATCTTAGATCCTGCCTTTCATCCATCAGATATGTGAGATTCAATACTGGATGAAGGGAGCAATTTCTCCTTTTGCACAGTGAACAAGTATGAATAGATCTCAAACATATTTGTGTCTCTGGAACAATTTTCCCCATATCTAATAGATGTTGTATTTCTGAACATATTTGTATTTTGTCTTTGAGAAGAAAAATTCTTTTGAATCTTATTCTGTGTCCTGATGTAGCTAGCTATCTTTAAACCCTCGGATCTGATGTTCCTCTTCCCATTGGTGTATCTCTTTTGTCAATATTGCAGCCTACATCTTCTGGGAGTAAAACCTACTCTACCTTGTTGTGGTCTAATGGGCAAACCTGATCTTCCATATTGGGGTTTAGTTCTGTTTCACTGTTGTTGAAATATGTATTCTCCAATAAAACCTCAAGTGCTTCCTCTCTGAGCCATTCTCCTTGAAAAGATACAAATGCTAAATTGTTTCATTTTTAACTGTTTCCCAGTGGCAAAGCCATAAACACTTTTCCCCCACAGTGACATCATTAATACTTCTTGCAGAGAACACTGTACAATCATGTCCAGCATCTGCCACATATTCCAAAACTCTTATTCTCCTTTAATGTGCTTCCAAGATGTCGAGTCAATGCAGCTCTCAAAAACATGGATGATGCTATAAATACTTTTAATGCTAAAGAAGATGTTATGGCTGTGGCTCTTTTGTCAAACTCTTGAGGAACTATAGCTTCTGAAATAAGGACAGCTATCAAAGCATTAATAGGTGGTACCTTTAACATATCTTTAAGCATACTTCTCAAACATGCCATGAATTATATTCTGGCTCATATTTGCTTCTGATCTCAACTGGCTTATTTGGCAATGGTCTTGCTTCAGCCTTTCCCTTGTGTGTATTTTATTAAGCTGATGCCACTGGGGCAAGCCTGCCTTTGCTGTGTAGTTTCATTCCAATGTTGTTCTGCCCACTAAATATGACCTTTTAAAATGGTGCCTGGTACTTAGCTTAAGAGTCTTATTCTCTGTGGTCATGGCATTCTGTGCTCCCGAGTTTTAAAATAGCAGTTAAGAGGCCCCAGCGGGCAATTTCATGGGTATTTCTTCCTTTCTTATAAACATTTGCCTCATATGCTGATTTTTCCATCCTTTTAAAACCACTTTATCATCTTTATCAACACCTTTTAACGGAGACGTATTTTCCTACCAAAACTTTATCTTTACTTTGCTTGCTTTTAATTCATTTGGCTCACTTTTACTGGAGGTTAAAAGGAATGTTAATCTTAAGTCCACTTTATACTCCCTCAGACACAAACTAGGCAGTGTTCATCTGGATGGCCAATTTATTTGATTTATCTTATTCCTTGACCTGCTGGTCAGCCATCTGAGGAACTGTTTTTTGTTGGGTTTTTCTTTTTTTGCTGTGTATGTCTTTTCCTTAATCATGCCTTTCTTATCCATACCTCTGTCTTGAAAATGAATATATTAATAAGAGTTGCCCCATGTCTGGTTAGGCAGGACAGAAAAAGAAATCTGACAGAGAAATGGAGAAACGTAACAATTGTTAACAGAAAAAAATGTGGTCTTTCTGGTCAGTGGCATATGGGGATAAACCCAGTGGTAATGGCTCACCCCTCCATCCTTTCCTGAAAATTGCTCTCCCATCTTGCTGAACTATGTTTAGGCAGAAAAAGAAGGGGAGGAAGGAGGGAATGTTGCCTTCCCTTTTCCAGTTTGGGCAATGGAGGAGTAGTGGGGTGGGAGCAGTTATTTCCTTTGCCTCTTGTCACTGCGTCTTCAATAGAGCCAGGTTACTTTCCTTGCACTTATTAGCAATACAATTTACCTGAACCTGGCACTGTAACCCCTCAAATAAACAGATCTCCTATTTAGTTCTTCCTAAGTATGTTCCCTCTGTGCATTTAAAGGAGAGGAAAACATGTGTTACATGTATTTTAACAGAATTTCATTTGTATTCAAATGAAGCTGTAAGATGGTGATTTAAATGAGTCTTAAATACTACAAAATATTCCTAAAGGAGTTTACATTAACACCATTTGGTAAATGTCTGTGGGGCAATTCTCCAAGAGTGCCACTTGTTTACATTTCACAAAGTGCATTTAGCAGCAGTCTCCTATTAAAAGAGCGTGAAAAACATAGAATTAAGTAGAGCACCCCCCCCCCCAATAATCAGGTTTAAGTCATACTAATTTTAATAAAGTAGATCCTTTGAAAGGAACGGCACTTGTCAGTCATACCTGGTCCTGTTGACTTCTACTCTAGACCACAACCATTGAACTTAGATTCAGAAGAAATCTCTATAAAATATCCAATCTGAATAAGAATCTTTAGTTGACCAAGTTTCCACTGAAGAACCACATCTTAGTTGTATTGGTTAAGGGATCCCCACAATCACCATAGATAGGTGGAACTGTATAAATTTGGGAGTTTATAAGTCTATACTGATTTTACCAGATGTATAACAATTTTTAAATTAAGTATATCTAAAGAATTCTTGGTTGGAAATGGTACAAGTTGTATATAAATAATTATTGCACAGTAAGTGACAACAATTTCCCCGTTATCAGGTTTTCCTATAGAGTCTGATAAGAGGAAACATTTTATGAAGACAAAATTGTAAACAGATCCATATCTAGAATCCTCAACACCCAATGCAGATATCACAACACTGCAAATTTTCAATGAGTATAGATCAGGCCCTTAACAAAGCACTTTTGGAAGATAAAAAGGTAGTAAATAAATAAATAAGAAATAGCAGCCAATCACTTAACACAAAACTTGATTTAACTTTATTTTCCCTATAGTCAACAACGGGTTTGCATTGAGCTTTTAAGCAACAAAGTAATATAATCTCAATGACAACGGGTCAGAAATCCAGATTGTTATTTTGTGAAAATGTTGCCACTGCATTATTGATTTAATAACCTCTTTACTCAAAAATGAATTTACAAATAAAAATTATACATCTGAGAAGAAAAGTCAGCAGTAACATTCTCACTGAGCAATAGATACTTAGGGTTTTGTTTTGTTTGGAAGGTACATACTATTCTGCCTTACACCAATACATCTGGTATAAGCTGTTTCCTATATCAAAATTATAACTTGTGGCTGTCAAGTGAACCCTATCCCCACATTTTGCATTTTATTTTATTAAAATAACTAAGTAATGTTCAAGTTTGTAAAGTTTCCTATAGTTGGAAAGTGAACATGTTCAATCTCCACTTGTAATTTAGTGCACTTCATAAACTGTCTTTTACATTTTAGTAAAGACAAAGCACATGTCCAAGTCATTGTTCCATCAACTGAAGCACTAAAGAAAATTATGGAAAAAAGCTAGTCATTTCCATGAACTCAACCCAATGAAAAAACAAACAGGTTTATAAATCCTGCCGCCTTTGTAATAGCCACTAAAAGAGCTTGGATACTTGTCAATTTTTTCCTGAAAAGGCCAAATTATTGTATATGGGAAATACGTAGCTAAACAAGCAAGTTCTGAAAACACCAGGTGCAATGGTGCTCAATAGCATTCATTACTGTCGTGTCAGATGCAAGATACAAATGTAGCCCTTGTATCTACCTATTCTGTGCATGATCTGCCCTGTATATTTATATTTCAGGAATACACCTCATAAAAACAGCAAGGCCACCTCTTCCCAAAACAAATTACATTGTCCAATTTTATAATTTGTCCAGTGATCAGTGAAATTGCAGCTTGATTTACAGTCCTGAAAACATACAGCAATGGGAGAGTACATATTATGTAATCTTGTAAAATAAATATCTCAAAAGGAGTTGTTCTACTTGCTGAATATAAAAATACCCCACTTCTGAAAGTGTTAGACTAAGAAGAGTCATTCATATATTTCACCATTCCAGTTAAGATATTGCTGTTCAGCTTGAACTTAAAAAACTGACAAGTATGCATGTGCCAAGGACCGAATTAAAGGGCTCTTTGGTGCAGTCAGTCCAAATTCAATAGATTGGAAGGATAATATGTACCAATTTTTAAAAAAGGAAAATCTGCTGCTAGACCTGGAAAGCAGCTCTGTCTTGCTCCACAATACAAATCTAAAACAGCTGTTCTCAATAAGCCAAAATTTTAAGTCAGACATTGCCTGAAAGTTTTGTACAATAATCTGGACCAATGATGGTTCTGTACCCTCATGTTGCTGTGAAACATGACTTGAGCTAAAGGCAAAGACTGGTTATCTCAAGGACAACTGCTTCAATATTAGCAATCAGTACAGTGTATTTAAACTGTCTTCCTGTTGGGTCTCTTGCCTTTCTTTAAAATTAGTTTATTCTTAATGTAGCCACGCTTCCTTTTGGCAGTCTAAAAAGAAAAACAGAATAGTGTATTAGTGATTTATAATATTGTAGTGACTACATCATGTTTTTGCATTGCTTTAGAATCTTTAAATATTACACTAGTCAGGAAAAATGGAAAGCATCTGCTTGTCCAGGCATCCAAGAGCCTCCAATCGTTTTTCCAGCATTGAATCACAGCATATGTTCAATAATAATCACGTTTTTGAAAACTAGGTGTACTTTATCAGCACAATGTGGTGCATGTTTCAATCAACACAAGCTAAATGAGAAATTTGGGGTTGCAGCCTAAAATCCAAAACTTTTTAAAACAGAAAACTGAATTTTAAATAAATTGCAAGCATTTATTTTGTCTCTTGGTAGAAATCAAAATAATGTTCTTTTCTATTGTTTTCACAACTTGCTAATTCCACAAAGTACAATTTTACTGCAGAACAGTCCACTCTCCAATACATAAGTTTCAACTAATTGTACTAATAAAGAACTCAACCTAATGCAGTTTTCAAATTAAGTCTTTATAAATGTATTTTGCAGGTTCTGGTTAGTACTTAGTATACCTCCCCAAATAAATGATAGAACATCTACATTTCCCCTCATGTCCTTCAAAATTGCTATGCTGCCACCATATCTCAAGAACATTACACTGCAATGCTGTGTCTACATTGAGAAAATCAGTACTTCACAGTCCATGAAGTGAAGACCACAAAGAGCCAGACCGTGAAATTCACACCAAAGAATGGCATGGCAAAGCGAGATTTGCTTGCTATACTAGAGAGGAGTGAAAAGACAGAAGGCTCTTTTTACTAAATTTTGCAACAATTTCCTTATTACAGCATATTGCTACTGCAGAATACTGACACTATAAGTGGAGTATGGAAACAATTTCAGTGAAGCATTATAATTTTGTTCCAAGCCAAGTTTACATTGAATTCTACTGAAATCAGGGGAAATTTCAATTTAATATTTTCTCTGAACATTGATACTATTTTTAACTTTTAGATCAGTGGTTCTCAAGTTGTGGGACCCTAGATGTTTTGGCCTTCAACTCCCAGAAATCTAACAGCTGGTAAACTGGCTGGGATTTCTGGGAGTTGTAAGTCAAAACACCTGAGGACCCACAGGTTGAGAACCACTGTTTTAGATTAATGGCTCTCCGCCTCTTACACGCTATATACCTAACTCATTTGACCTTGTATCCAAAACAAAGAAGAGTTTCCTTATCTTAAGATCATGAGAAGCTGATACAAGGTCTCTTCCCATAAAGATATTTTACAGCAAAGAAAAGCTGACTTTGACATTTGCTGCTTTCCATCCTCTTAAGAAACTACTGCTGTGTTTACATGCAAGGAAAATTATAGGTTGAATCAACAGAACATCTGTCATGATTAGCTTAAAACTAATGGAATTTAATTGGGACCACCTTCTAGTATGATGATCAAACTTTCTGCTCAACACATTCTGCCACTATTATAGATATCGATCTCATCAGTAATTATTGTGTATGCAATTATTTTTAGATTACAAGAATATACACAATTATCTCACTTTCCCAGGCAAAGCAGTGCTATATTTCTAAGCAGATGCTTTTGTACTCTTGTATAAGAAGAATACCAGGAAGCTATGTGCACCAATCAGGGAGAACTCTGGGACAAAGGGGAGGCAAATACTGTATGATGTTTCTTTCCACTGATTCAAAATCTAGTTTTACTTACACTCCAACCTACCATGAAACGTGTTTGTGGATCTCTCTAAGTCCTCTAGTGTAATTCTATGGTATGCTACCGGCCCAGGTACAGTCAAAATATAGGGCTTGCTATTAACCATGAGTGGCCTTGGAATGTATTCCCCATATATACAAAGGGGTCATATATTATCGCAAAAATGTGAGCATGTAAATGATATGAAAACCAAATTATTACAATAAAAACAAAAGCTACAAAATGGAGATGTGTGAATTTAACTTTACCAGATAGTCAAAAGTTAATTTGGTTTCTGCACCATATCACTAATCTATATTAGTTAAAACAACAAGTTTTTAACATTAAATATGAGTTTAAAACATTACTGTTTTGAAAGGACTTTATTTCCATGCCTGAACAGAGCTTACTGTTCAATTAAAATAGTATAAATATTGTATATAAAAGTGTAAGTTGTATTTAAGTGAGGAGTAAGAAGCCAGACACTCAAGCTGTCAACAAAGAAATCCAGGTTTAATTATTTTACAAAATGTTATTCTGACATTTCTTCCACATTTTACTGAGTGAGCTGCCTTGGTTACTGAAATACTACTGATTATTTTAGTATAGTGTGTTATACTTAGCTGGGATTTTTAGGAGACATCTTCCCAATTAGCACAATAATACAATGTAGTTTCCCTCACATGCTTGATTAATCAGAGTGGTAATGTACAGTGGGGGGAAAAAGTATTTAGTTAGATACCAATTGTACAAGTTCTCCCACTTTAAAAAAATTGTGAAAAAACCCCCCAGACAATGTGATTTTCCAGATGTGTTTTCTCATGTTGTCTCTCATAGTTGAGGTCTACCTATGATGTCAATTACAGGCCTCTCTCATCTTTTTAAGTGGGAGAACTTGTACAATTGGTATCTGACTAAATACTCCCCCCCCCCCAACTGTACCATAATGCAGGTTTGCCATTAGACAAATTGTCTCTATGGACAGTAGAAAGAACTAATCATAGCTGGTATATTTCTATAACACTACAAACATCCTTTGACATACTTCACTGGGAACCCACCTTTTTTGACAAATACTTCTGTTTTGGTAAAATGTTGGTTAGTCTAGGCTTATGTTCCAGTGTCTCTCTGTTGTCTAGCTTTTTGACTTTATATATCCTAACAAGCCAGTGCTCTGAAGTGAAAGCTTCTTCCAAATGTTTAAATTTAATGTCCTTGTTGCCAATCTCTGCATTACGCGTGCGATCAAATCCTGGGGGTGTCCGAAAATCCAACTACAAAAAAATTAAATTCACAATTAATTTAGTTTAAAGATATCAAATGCAATCCTCTAGCATATTTGTAATATTGTTTTGTAGTGTGGCTTTGAAAATTCTATGCACACAAATTGCCCTTTGGGTTTGTGTAAAGGAGCCTTAACATCAATAAATGCATTACAATTTGAAATCACAACAATACATTATCATGGCTCCAAAATATCAATTTACAGTATAAGTTGTACATCTTTCTCATAGCCCACAATGCTTTTAACAATTTCCTTATATTTATTAGTATATATTTAAGTTGCTGCCTCAACACAACACGGAAATTATTGACCAAGGACTTCAGTAACCCTCTTTATTAGTAGATGAGTGATCTCTGAAAGTTGGAAATGGAAGTCATGCAACTATTTCTATTCATTTAAATAATTCAAAATGACTGACAATTAAAATTATTGAATTACTGAAAACAAGGGAGAGACTCTTTTTCACTTGCGCAAGTGTGACTGGCACCAACACTGTAATTGTTTTGGTACCAACTTGAAATCCCTTTATTCGCCAAGGAACTTAATTTGGATAATGTATGGTATCTATTTTATTGCTGGGGGGGGTATGCTTTTTCTGTTTTGACATTTTGGGATTTAAATACATTTATTAATAAATAATAAAACATGAATTCAGAAGAAGAAACCTGCCATCAATACCAATAGTAGGACCCAAAACATCAGTACTGACATTAAGGGCACTCACTGAAATAAAAATTGTAACGTTATACCAAAAGATAGGCAAGTGAGGCAGCCAAATACACTTCCTTGGCAAAGCTAGTTCACAATCTGCATCTGACATCTGAGAAGACATCCCCCTCCCCATACCCATGCTCTACACTTGAGATGAGATGGGAATACAAGAGGAGAACCTGCATAGTAGAATGGATTTCTTAGGCTATAGGCAGACAGTGATTTGAATTTATTCCAGCCTGAGGATATTTGGAGTTTAAGGGATTAACATTAATCTTGCATCAAGCAGAGAAACAAACAGAAATCAGTGCAGTTGGTAGAGGTTTGACAAAGTCAATATCTGATTGCATAGACCTCCCCTGAACTGTAGGGGTATATTTCAGAACAACACATTACAGTAATCCAACCTGGATGTGACTCGGGCATGGTAGAGGCTACAACTATCTTTTCCTGGTAAGTAACTGGTATAATGACTTCCCATATCCCAGGACGAATGCTATATGTACAGGACTGCAAATATGTTTTATATGTCCTATATGTACAGGACTGCAGCTATGGAAATGGGGCTTTGTCTTATCTGGATTACGTTTCACTTTGTTTTACTACTGACATCCAATCCAAAACTGTCCCAAGTTTTTGTTTGTTGTTGTGTGCCTCAAGTAATTTCTCATTTATGATGAGGGAAACCCATCACAGGGTTTTCTTGACAAAATGTAACTCAGTTGTCCTTGCCTTTCTCTCAGGCTGAGAGTATGACTCGCCCAAAGTCACCCAATGGGTTTCCATGACCAAGAGGAGATTTGAACTCTGGTCTCCCATTCCTCGTTCAATGCTCAAACTACCATATTTCAGAAAAAAATTGTAGACATTTGGGGGGGGGGGGGGGGGAGGAGATATTTCTTCCGGGAAAAAATACAGAAAAAAACCTGGCATATTGGCATTCTCAGTTTTGTATAAAGTCATGTTTGATATATTAAAAGTACAACTTATTTCAAAAAGTAATTACAAATGGAATCATCTTTAAATTTCACTTTTTCCTATAAATGGGTCTATGAATTCTCAAACTCAAATGAATCTCTTTGGATTTGTCAGTTTGTAAGACTTATGCAAGAATAAGAAGAGAAGAGACCATCAACACTAGTAAACAAACTTGCCTCCTCTAAGCCTCCATAATGTTTAGCAGATATTATGAGGCTTAGACTCCTCATTCCAAAGTGAAATATTCCACAATTATTTTTTCTCAATTTTTCGGGAAAGACGGCATCAGAAAAACATAACAGAAAGATTTTTCAGATCTTAAATTGTATCCCTTAGTCCTTTACTTATTTTGAAAAGGAGGTTGCAAGGATGAGCCCTTATGAAACAGCTTCTGAGTGCAGATGTTAACACTTGTCTGATCCTTTAATTATTATTAGGAGACCAGGTTTTTTGGTAGGCCTAGATGCTTCTTCAGCATTAAATGAGAAGAGATATTATTAAAGTTTAGAGCACATCAAACCACATTTCCTCTCTTTTTACCCTCTGAACTTGTTCAGCATGAAAACTGCTCAATAATTTATTTATTTTATTTATTTACATCATTTATATACAGCCTCCCTCCCCTAGGGGACCCAAAGCAGTTTACAACATACTATACAACAATGAACATAGTGTTAAAAATGGTCATGGAAAATGGAATTGTAATAAAATACAATTCTGTGTCATTTTGAGGAATAAAAACCAGTACTGTAATGCACAGGCAAGGATATATCCAAAAAAAGAGGGGAGGAAAGGTTAGCTGTTTTGAGCACTTTAGTTTGTAAGAAGAAAAAGAAAACTAACCTGCATTTCCCCAAACCTATAATATGACATTTTATACATGAGACAATTAAGCAATGTTGGGGAGCCTGCTTTATCTACCCGGAACTCTCCCTGTGGAGTAAAGTAGTCACTTTCCTTTAACAAAAAGAAAAGAAATAGAATTAGCTTTTTGCATATCACAAGAATTAGATCAAAGAAAATAGGCCATAACATAAATTTGTAATGTTTTAAAGTTTTGTTATCTGCTTCTAGCTGAAAGGAACAGACTCACCTTCATCTCAGAACAGTTCAATCATTTTTCTTTTCCTTACACATTTTAATCTTATTTCTTTGAGATGGACATAATAGCAGAATTACTGACTTTAAGGATTCATATTTGATTCTGGCTATGACAAATGTAATTAATGTCACATTTTTTACTATCATTTTTGGATTACACTTTTTAAATTTCCTGTTCTAACATAAATTACAGTTTACTCTCAATCTTTATCTCGCTTTTCAAGTGTGTTATGCTGAGACATCATGATTGGCAAGTAAAGACAGGTTGCTCATCTTTAACAATTATTTGAGTGGTTATTTGTAAACTCACAAATGGGTTGTGTGAGTAAACAGAGACCAGGAAGAGTAGGATCACTGTACATAGAATATTTCAAATTAGATCCTGCTTGAAACATCTGTACACTAGGCCACAATTTGGAATGTTAGGTTTAAAAATTCATTCAGAAAATGAAAAATGAATTCATGACTATAATTTATTATTATTATTTATGTCAACCTTCCACATGTTCTCTCTAGAAATCTCCAGATCAAATATATGATCAACTTCCTCTGGACAATAACAACAACAACAACAACATTATTATTATTATTAAACGCATCATCTGAAAATACATCACACAGTCCTAAACACTTGGGAAGTGTTCAATTTAGGATTTTGTGATACGAAATCCAGCATATGTATCTCGTATGCTGAGTCATGCTATGTTTTTGTGTCAATAATACTTTATTTATAACCTGTCCTATCTCCCTGAAGGGACTCAGGGCTGTTTCCAACAATTAACAAAAAAGGCAAACATTTAATGCCAAACAAACAATCTCAATACAAACCTATAAACTAAACCAAAATAACCAAAATTAATTTTTAAATAAACAAATCTAACACATTGCACACATTTACCATGATAAAATCCCACAGGTTATAAAGTAAACTAAGAGCCATTAGAGGCATAAGCATAAGGTAATTTACAACTTCCAATGAGCTGAGGTGGGTAGCCCAGTATCTAGGCAAGGGCACACATAAAGATGTATTAGTTCTCCTTTACGTAAGCTAATGTATATAGATGGGTTTTTAAAAGCTTTTCAAAGGAGAGGAGGGAAGGGGAAGTTTTTATTTCTTTAGGGAGGGGGTTCCAGAGGTGGGGAGCGATCACGGAGAAGGCCCCCTATCTCATCCCCACCAGCTGTGCTTGAGACGGGGTTGGGACTGAGAGGTGGGCCTCCTCCACAGACTGCAGCACTTGTGCTGGTTTGTAGTTTGTATACAGAGATGCAGTTTTTCAAATAGTCTGGACCTGAACAATTTAGGGCTTTGTAGTTAATAACCAGCACTTTGTATTTAGTCCGGAGGCACACTGATCCACCTTTTGACTGATCAGAAGTACCTCTGTTTTGTCTGGATTTACTTTCAACTTATTAGTCCTCATCCACTCAATCACTGATGATAGGCACTGGTTTAGCGGCAGGACAACATTCCTTGGCATTCAGTGGAAAGGAGTAAGAGTTGGGTGTTGTCCACATAAATTTGACACCAAACTCCAAAACTCTGGATGATCTCTCCCAGCAGTTTCATGTAAATGTTAGACAGCATGGGACAGAACTGAACTCTGAGGGATCCCACAGGCCATCGGCCAAGGAATCAAACAGGTGTCCCCCAGCATCACCATCTGGGTACAATCCTCCAGGAAGGACCGGAGCTACTGTAAAACAGTGCTTTCCAATCCCATCCCAGAAAGACGACCCAGAAGGATACCATGGATGATTGTATCGAAAGACACTGAGAGGTCTACAGAACTAACTGGGACACACTCCCTTCTAGCTCTTTTTGTAGATCATCCACCAAGATGGCCAATGTCTCATAGTCAGATCTGAAAGCAGATTGAAATGGGTCCAGATAATTGGTTTGATTCAAGAACCATCGAAGTTGTGAGGCCACCACCTTCACCAGAATCTTGCCCAGGAAGGAGAGATTGGATACTGGCTGATAATTACTCAATTGAGCGGGGTCCAGTGCTGGTTTCTTTAATGAAGGTCTTACTACTGCCTTCCTGAAACCAGTTGGCATTATGCCTTGGGTCAGGGAGGCATTCACCAGCACCTTCACCCACTTCGCCAGTCTCCCCCTGGCCTATTTAATGAGACAGGATGGGAAAGGGTTCAGAGAACACATGGTTGCTCTCATTCCTCCCAGAATCTTGCCCACATCCTCGAGCTGGATAAGTTGAATAGAATCCATAGAACCATGACAAACAGATGACTTAGTTACATCCATGGAGACTGCAATGCATCCACAGAGGCTATAGTGTCATGCCGGAAGAGATAGAGATTCCTAAAGAGATGTTATCTCCAGTTTTTAAAAAAACCATTTTGTAAATTATGTTTTTTTACGTTCATGGCGGCTCTGTGCCCTTAGCCCCAGCAAACATGTAGGGCGGACTTTAAATTAGATTGTTTAATTGGTCAAGTTACCGTTAATTAACCTATTAAAAACATTACTGTTGAGCCAGAATGAAGGACTGACAGGGAACAGCATGTATATTGCTGAGCTCATGGAAGCACAAACTGTTATTAGTCCTGGGTTGCTGTGAGTTTTCCGTGCTGTATGGTCATGTTCCAGAAGTATTCTCTCCTGATGTTTCGCCCACATCTATGGTAGGCATCCTCAGAGGTTGTGAGGTAACAACCTCTGAGGATGCCTGCCATATATGTGGGCGAAACATCAGGAGAGAATGCTTCTGGAACATGACCATACAGCATGGAAAACTCACAGCAACCCAGTGATTCTGGCCATGAAAGCCTTCGACAACACATTGTTATTAGTCCCTTTGAAAGGCTTATTTTTTTAAAAGTGCCTTCCTCCAACCAAGCATTTTTCCACCCTAGTGATCTCTAGCACAGTGTTTCTTAAACTGTGCTCCTCCAGGTGTTTGTACTCCAACTCCCAGAAATCCCAGCCAGCTAACCAGCTGTTAGGAATTGTGTGGAGCTGAAGTCCAAAACATCTGGAGGAACATAGTTTGAGAAACTCTAATCTAGCACAAGAGGGTACTGCAACAAAGATCCGGCTTCTGCCTCTTGCACTGAAGATTGCTCACAGGAAGGCACTGAGATGGCAGTCAGCTGCTTCTCAAATGACAGGGGAACAGCCTCCCATTGACTACAATAGCTGCTTCCTCACAATTGGGAAAGAAGAAGAGTTGGGCTGGGATTTGTCGGAAAGCACCATAACTATGATACCTATACATAGATAACTCTCTTACAGGATTCTTCTCATGATGTGGAACTGTGGAAAAGCAAGCTGCTGTATAAATAGAACACAGGCCTAGTGCATTTTTCTTTCTCATGTATGTAATTTAATATATAATGAACACGGTTATTAGGACTTGTATAACAAAACATTGTAAGGTCAAAGAAATGGGCCTAGCAAAAATATTAGAGGTGAACTATTAAACCTTTTTTAAACCCACAGTTACTTACCCTGATATCCTTAGGGTGTTCTCCTTCAGCTATCCTTACCATCCATAAAAACTTATTGATATCGTCACCAGAGTAACCAATAACACCTCCAAAGATTATTAATACATAATCCACATCCAGACTTCTCATGATCTCATATGCTGCTGTCTCATTTGAAGACATAGCTTTTCCTACCTGAAACAAAGAACAGCCTTACATTTGCATGGGTTCTTTTTAAAAACATAAGAAGCAGATACTGAAAAAAAATCATATTATTCCATCTTAACTATCAGATCATTCAGCTCAATAAAATCAACTTAAATTAAATTTAAATCTAGTTTAATTAAAAGATATGTGTCTAAACATGATAGGATTATATATCTTTTAAGCCTAAAATATGACAATATAGCAGCAAATATCTTTGCCGTCACTAACTCAGATTAACCAACTTATTATGCTGTTACAACTGAATCAGAACACTTCACTGACTGCAAGTTGGGAAAACTATAGAGATTTACAATTGGCAGTGCCGTACATTTAAAAATCCTCTCCCCATTTCCTTCAGGTATTAATGCAGAAGCATGAAGGTGCAGAAGATGCCATGGCAATAGCCACTGTCTTTAGACAAAGATCACAGGGCCAAGGGATGCAGTTCTTAAATCCATACTGTAAGATGCTCTCCAGTAAAATCAACTGATCAAGACTGTATCAAAATCTGGTATTGCAAACAGCAGCATATATTTAAAAAAACAAAACAAATTTACTTAAACAATTTACTTAAAAGATTTTAGTAAAACAACCTAAAATTGTATTAAAAATATTTGTGAGAAAATAGTTGAACAATCTGAACTAGCTCCCTATTTCCTAGGACATCGAATACAACCTGTCATGCTTTTATTTACAGCTGAATTGTGCAGATAATCTAGAGTTTATGAAGTAGCAGTGTTGATCAATAAAATATGGTGAAGTCTTCTATCTGGATTTTTCTTTTATAATATTTACTTAATACACTCAATATAGCAAAGTCCCTCCAAAAGTACTAGAATGTTACCCTACATTGAATCATTTGATATGTCATTTCCTCTACAGAAGTTTTAAGTTACAAGCAACAAAATATGAAGCGTATCTCTGACATCCCAATATAGGTGGTTTATTGATTAAAATACTTGATATGGTGAGTGGTTTCAGCATCTCTCATGTGATCTGTTCTAATTAGGGAAGAGAATATAATATGTGAATTCCAGTGTGAAATTGATTTAATTTGTGCTTGTACAAAGAAGTTGTGACTCAGACCCCATGAATCAAGAGTGCATTACATTGTGAAGTGGTTCAAACATCATGACGAATTACAGATCACAATAGAAGAAACATGCTGAAGTGAGCCTCAGGTTCAAGCAGGGGTCCGGTGGCCTTTTGGAATCTATCTTGTCCCACTTATACTTCAGGGACAGGTGGAGTGGGGAAGGATTGTTTTTCTCTCTCAAAATTAGCCACAACCTCGCTTTTGTGCAAACCAGGCAAACTGTGTTATTCTTAACTATAGTTGATGTGAAACAACCCAATTCCAAACTAGTTTAAAGAAGCTTGTGTTTAAGGAAACAAGTCATAGTTAAAATTTACTAGTTTACATGGATGTAACACTAACCTGTGGTTAACTGAAACTGGAAACTAAAGCTACCTAATTTATTATCATGGAGGAGGAAAATAAGGAAACGGAGAGCTAGAGATGAGGGAAAGTTGGCTTAATTTTGTCACCATAAACCCTGGTTTATCATCATGACCTAATGAGATGAGGGTGTAATGTCAGCCTAATTGGGCATACTTTAATATAAGCAGTCCTTAAATTACAAACATCCGATTTATAAAAGGGGGTGAGATAGCAGGAGTGAGAAAAATCTATCCCTAGGAAGAGAAATTTACTCCTGAAAAATTATCATGGGGAAAAAGTGTCTCCACTGAAGCTGTATCACCAATCTTTGTTTCTACAACAAGCCACATTTTTTAAAATCCAATTATCATGGGGACAGAAAATGAAGTGAAATCTTCTGAACAGAAGTACAAACAGCAAAAGACACACACACACACACACACACACACACGGCTGGAGTTACACTTAAAAATGTACCTGTTGTGACTTACAAATTTAATTTGAGAAAAAATCTACAGAACCTATCTTGTTTGTAATTTGGAGACTGCCTATAAGCTGAAACAAGTCATCACCGTCATCTGTTAGGTTTCACAGATTACTAAATCACTGATCACATACAATCAGTGTTAAGGTAGAAAATATACGTGTAGCAGATACTGTGAAAACTAAATACAAAAAGCAGGCTATAATGGCAGTTTTGCCTCTACCTAGAGTCCAGTTATATCTAAATGGTAACAGAATAAAAATGAGAAATCTTATTTCAGTTTGAAATAAATTATACCAAATTCTGACAGTTTTCCTGAAAGATTTGTTTCTCATGCCCACAATCAGAATTAAGGTATGAAAGACAGATACACAAAAAAATCTATATACAGTATATGAAAATCAAGTTTGAATAATGTGATTTTAAAATGAGTTTAAGGTACTGCTGCTGTTTGTCAAATCACACTGGAAAATAGCAGCAATCTAGGCTCTCCTTCTGGATAAGCTGACTTGGCTTGTATCACAGAACCCTGGTTGGAGGAGGCTTGGGAAGCAGATCTACTTAGCCAGTTCACAAATGTCAACTAACCTGGAGTACTGTTGCAGAACATGCATGTGTTGTAAGGACCACGTGATACCTTTGTTACAACAGCTTCCCTGGCTATCAGTCTGTGTCTCAACCTGAGGCCATTTGGCCCCTAGGGCCCCCAGGATATTCCAAAGGGGGCACAGGTGAAAATCACATATTTACAAACAAAACATTTAAAATAGCTGCTTTCAGGCCACAGAAGGAAACAAAGTCAGAAAGAGGCCACAGTTGTAAAAAGTTTGAGAAACTCTGTGGAATCTAAATGACTTGGGGTGAGCCTAGTTGTAAAAGCACATTCTTCTATACAAGCATGCCTGAGTTTTGGCTTTCATGGGAAAACCTTCTTTTAATTATATTACCAAAGGAGGCACATTTGATGAAAATGTGAGACAAAGTTTCCTTGGTGGTCATTCCTGGATTTTGGAAATCTGTGATGAGAAATGCTACATTGGCTCCCTCTTTGTCATCGCTTTTCAATCAGTAGGTGAAGAAGTCTCAATTCAGGTAGGACTTTAAAAAGTAAGCTGGTTTCTTCTTGAAGGAGCTTTGTATCTCATTTGCAACTTAATTTTATTAAGTAATGTTTTCAACATAATCCGTATCAATTTGAATTTTGTTATCATCAGTCACCTCATGCACCATTTTAGCAGAAGAACAGGATATATATACATACATTATAGATAAAATAAAAAAATTGGAAAAGTCAAGACAAATTTGCTGACAGAATTATCACTGCATACCAGGGCTATGTGGCTGTTATTCCAAGTGTTATTGTCAACTAGAGTGGTTCGATTTGCCATTCCTGCTATTTGATAGCCATAATCCCACCATGACATTACTCTGGCATGTTCATCTGTGTTTTGTCTTAGCCAGTAGTATGCTTCCCTGAAGTCATCCAAAATGTTCCGAGTACTGCAACACAAATAAGAGTCAGCAGCAAATGCGCAGCACCGTTTGGATTACATGTATTATGTCACTAACAGCCATGAACAGGCAAGCAGAAATGCAAGGCTTACCCATCGTGATTGTAAGAGGCTAGTACGACACTAGGGCTGGAGTAGGCATTGCTAGTTACCCATGTACAGTGGACGGCAAACATCATCAACAGCATTAGCATCAACATTGTGACAATGCTCTTGATATTAGGCCCAAGGCCTTCTTCAGTTTTTTCCTGTTCAGATATGTGTTTCCTCACTTTACCTGCCTGAACAAAGAAAACAAATGAAAATATTTGACCCTTTTAGCTTAATAGAAATCTTAGAAATTGCAATGTTTATTATCACCAATAAAAGCATGTTTCATTTCTAGAAGGCGATCTCTGCTTTACACTGCCAGACATGTAAAAGCTTACTTGTTATAGATGTGCAACATTAGTTTCTACTTTTTTTTACAAGTGTAATATATTCAAGTGATAGCTGTTTTCTAAAGAATGGTTAATGAAAGGGGTGGTTCAAATCTATCCTAAGTTAGTATCTGTATGAATACAGCCATATTTCCTAGGTGCTAGGTTCCTGGTACCTATGTGTATTTGTGACGGCCATGATAAAGAATTTTTTGAAATCGCCGTTTTTACCATAGAATTAAGTTGCTCAAATCTAGGTCAAATCTAGCTCTAAATAGGAAATAACACTTTCAAACCCGGAACAGAGAGTTTTTCAAATTTTCTTACATAGCATTATCTGCAAAGCTTGGAAAGGTTATCTTTTTGATTCTGACATGTATTCTTTGATTCTATTTTTAAAACTCAAAGATAGACACCATAAAGAACATCAAGTCTCACCTTATCATAAAGATTTCCTGGATTTCTTTTATCATCCTCATCACTGCTATCTTCTATGGGTGGATTCTCTCTCTTCATATCATCACCCAAATAGTGCTCAAAAACATTGGAGAAAGCAATTGCCGACAGCATACAGACTACTGGAGTCAAAGTTAGCATCAGACGGACCATTACTCCAGCAAAGTATACAGCACTGATTGCATACAAAGCCACTGTAGAGAATCAAAGTTATTCATGTTTTATTATCAAGCATTTGAAAAGAACCAAGGTGATAGTTTTGCTGTTGATTCAAAATAAAATATAATGTTCTATAAAAAACCCGAAAGCTTATATATGTTTGCATTCTAAGGAATTTTCTACTGAATCACATTATCTCTAATTTACACGCCTAAACTTTAAGGAGTCAGCAACTTCAATATATCAATTTTGCTGCTAGATCATTCCAAGGGAAGCTTATATGCCTCAACAAATTGAAATTGACAGTAGGTAAAACCAATATTATTTTCAGTATCCAAGGAAATATAAGTCTAATGTTATAATAAACTAACAATACAATAGGGATGTTAGCATTTCACATCAAGCTAATCGTTCAATTTTGAAAAGTTAGTTACTTCTTACCAAAAACTCTTTCATCATTGATGTTTTTGATACAGAACCATAACCCTGCTGGAAAAGTACACACGAGAATATGTAGATCAAAGAAGAAGGAAACCCATGTTGTTGGCTGATGTTCAGACACTGAAGCAATGATCGGGATGTGAATTTTCGCATACCTTGTTTTTTAAAAAATAAACTCAAATTATTTACAAGTGGTACAACTATCAAAATATGCTACAACTAAAGATCACTGAACATTCTTTATGTAATGCAAGCTTTGAATAATTAATAAATAGAATTAATGCAAAATCTTTAAACATATAAAATGCAAAATAATATGAATTATTACTGATGTTTCAATGAAGCTTTTCTGACTTCTTTTTTTTTGAAAAGACTCACTTTACAAAATACATAGACACTTCACAAGATCTATATAAATACATCCATTTAGGTAGTTCACTCACACTGACTAACAAATACGTTAACAAAATAGTAAAAAAGGCAACTTCCCGCTTTCATAGTGGAAGTGTATGTGTGATTAATCCAAATTCGTACTTTTAATTAATGCTTTATTAACCCTTCACCTTGTCATAGTATTTTTTTCAATATTTACTTAAACTATTCAGTTTTTTTTAAAGAAAAAAAAATATTAAGTCTGCAAGTGTTATTTTTCTCATTCTTATTTAAAAATTAAGAAAAGGTCCCCATCTTCTATAATGTTTTGGCTATCCACTTTTCCTTTTTTGGAATTTCTTCATTGTTCCAGATTTATGCACAGAAGGTATGTCTACTTGTACATTCAAGGTACTCTTTCCAAGACTTAGCTGAAAGCTCCTTTCTTAAAATTTGAATCCAATGGTTTATGTTCTATCCTCTGGAACATCAAAAGAAACAAACACCCCAACAACAAAATTGCACTACTAGCTGTATGCCAATCCTTCAAGCATCAGAAGATGTTGATGCAGTCCCTTTTCAAACATCCCCTTTTTAGCATATCCAGCACCGTTAACCTTCCTTCATAAGCCTTGGTCTTCAAGATTATCGCCAGTTTTAATTTAAGAATAAATTGATTCCCTTAGAATCAAAAGAATTGGAAGAGACCACAAGGGCCACCCAGTCCAAGTTCCTGAAATATTGGAATACATAATCGAAGTACTTCTGACAAGTGGTCATGATGGGAATTGGAATCTACCATCATCTGGAGAACCAAACATTTTTTCATTTCTCCTGTAGTATCATGAAAAGCGGGAGTAAGGCTAGAACTAATCTTCCAAATCATTCAGATGTAAAAAAATGTGTAAACTTCTGTTTTTTTTCTGGAATAATTAGAGTTTCCTTTCAAGTTCAAATTAAGGAAACTGTGACTAGTTCAAATTACAGTCAATCCTCAAACCAGGCTATTAAACCAATGACACACATAACTGACTTAAAATGTAATTCATTTCAAATCAGAAACAGAAACTTAAATTTACTCCCTTGAACAGAAGAAGACAACGGAGTGTATGATCCCAATGCTGGTCATCCCTGTAACACCAGGCTATGGGTTATCATTATGTTTGGAGTAAATTATTTTTTTACCCATTTAGCATAGGTTCACGATCTGACTTCTTATAATCCTACTTACCCAGTATCCCATAGTGAATAAAACCTGCCACTCCATGGTGCAATGTAACCTGAAAATATAAATGATAATCTTACATAGTCTGTCAGGGAGTACTTCTATGGATGTCTATAAAGGTATGAATGAATGTTGACTTTTCAAATATATCAAAAAGGCAAATACTCTGCAGAGAGACATTTACAATATGTGAACACTAAACTTCAAGCATGTTTAAAGCTCTTATAAAAATGTTTTAATGGATGAATGAAAGCCAGCTGCCGCATCAATGTGCTGAAGTTAGGCAGCAGTCATATCCATTGTGAATTCCTCTATACCTTTTTTAAGGAAAAGTGCCATCTGACTAAAAATTATCATATTTTTACCTGTATATGTTAAGTAGATGACACTCAAGAATACAACTCCAGCTGCTAATGATATACCCAAGAAGAATAATGTCTGAAATTCTTGCTTTGTTAGTCTGTCTCTCATATACTGTAAGAAGGCATAGGCCTGCAGCAGTGCAAAGACACCTAGGTAAAACAAAAAGAAAGACTTTAAAAATTTCAAACAATATTTCAACGCTTGCTCTCAACTTGTTTTCTTTCAGTGCTTGCTGTCAATAAACCAGTTTACATCACAAGGATATCGAAAGATTGATAATTATAGGGAGGAAAGGAAGTATATACAACAGATTCTAAACTAAAGGAATCCAACCCTTAATCACACCTGGAATTTTTGTGATTACGCTGCTTGGGAACTGTCCTATTGAAAATGACTTTCTGTGGTGATTGCAAAGAGTCACAAAGCACTCACTTCCCTGAAAGATAAACTAGTAAAGTTATAAGAAAAAAAATCCCAAGAACTGGAATACAAGGTAGAAGTGAGCACTGAGCTTCAGAGAAGGAAGTTACTTCTTTCAATCCTCATTTTTCTTTCCAACACACCTATTTCATAGAAAAGCAAGTCAATTATTTTCCCAATCTTCTCTTAAGATCAACTAATTCCCTCAAGTGGATTTTACCCAAGAAGGAAGATTACCTGAAATCATGCATCAGAACACTGTACAATGAAAGTAAACAAGAATCCCCATCCCTTGCATCAATTCCCAAAATATACATGCCTCACTGATTACTACCGAATTATCATATTTATAACAAATATGCATTCTACACTCATTCATTCATTCCAAATCATATGCTGCATTCATCCATTACAAATCCATCACTTTGACTCCTTAAATCAAACTGAAAAATGCAATTTTAAAAAATGGGAAATGGGGGACCTTGGCAAGCACCTTAGGAGATATCTGCAGATATCATGGTGATTAGGAGAACCACATTGGAAATCCTATTTTAACTACTTATACTTTTATGTATCACTTGTATCATATTTTGCTATCACAGTCCCTTGTGCAACCATTTAAACAAAACTTTCTAAAATGCTCTACAGCAGGTAGGCAAGGTAATTCAAATTAGGTATTAGATTCAAACTTTGGCATTAGAATGTTATAGGCTGTCGGAAGCTCAAAATTAACATGCTATATTTTCAGTACAGACTTCTGGAGCTTATAGGACTGTGATACAGAATTATAACTCCCACACAGTGTATACATTCAATAAAGTAAACTGTTTCTCTTACCTGCAGCTGCCATGTGTTCACTTGTTCTGATTGGCTGAAATCCTACAAAAGGTATCTGCATGGATAATATTAAACCCACAATATAGAAAGTGCTATATGCTGTGAATAAAAAACGAAACAAAACAAAGGCAAATGACTATTACGTAGAGACACAGGATAAGCTATAACTAAGTACAAGAAAAAATCATGTTGTTATGTTAAGAGGAATACTCTTTGAGGAGATAGGAGAAGTTTGAAAGTCATTTTTGGGTATAATTCTTTTATAACATGAAGTTTTAAAATTCCTAGCTGGATCTAATAAAAATAAATAAAAATGATAAAACAATTATTATACGTAAAAACTTTCCAACTATTTTTTCCTTCTCAGAACCATCAAGGTAAGTATATATAATACTGACAAGTTACAGCTGGCTAAAATCCCTTTTATAGTGAAGTATATTTCAATTGTTATCCCTCTGAACAAGCATGAAATATTCAAAATGAAAATGTCAGCATAACTGATACCTCTAACACCTTTATATATATGAGAGGCATTCACTATGGGTTTGCACCCCCAAGCAGTTTTGTTTACTGTAGTCATAATTAAATTTAATGAATTTCTCTCCTAAATATTATAATAGGATACACATCATTAAACATCTCAGCTGCCAAACTTCTAATTCACAGCCAGTGCATTGAATAACCAACTATTTTTTACATAATTTGTCCCCTTTGCATTTCAATTTTGAGTCCCTATAGTAATCTACATCAGGATTATTTACATCCAAATGTCAAGTCTACCTTTATTTTACAAATCACATTGCCAACCAATTATAGCAACACTGCCATCCTCTGGTATTTAACAGCCACTAGTAGTGTGCATTGCTTTTATCGTTTTAGATTTTGCACTTTTAAATCTGACAAAGTCAGGCCATCACCTCTTGTCTTTGGAAGTTACTGAAATATCTTTCACAACAATGGCTTGGTGAACATTTTCCCTACAAATTCATAAGCCATGTCTAAAGTTATGGACACCCACTTCAATAACTTCTGGGACAGCATTCCTGGCCACCACAAGAACAAACAACAGATCAGTCTACTTTGATTAGTGATTCAGTGATGACAAGTGGTTCTTGGAACAGAAAGATGTTATTACATTTATGGGTATGTCATGTTGGTGAATTGGGAAAAAAATCTCCAGGTTTTCCTTTTAAAAGGTGGAGAATCCTCTATGACACCTAACACTCATCGAAAAGCTGTTTTCTAAATTGAGGCTTTTGAAAAATATAGGCACAGTGCATAAAGTTTATTGGCTACTCTTTATTAAACAGTAGGGTATATGTCCAGCATTATTCAAGTGTTGTGACTGCTGCCCACCTGCTTTCATCCTTCTTCAGCTCTAAGACCTGCCTCATAATGTCTTCATGGCAATACTCTGGCAACAGTGGGCAGGCACTCTTTTTAAAAGGTTTTTGTGTTAAATTTCTGAAATGTACTGCATTTTTCAACAACAGGCTCATTGCTCAAACAGCGAAGATAGCCCATGTGAATATATATCATTACCATATGATATTTGAAATAAACTGTCAAAGCTGTAAACAGGAGATTTTGCTGCATGAGACAAAGAGCCCACAATTCAAGAGAGACAAAGTAGTTAAAAATATATTTAAGAAAGATAATGATATGGATTTTATGTGACAATCGTGGGCTTCATTTTGACTTCATTTTGAGAACTTTTTCAATTTACTGGATTAGAGGTACAGCACTCTTGTTAAATGGCTGGCTATTTCATCTCCACTTGAAAATATTTGCTGAAGAAGATTGCTCACACTGTTCCACACCTTATACTATCAACAATATTTCTGTAATTTGACACTACAGGCAATCCCCGAATTACAAACATTCAACTTACAAATGACTTAGTTAGGAACAGGGGTGAGACAACAGGAAGTGAGAGAAATCTATCCCTCAGAAAGGAAATTCACTCCTGAAAGTGTTATCATGGGGAAAAGGTGTATCAGCTGAAACTTCCTCACCTATACTTGTTTCCACAAAAAACCACATTTTTCAAGATCCAATTATCACTGGGACAAAAAGTGAGGTGAAATCTTCTGACCAGGGGCACAGACAACAAAACCACAGGGGTGTTAACCCTTCCCTATGCTATCCAAATCTAATATCGATAGATATCTAAGACTGGAGTTACACTTAAGAATTGTACCTGTTCCGACTAACAAATTTAACTTAAGAACACACCTACAGAGCATATCTTGTCCGTAACCTGGGGACTGTCGGTACTAGTTTGAAACATATCCTCTAGTACAACACACTTTGCTTCAATACCAATGGGATGGTTGTTCAAATATCTGAGGGTGGTTATTTACTCTCAGAGGTGATCTATTTGACCCACTGATGTAGGGGTTTTTTTTAAGGGGGGGGGGTCAATATTAGTTAGGGTGGAGGCTTGCAAAGTCTTACATTTGACTGGGAAAATTATCTGGTTAAATAGGTTAAATTTCCCTTTTTTGAAATTTGTCTGCTTCTTGAAATTCTTGAAACTGCAGGCTGTAACCATGTTTAAAGCGATTTGCAGTGAATACAAATTTAAATTTTATGACAGGTTTTTATTTGGAACTTTCTATAGACATGCATGGATAGTAAGCAAGTGAGACGCTTAAATATTGGAAGCTCCATTTTTGATACAAAGATTAGGTGGGTCTAGAACTCCATACAACCAAGGGCTTGTAGGTACTGCACAAAATAGTGTATGTCAATAAAACAGAAAGCAAAATGCCAATGCTGTTTGGTTGGTTGAGTAATAAATATCAACAATATGGAAAGTGAGATTATTATAAAGATCATGCAGGCCTGAAAAGATATAAACAAGAATTATCATATGAACTTCAAGTTCAGGTTTCATTTAGCTGCCTGCCTTACCTTGAAAGTCAGGAATTGTCTTGATATTTTTACTTATATTATGTCATTAAATTTAGTACAAATTTACTTAATTACTAGCTAATAACACTGGATACTGGGGACCTATCAAATGCTTTTACAGAGCAGTTATAGCAATGAAAACTCAAACTGATATTAAAGTAAGATCTTGCAACAAAAAGTTGCAGTCTAAAGTGTTTGTCTTTAGCATTCAAGCCATTTTGATTTTTAATCAGGTCTGGGTTCCTTTTCTTTGGATGTGTGGTGAACAGACATAGGCTCAAACCCAATTACAATAAGCGTTTGAATTTCCCAATGTGCATCTCTATTTCATGTGGACATGTTAAAATAGCTTATCAGTGAGAATGAATAATCAACTCATCTAGAAATAAACAATTTGGCCTTCTGTTTTTTTTTTAATCACTATCAATTTTTCTATTTCTCCTCACACATGGCTTTCATTTTTCTTCAGCCACTTCATCCAATTATATCCTCATCTTGGTTATTCCTCTTTTAATCTGACAACAATACATCCAAAAAGTTTCGGTTGCTTTCCGAGGCTGTCCTTCCCAAATGGCCAAGGGCATGACGGTTTTTCATAATGGTGCAAATATAGGGCTCACACAATTCTTTTTGTATATGGTTAATATACTGGCAACATTTATATGAACAAACTTATATGAACAAACAAAATTATTAGTAGAAATGATTGCTTAAAGGTACCAACTGACACAAAAATCACTGCTCTGCTCAACAGGTTTCAGGTTTCCTTTCTAAGTTACTTAAAATCAGACTGAGATGTTCCAAATGAAAACAAATATATGGTACAGTAAATGTTTTGATTTACAGCTAGACAGTGATTCAAAATAGATCACAACATGCAACCTTTTTGGTTTCCCACACTTTTAGTGAATTTGCATTAAGATCTTATACAATATTCCTAAAATGATTCAAAAGTACTCATACTGATGTCAACATCAATAACTTTGCATCAAATATGCACGAGCAGTCAGCAGGAGTTTAGTCAGCATTGAAGCTATGATGCCAAGTGGGTCAAATAAATGGCTTGCTTACGTCCATTTGCCAAAGCAATAAAATATGACAAAATTTGCTTCAAAAATGCCTTCTGAAAATTACAAATGATGTGGGTAGTTTTAAGGTAGCATTGGTTTAATTATCTAAATAAATACATTAAATCTAAAATAGTGAACCCAATACATTAATTCTAGTATTTAATCACCACCAACTGAATGTTTATTACTCCACTGAACTTCTCCATCCATTTTTGTTGACAAAATATAAAATTTCCATTTCAAAAAACTGATGTTATTCTCTCTCTACACACTTCAAATTTTTCTTCTAAACCATCAATTTTAACTCCTTTGATTTATTCTCTTAATTTTCATTTCCAGCTGCAACCATGTTTTGTGCATGTGTATATTTGGACTTGCCGCATTCAATTATTCTTATTTTGCACAAGCGGCATTCAGGTCTATAGCTAATAACCCCGACAGATAATGGCGCAAGACACATGACCCCTATGAGGGCAGAGCTACCCCCAAAATGCTTATTCCCTAGCTCTGTAAGATTCTGAACAAGGTAATGTCCAGGCAACCCATTTGTGTAAGTCATGGAAACCAAAAAGTAAAACATTATATTTTATTATGATACATTTATATTCTGCTTTGTAACAGAAGATGTTAGGATATGTCATAGACAAGAAGACAATACAAAATAAATTCAACAGTTGAGAATAAATTAAGACTCAGGTTGAAATTCTTAACTATGGTAAGTCCACTAAAACCAACATTTGACAAAAATCTGAGGCATCTATCAGAATTCCTTGAAGAGAAAATAGCAACTACAGGCAGAGACATTTTCTCATAAAATCATAGTATAGAAATTTCCTGGCAGCAAAGTCCTTCTTTATTCATGCAAGTTATGTTAGTTGACATGTATGCTCACAAATTCATATATACCTTTCTAAAGAAATCACTATTCTAACATACCAAATAAAAGGAAGCTTATTGTAAAGAGGTCTGCACATATGCATCTAAAATGCTTCAGCATGTTACTTTGTGTAACTATAGAATTGCTTTGATTTCTTTCTTGGTAAGGAAGCAATTCTGTTATCTCAAACTTGGGGTGAGGCACTGAAAAGAACAAACTGGAGAGATGTTTTTCAATGATATTTTTACTCCTGATCTTGTCTGTTTTCCTGCAAAACTGGCATTTCAAAACTGGAGAATGACCTAAATCTATCACTTAAAACTTTCTTTAGAATCAGTTGTGCATTTAAAACACAAATAAAATCTTTGTAAGAAGCTAATTACACAAATATGAATAAAACAATTATGATGTCTGCTTTGCAAGCATTATCTACTTATAAATTACAACAAATAATAGATACAAACTGCATTTCCGACATACAATAATC
This sequence comes from Anolis carolinensis, assembly GCF_035594765.1. Classification (NCBI taxonomy): domain Eukaryota; kingdom Metazoa; phylum Chordata; class Lepidosauria; order Squamata; family Anolidae; genus Anolis; species Anolis carolinensis. The sequence continues at coordinate 71,920,622 of NC_085846.1, forward strand.
ACCTCCTATTTAATTGCCACCAAATTAGAGATATATGACTTGACAGACCTGTTTTAATTACGCTTCTCACACTGTTAACAGTAAGGGAATTCTGAATGAGCCCATCTTACTCCCAATTAAATGTTAAACTCTCATTTAAAATTTCAGTTTGCATTGCTTTTATGAGATTGTTTTTATCTTAAGTATTATAATTCTTTTTAGCTGTCTTTGGCACACTGGTGAAAAGTAAATATTACTAATAAACGAACAAGTGACTGCCCAATACAAAAGCAGATGTAATGGAATAAGAGAAAATAAGTGAGATTAAGTTACTCTATTATTTTGATCAATCCACTAAAATTTGACAGGTCAAAACAAATGGCTTGGTTTAAACAGAGAAAATGAGTTATCCAGAATGGGTTAAAAAACCCCACTTTTTCTCAATTTCAGCAAGTCAGAACACTCACCTATATAGACCCTCCTGCTGTATCTCTGCATCAATAGTAGCACAAATACATGCAGTGGAATAAGGTTGATGATGAAAACATAACCACCCCATGCAGAAACCTGTCAGAAATGAAAACAGCAGAGCATAATGTTATTTTGTAAATAGTTAAAACATTTAGACCAGTGGTTCCCAAACTTATTTGGCCTACCTTCCCCTTTCCAGAAAAAATGTTACTCAACGCCCCCTGGAAAGGGGGGCCTGGCTTAGAGGGGTGGGCGGGGCTCCTGCTCAAGAGGGCGGGGCTGAGACTCTCCCCTAGTCCAAGATGCAGGGCTGGGAGGGGGAGGTGGGCGGGGCCACAAATGGGTGGCCAGGATTGGGATGGGCGGAGTTACAAGCTCTGAGGCAGGGCTGAGCTTCTATCCCTGTCCTGCGGCACCTGCCCGGACACAGGGGGCAGGGCTAGAAGAGGGGACAGGGCCTCTTCCCAAGTGTCTGACAGGGCTGAACCTCTATACCCCAGCCCGTGTTCTAACAAGCGCCTCAGGGGAGGTATACAGAGGCTCAGCCTAGTCTTGTGCTCTTGGGAAGAGGCCCCACCCCCACCCCAGCCCCGCCCTTTAGTCCTAAAAGGCCTCTCAGGAGAGGTATAGATTTTCAGCCCTGTTTCGGGCTCTTGGGAAGAAGCCACGCCCTTGTGTCCTAATAGGTGCCATCACTGCCCCTCTGGATTGCTGTGGCGCCCACAAGGGGGCGGTAGCGGCCACTTTGGGAATCACCGATTTAGACCGACCAACATGAATTACCAGGTATGTTCCAAGTCACAATGAAAAATCCAACGAACAATCAGAAAACAGAGTAGGTAGCATGAAAGATAGTTTTGTATGAAAGAGAAAATGTTATATAAAATGATTATTTAAAAAGAAGTGCAAATATTAAAGAAACATTATACATTTCCAACTGTAATCTTATGAACAAAATATAATTTCATCATGTCCAGTTTAGTCCTTTACTAATGTATTCATCTGCTCATCAATAATATTTTTTTCTTGTCGCCAAAAAGGAGACATCTCAAATTTTGGAACATAATCTAAAATTGTGATCTATTATCAGTTACCTTGAAAAAAACGAAATACATTGGGAACATCAGGTGTGTAGGTTACGGAAAGGTGTGTGAGAGAGCCCCACTCTTAGTTTAACCAAACAACTGCCATTTCAACTCCTCAATAGTCATTATAAGAAGAATTAAGTAAGTACTGTAATGTTAAGAATGGATGCCTGGAGCTACCCTCCTCATCTCCTTTTCCTTTCATGGCACGAAGATAATCACTGGGCATAAACTACTTTTTAAAAACAAAATTGTTGTATAGCACATAGGGAAATTCCTATGTTTCACAAATTTAAAGCAATTCCCTTCACAGAATGAAGCTGAAAGAAATCTGCATACAGAAGTTGTCTTTCAACACTACAGCAAGTCCTTAGACACTATGTGTTGAATTTTAGGGACTGTAGGAGCTGCCATGGAAAAGAGAGAGGACAAGGAAATTGATTTTTGGTCCTGTGGCATGCACCTAAATTTGGTTCACTCAATACAATTAAATGGATGCAACACATTAGCTAACTGTTAAAATGCTTTCTCTACAAATTAAAAAAACAAACATTTCTACATATTCCTGACAAGTCTAAGTTGAAAACCCACACAGGAGAGTTATTTCTACAAGAATGAACAGACTTCCAGGGAAACCAGCACCACACTAAGCATATCAATAACTTTGTCAGAAATAGCAACTGAGGGCCCTTCCAGACAGGCCCTATATTCCAGGATCAGATCCAGGTTTTCTGTTTATCCCAGGTTATCAGTGCAGATTCATATAATCCAGTTTAAAGCAGAAAACCTGGGATCAGATCCTGGGATATAGGGACTGTCAGGAAGGGCCCTTCTAGAATGACCATATAATGTAGTTTGAAACCAACTTGAGATAACGTCCACAAAATGCACACTGATAACGTGCTACAGCATGCATTAAAATAAAGTCTTGAGAATTTTTGGAGTTCAGCCAAAAAAATGTGCTACAGCAGATGCCAGATATCCCAGATCCAAGGCAAAATCGACTCCGCAAAATGCAGACCACACTGTAGACACTCGCTCTTACTGAACTGGAGTAAAAAATCCAGAATGGGCCAAAAATGCTCGAAGGGATCTGTTGGGCAGCAGAGGGCTAATCGACTCTCTGGGAAGGAGAAGTGATTATATCTGCTGCTGTTACTTTCCCTTTTTATCCCCATATGCCTCTGGGTGCATTGATGCATATCTCTGCAAACAACGAAAAAACAATGAGTGACAAGGGTCCTTGGTAAATGTAATCACCTTCCTGGCTTTAAGGCAGTTCCACACATGGCAATCTGATCATCTGTGCAGCGAAATTGGTTCTTCTCAAACCAGTTCCAAACTGGATTATAATTTCAGTATAGTGGTGTAATGAGATAAACTTATCTTCTAGATAAGGTAACTTTTGCTTTAAAATCAAACTTAACAAGCACACACTTTCAGCTCACAGAGCAAACTCTAACGCAGTGTTTGTGAAAATAAGGAAAGCTATTTCTGTGGGATAAAATAGCAGTTAATCTCCCTTTATGAAACAGCACTGGGAAGGAGGACTGAAATTTCCTAATGCTGAGCCTTTTATTTTAGTGACTCAGTAAAACGTGATCATCAAATCAAACAAAGTATAGAAATACTGAAACAACAGTACCAATCTTTTGAATCAACAGTACCAATACTATGAATCAGTAGTGATCTTAAGCACATCTGAAACTGATGAGAAAAATCTCCAATTGCAAAAAGGAAATACCCACTTAAAGACAGTTTGCAAATTTATTTCTCTCAGATTCCAAAATTCTTAGTTGATTTTAGAACCCTACAAGGGAAATTAAAGAATACATTTTTATATATTCTATGTTATGTGTTAAATATGCTTACTGAGAAAGAATACACAAATTCAAAACAACAATCACATAACCTTGATACAAATACCTATCAACTCTTTAAATTGATGACATTTTCCACAAAGATTAGACATGGACAATCTGGGGCGTTCAGCCTAATTTCAAAAGCTCTGTGTAAGAGATAAATTCAAACACCTGGCAAGAGTAATCTGCTCCTCCCAGGGAGACTGCTGACTGGGGGAAAGAAGAGGAAGAAAAATAGGGATGAATCCATCTACTTTTGGCTTTCTCGCCTGAACACGGCCAGGAAATGCAATTCTCAGCAAATAATAGTTCCACAATACTGCAACAGACAAATATTTAAAGTCTCCTCGTCGTCTCACTCGTTCAGTCATTTTCAACTCTTCGTGACCCCATGGAACAGTCCACGCCAGAGCTCCCTATCGGCCGTTGCCTCCCCCAGTTCCTTCAAGGACGAGCCAGTCACTTCAAGGATATTGTCCATCCATCTCACCCTTGGTCGGCCTCTCTTCCTTTTTCCTTCCATTTTCCCCAGCATTGTGATCTTCTCCAAGCTTTCCTGTCTTCTCATGATGTGGCCAAAATACTTCAACTTTGCCTCTAATATCCTTCCCTCCAGTGAGCAGCCGGGCATTATTTCCTCGAGGATGGACTGGTTGGATCTTCTTGCGGTCCAATGCACGCTCAGGATTTTCCTCCAGCACCAGAGTCCAAAAGCATCTATCTTCCTTCGCTCAGCCTTCCTTATGGTTCAGCTCTCGCATCCATAGGTTACTATGGGGAATACCATCGCTTTAACTATGCGGAACCTTCGTGGCCAGTGTGATGTCTCTGCTCTTCACTATTTTGTCAAGGTTGGCCATTGCTCTCCTCCCAAGAAGTAAACATCTTCTGATTTCCTGGCTGCAGTCTGCATCTGCAGTGATCTTCATGCCTAGAAATATAAAATCTGTCACTGCCTCCATGTTTTCTCCCTCTGTTTGCCAGTTGTCAATCGGTCTGGTTGCCATGATCTTGGTTTTCTTGATGTTTAACTGCAGCCCGGCTTTTGCACTGTCTTCTTTCACCTTGGTGATAAGACTCCTCAGCTCTTCCTCACTTTCAGCCATCAGAGTGGTATCATCTGCATACCTAAGGTTGTTAATGTTTCTTCCAGAAATTTTAACTCCAGCTTTGAAGTCTATCACATAGAAAATAATTTCAAGGAACAAGGATTCAAAGAAAGGTACATGAAGTAACATTTTTAAACAAGTGTGAACATATTTGTTCCAATATTAAACATGCAATTATTAAAAGATCCACCATACTAAAACACCAGTGACTTGTTTGCATATGGTAACAGAAATAAACAATGACTAAATAAAGACTGAGCTTTTGCGCAGTCTATTCAATTAGGTATGGTATTTCCAAACCAGATGTACATATACTGTAGTTGATATATCACTCACCATGTAGAAATAAGACAGGCAGCAGCATATGGTCCAGAAAACTGATCCAGTTTTCACAGACTTCACCTAAAAGAATTGTTTGAGTTTTAGCAAGAGTAGAAAAAAACAAATATGTGTTAAAGTAGCCATGGTACTATCAAGAGCAGAGGCTAAAGTCTACAATATCAACTGCTTTTCACTGTGGCATTTACTTGTTAGTTACACGCATAACTACAAAACAAAAACAATCATACTGGCATATAAAATTTTAAAATTCTATATTAGTGCAATGCTTTTATTAGGCCAATCCCAAAAGAACATAAATATATAAGCTTGTAAGAGCTGCTCAACTCTATATAGGCAGGATGTGAACAAAATCAAATTTGGAGGGAACAGAGATGACTGAAATGGATGAGGAGGGAACTTGTGCATACTAGCTACTCTCTAGCTACACCTAGGACTGCTGTGAACAAGGAAGCAGCAAATTAATTTATCTCCCATTTTTTGGAAGACACAAGATCTCTGCACTTTCAATTGGTCTTTCACATATTTCCATATGTAGGAAATGCTAGGCTTATATCTACCAAATGACTTTGTGATTCTTATCTTTACTGACATAGAACCATTGTGGAAGCACCCAATGTAACAATATTTCAAAGGGCAATGAAATTAGCTATATTACTTGATATTTTTTCTACAGATGCTGACTCTAGAAGAAAAGGATCTAAAGATCAAAATAAAATTTTAAGGAAAATCTCAAGCACAGCCAGAAAATAAAAACAGTACTTGAATTAGATTAAACTACTTACCCACAAATAGTATGTGAATTGCAGTGCAAAAATAGCTATCCCTTCATTGTCAAAAGATCCTGCAACTGATCGTGATATGTAACCTGGTACTATAGCAATAAAACAGGCAGCTAGAAGCCCTGCTCCTTGGTTCCACAGTTCTCTGGTAAGCAGGAAAGTAGAAATTGATGTAAGGCCGCTAAAAACTGGTGCAAGAAACACACATACATCTCTTATGTGGACAGTAATGTTAAGCATATTTAAAATCCAATGTATAAGGCCTGCTGTCACCATCAGTCCTGGGTATACCTAAGAAAGACAAGGAAAAACATTTCACTACAAGGCAAATGAAATATGTGATTTTCATGTATTTGAATCAATGTTATAAAAATACTCTTAAGTATCTTGAAGCAGTAATCTATGTAGGAGAGATTATTACTTCTACAAACCATTTTAAAAATCAAGCTATCAACAGACAGACATCCTGTTCAGTGCCTGAGCAAAATACCCTTCACATCATGAAACAAGATGTGCATGTTGAAGAAATTGTATACCCTCTTGATTTCAAGGATGACTCAAAAACATGAGTATCACCTGAGTTAATCCGAGTGAAATGTACAATATTTTTAATATAAATAAATAAGGACAGGTTGCTCACCTGTAACCATGTTTCTTCGAGTGTACTCTGTGAATTCACACTAATGGAGAAGCTGCGCCTGCGCAGGTTCCGACGGAAACTCTTCCAAGCTGAAGTTCAAATTTTGGCGGTAACCACGCCCCCCTTCCCAAGGGGCATATAAGGCAGCCCCAGGCGCCCGCTCTCCAGTTCCTACGCCGCCAAGGCAACGAGAAAGGGAGAGGTTTGCCAGAGGGGAAGGAAGGGCGGGTTTGTGTGAATTCACAGAGTACACTCGAAGAAACATGGTTACAGGTGAGCAACCTGTCCTTTTTCTTCGTGTACTCTGTGAATGCACACTAATGGAGACTAACACGCTAAGGTCCCGGATGGTGGGACAAGGCAAACTCGACAATCAGTGAATGTCCAAACACATGTTTATTAGGACATAGAAAAAATAACCGTCCCAAGGGACCAGTGCAATAAATTGTCCGAAAGGACCAGTGCAATGCAACATGAGCATCATAGAAGAAGAACATAACATGGAAGGAATTTTTCAATAAACATGATAGAGAAAAATACACAATTGCGTAGTGCATATAAACGCTCTCCCAGGGGGAGAGGGACAAACACATCTTGGTCTTTGGCATATCCGCCAGGGCCAACGAGGCGGTACAAAGCAACAGAGCAACTGCTCAATACAATCATGGGAAAAAAACATATCCCTAGAGGCAGGTATGGGGAAAAAAACCCCGTCCAACTTGAAGGAGAGGTATAGAGAGTCACCTGTGGGTGAATATGAAGAGAAAAAACGTCTGAGAGTCAGGAGAGGCAAGATGAGAGTACTGATCTTGCAAAGGCCGAGTCTTTAAGGGCCTTACTGTCCAGCCTGTAGTGAGAGACAAACGTGAGAGGGTTTGACCAGATAGCCGCTTTACATATGGAGTCAAGCGGAATACCCCTAAGGAAGGCGGTCGACGCCGAGAGGCCCCTAGTCGACCTCGGGCGGATGGAAGGAGGGGGAGGTCGCTTGGCTAGTTCATAGGCCAACTCAATGGCCTGAGCGATCCAGTGGGACAGTCTTTGGGAAGAGATGGGATTACCCAACTTGTCCTGGGCATAGGCGACAAAGAGTCTTTGTGACTTACGAATGTCCTTAGTACGGTCCCTGTAGAAAAGAAGTGCTCTCCGAACGTCGAGAAGGTGCAGTTTTTGCTCGAGAGGAGAGGAGGGGTTAGAGAAGAAAGCTGGTAAGACAATGTCCTGGTTGAGGTGGAAGGCTGACACCACCTTAGGAAGAAAGGTAATGTCCGGGCGAAGAACAGCGCGGTCATGGTGGAAACGAAGATAAGGCTCGTCGACTCTGAGGGCAGCGAGCTCGGATGGCCGTCGTGCCGACGTGATCGCCACCAGAAAGGCCAACTTCCAGGAGAGCAGGCGTAGATCGGTCGAGGCAAGCGGTTCGAAGGGAGCAGAAGACAGTTGAGAAAGTACAAGTTCGAGGCTCCAGCCCGGCGTAGGTGGTAGCGACGGCGGGCAGATGTTATTGTAGCCCCGGAGAAAGGTTTTGATCAGGTGGTGAGAAAAAAGAGATGGCTGGCCGTGGCGCTGAAAAGACCAGGAAAGAGCTGCGAGATAAGCTTTTATAGAGGCAAGAGAAAGTTTCTTCTCGACGAGAGTCATGAGGAAGTCGAGGACCACCGATACCGAGGTCGGGAAGGTGTCGACGTTACGGGATCGAAGGAAGGCATGAAAGCGAGAGAGTTTGTAGGAATAAGCCTTGGTAGTAGACGGCTTATGGGCTGCCCGCAGGACGTCTTGCAGATTCTGCGGAAGAGAGGCTAGGTAAGAATCCTCCATGCAGTGAGATGAAGGGAAGAAAGGTCCGGGTGAAGAATTTTGCCGTCCTCCCGTGAGAGAAGGTGCGGCGAGAGAGGCAGAGGGTGAAACGATCCTCTGGAGAGGCGAAGAAGGGCTGGATACCACGGTTGGCGGGGCCAGGCCGGAGCTATGAGAATCGCCGTGACCGAGATCGAGAGAAGTTTTTCGAGAACTTTCGGTATGAGGGGAATCGGTGGAAAAAGATAAAGCATCTCCGCCGACCAGTCCAGAAGAAAGGCATCCCCTAGGCAGCCGGGGAAAGAGTTCGGGGGGAGCCTCGCTCCGTAGCGGGGTAGCTGAGCGTTGTGGGGAGACGCGAAGAGATCCAGAGTAGGGCGCCCCCAGAGGCGGAACAGACCGTCGAGGACCTCGGGATTGAGCTTCCATTCGTGAGAGGAAGAAGTCATCCTGCTGAGGGCATCCGCTAAGCCGTTTTGGGCGCCCGGTAGGTGGATTGCAGAGATCTGTACGCCGTGGGCTATGCACCAAATCCAGAGACGAGAGGAGAGGAGCATCAGTTTCCTCGAACCCGTACCACCCTGTTTGTTGATGTAGAATACTGCTACTAGATTGTCCGATTGAATGAGGATGGACTTGTGGCGGATGAGGGGGGAGAATGCTTTTAGGGCTTTGAGAATGGCGAGAAGTTCGAGGAAGTTTATGTGGTTGGCCCTCTCTGACGGGGACCAAAGATTTTGAACCGTTAGACCGTTCATGTGGGCTCCCCAAGCGTAGGTGGAGGAGTCTGTGGTTATGGTTAGCGATGGCGGGGCTGGATGGAAAGGAAGGCCCTTGCACACGTTTTGGTGAGACATCCACCATGAGAGAGACTGGCGGACGGACGACGGTACCGACAGGTATCTGGAGTTGTGGTGGTGGAACGGTTTGAAAGTGTCTATAAACCACCTTTGCAGGGTCCGAAGGCGCAGCCTGGCAAACGGGGTCGTGAGAACCGTGGAGGCCATGTGGCCTAGAAGGACCTGAATGACACGGGCTCTGACCCTCCGGGCAGATCGACAAAGGGCGATATGGTGGCGGAGAGCCAGGAATCTGTCGAACGGAAGTGACACAGTCTCTGCGACGGAGTCGAAGAGGGCCCCGATGAACCGGATTCGGGTTGACGGGGAGAGATTTGACTTCTCGGAATTGAGTTGGAGGCCGAGAGATTTTAGAAGACGCAGCGTGAAAGAGACGTGATTTTGGAGAAGAACCGGGTCGGGCCCGACGAGAAGCCAGTCGTCCAGATAAGGAAAGACCGTGATGCCATGTAGCCTGAGGTGGGCCGCTACGGCGGCGACAACTTTGGTGAAGACCCTCGGGGCCGTGACGAGACCGAAGGGCAAAACGGTAAACTGGTAGGTTTGGTCGAGAACTTTGAAGCATAGGAACCGTCTGTGCGCCTCTCGTATTGCCACGTGGAAGTAGGCGTCTCGTAAGTCTATGGAGGCAAAGTAGTCTCCCCGCTGCAGCATCGGGAGGATAGAGGCAATAGAGACCATCCTGAATTTGGAGGGGCGGATGAATATATTGAGTGCCCTTAAGTCCAGAATCGGGCGTAGCCCGCCTCCTCTTTTCGGGACTGTAAAGTATCTGGAGAAGAAACTTAAAGGGTCCAGTTCGGGAGGGGAGGGACGGATAGCGCCTTTGGCCAGTAGCGCTTCGACTTCGGCCAGTATCTCTGGGGAAGGGTTTGAGTGGAGAACGTGACCTGTAGGAGGGAGGTCCATGAACTCTAAGGCGTAGCCGTCTTGGACAATGCGGAGAACCCATGCATCTGAAGTAATAGAGTCCCATTGATTGTAGAAAGGGGCTAGTCGGTCTGCAAAGATACCGAAGGGACGAGGCAGCGTGGGCTCTACAACGGTAGCGGGCGAGGAGCTTTGGCAGGGGTTGGCGTCAGGTACGCCGATTAGGCTGCGGAGGAGCAGGGGTGGATCGACCGCGTTGCTTTTGCGGATGAGGTCCCCGGCGAGGTTGGTGATGGGCTTGATTGTTCGAGCCCGAAGGCCGCCTGAAAGAATGGTGTCTGAAAGATTGCGGCGGGAAACGGCGGGAACGGTGCGGGAACCAGCGAGTGCGCTGAGGTTGAGGTTGGTCGCCACATTTAGACGCAAGAATTTTAAAGTCATGATTAGACTTGAGTTTGTCATCGGTACCGGCGTGAAACAGTCCGAGCGCGTCAAAGGGAAGGTCCTCAATGACCTGTCTGGAAGATGAGGAGAGACCCGAAGACCTCAGCCAGGCGTGGCGGCGAATGGAAATCGCGTGGGCAATCATTTTACCCGCAGTATCACCTGTATGCTTCGCCATTTGTATTTGGTGGTGAGCGAGCGAGTCTGCCTCCTGTTGGAGGGTAGTGAGGACGGAGCGGTCTTCGTCCGACATCTTAGCGAAGAAGGGCTGCGCCTTCTCCCAGATAATTTGTTGGTAGGCACCCATGCAGGCTCCATAATTCGCCATGCGGCAAAGCAAAAGGGCTCCGGAATAAAGTTTTCGACCCACGGCGTCGAAGCGCTTCCCCTCTCTGTCGGCCGGAGTATTCGACTGACGACCTGAGGATTGAGAGGCCTTAACGACCAGGGAGTTAGGGTCGGGATGGTGTTTGAGCCACTCCAGGGTATCATCGTCGGTACGGTACCAAGTCTCGATCCTCTTCGAGGTCGGAGGAATGGAGGAAGGGTTTTTCCAGGAGGCCTGGATAACGTCCAACAGATAAGGCAGAAAGGGGAGAAGCGTGGCCGGCGGAGCTTGGGCCTGCACCCTTTTGAAGACTGGGTCAGACACTGCTTTGGAGGTTTGCTTGATCTCCAAACCCAGGGCGTCGGCCATCCTGACCATTTGCTCAGCGAAAGCGCGAACATTGTCAGTAGGAGAAGGCGGGTCCGCCTCATACGCGTCGTGGGGAGGAGAGAGGTCGAGACCGAGAGAGACCACCGAGGCCGAGAGGACAGAGTCTGGGCGGTCGACATCAGCATCTTCCTCCTCAGCCCCTTGGGGGGACTGAGGGGGAGAAGACAGCACAGTCTCGGGAGGAGGCAAGGCCTCGCGGGAAGAGAGGGCCGGAGGCCGAAGGTCCTTAGAGGCTGAGGCCTGGGCTGCCCGAGCCAGGCGAGCCGTTTGTCTGCCACGCTCCGGTGTCGAGGTGGGAGGGAAGAGCTGTTGGCGCGACGAGCGAGGCGGCGCAAGGGGCTCCGGCACCGGCACCCTGACCACCGTTTGGGTAGAGTGGTGGGGTGAGTCCTGCAGCTCCCCATCAGACAGGGGGTGCAATGGAGACTGAGAAACATCTCTAGGCCTCTGGGCTGGTACAATAGGAGAAGACCTTCTCGAGGAAGTTGTCGAGGAAGATGGCGGGTCTTTCTTTGAGGAGGCCGAGGAGGAGGAGCGCTGAGTTAGCCGTTTCTTCGCCGGCGGTTGCTTGGATGCAACCCTCAAGGACTTGCCAGGTGTGGGAGGAACCACAGCTGAGTCGGATTGCGCTCGACGAGACTCCTCGTGAGCCCTTTTAAAGGCTATTTTGATAGCAGAGGAGGACGGAGGGGAACCGATACGAGAGCGGATCGAGGTCACCGAAGCCAGAGAGCTCGACGTCGAGGAAGGTCCCACCTTTCCGGAGCGGGTCGACACGGTCGCCGTCGTCACAGTACACGGTGGTTTGACCGGTTTAGCGGCCCTGGAGGTCTTGGACGCTCTGGACGAGACCGAGGAAGCCTTGGCTGCCGGAGGCTTAGTTGGTGGTGCCGACATAGCTCTCAAAGCTGAGGACGCCGACGTACCCGACGTCGACGGAGTCGGTTCTGGCGCGAGAGATTTTTCGTAGAGCGCCGCTCTAAGCCTAGCGGCTCTGTTCTTTCTGGCCTGAGCCGTGAGAGCTAGGCAAAAACGGCAGGTACTGACCACATGAGCCTCGCCAAGACAGAAGAGGCACTTGGCGTGGCCGTCCGAGTCAGGAATTTTAGCAGCACACTGCGTGCAACGCTTGAAACGAGTAGTAGACATGCGAAGAGTCCGAAGTGAACCTTGCGGCGGAAAAAAAGGAACTGGAGAGCGGGCGCCTGGGGCTGCCTTATATGCCCCTTGGGAAGGGGGGCGTGGTTACCGCCAAAATTTGAACTTCAGCTTGGAAGAGTTTCCGTCGGAACCTGCGCAGGCGCAGCTTCTCCATTAGTGTGCATTCACAGAGTACACGAAGAAAAAGCATTTTTCCTTCAGTGTGAAGATTGCACAACAACTTTCCCTGGTACTACCCTGTTTCCCTGAAAATAAGACATCCCCAGAAAATAAGACCTAGTAGAGGTTTTGCTGAATTGCTAAATATAAGGCCTCCCCTGAAAGTAAGACCTAGCAAAGTTTTTGTTTGGAAGCATTCCCACCAAACAGAACACCAGAGTATGAGGGATTGGTAAATGTACATACCATAGAGTGTTGTACATGGAAATAATGGTAATAACAAGAAATTATTGATAAGATTCACAGTTTGTCTGGTTATGCTGGTTTATGATGGCAACTACTGTACAACATATAATGTTTATTTTTTGTTCAACAATCATAATAATAAATAATAAAACTTTATTTATAACCCGTCACTATCTCCCCATGGGGACTCGGGGTGGCTCACATGGGGCAAGGCTCCGACCAGCTTAATTTACAAAAACAACAGCATAAATACATTGAACAATATACAAAAATATATATAACACAGTAAGACAATAAAACAAGAGTTAATACTGCAGTAATAATATCAATCAACCACCAAGTACAATTCAGCCGACTTCATTAGTGGGGGGGGGGGGGGGTCTGCAGCAGCAATGTAATTCAATAAATAAATTCAATAAACGTGAATTCTTCTTCATGGAAAGATAAGACATCCCCTGAAAATAAGACCTAGCACATCTTTGGGAGCAAAAATTAATATAAGACACTGTCTTATTTTCAGGGAAACATGGTATCTGTACTTGTCTACAAATGTTTAAAAATTCAAGTGGGAATAAAGCTAATGTAGAAAGATGTTGGAATAATTCTATAATGCACTAGGTGAAATATCTTGTGTGGTGAATTCAAGTTTGCTGAGAAGAAGCAGTATGAAGGACAGAAGGGAGCAAGATTAGAGAGAGTGACAGTGCAAACAGCAGACTCTGCCTTAGGAGTAGAAAATGAGCTACTTTGTGTAACGTTTCGAATGGAATAATTTGAGGGTGGGTTATTATTACTAATACTGTATATAATTTCATTTGCATCTTTTTCCAGATAAGACAACCACAATACTGATATCTTTGGAACGCCTCAGGTAGTGTGTGAAAGATATGTATTGTTCATTTCTTTATTTCATCTGCTGAAACAAATTATCAAATTGATGATTACTCATGCACAAGGTATTGCTAATGACAACAGGGCACAGTGTAAATTCATTTAGAGAAAATATGACTCTAAGACTGATGGCAAGTTCTATCAAATGTCCCAATCTGCTAAGTGAAATTATATCATGAAGTCCCCAAGTCATGAACAAGATAGGTTCTGTAGGTTTGTTCTTAGGCTGAATTTGTTTGCAAGTTGGAAAAGGTACATTTTAAAGTGTACCTCTAGATAGATAGAAATAGATAGATAGATAAATAGATAGATATAGATAGATAGATAAGAGTTTAGAATAGCATAGGGGATCATCTCACTTTCTATCCCTGTCATCATTGCATTTTGAAAAAAATGGTTTGTTATGGAAACAAGGATTGGGATAAAGTTTCAGTGGAGACACTGTTTCCTCATGATAACTCTTTCAGGAGTAATTTCCTCTTCCTAGGGGTAGATTTCTCTCACTTCCTGTTGTCTCAACCCCGTTCTTAACTATAAGTTGTTTGCAAGTCAGATGTTTGTAACTCGGGGTCTGCCTGTATTGGTGTTGCTTGTTGCTATAATGGGCAAAGTTGCAACTGATGATATTAGTTCAAATTAAAACAGTAAAAATTTCCTTTCAATAAACGGATTCATTGACTTTAAGTGCTTTATTGATAAAGCACTATATATATTACCGTCATCTTGTAAATCCACATAAAAACACTTCTTGCACTGAAAACAGTACATTCATGAGAGCTTATGCTAGTTTTTTGCATTATCATAACACAATTTTCTCATGAGTGCAAGGAGATTGGAATGGGGGCACTAATGTATTGCTACATTGTCTTCTTTCCCCAAACCCCTATTTGTATATTGAAGAAATACTTCACCAGAGATCCTGTTTTTCTTTGGGATTTTTTTTCCACTTAAGTACATGTTTATTAAAAGAATTTCTAACCCATCCTATAAAATGAGGCCTCTAACTGTGAGAGGTTAATTAAATCACCTTAAAACAATGCAAAACTATGGAAATACTTTAGTAAATGTAAAGATTTTAGAATAACAAAACAGGAATTACAAACAAACAGAATGAAAACTAAGTCAGGATCACATTAAACTACAAAACCCATCAAATTCATGTAATGCAGGCAATTAATTATTTGAAAGTGGAAAGTAGAGAAATATTATCTCTATTAAACTATGCCTTACAAATGTCCCAAATCTGCAATGTTAAAGAATTCTTAAAGTGGGGAGAATGTACTAAGCAAACGTTCATCACTTCACCTGCTTCTGCAGTGTTAGTAATTTTACTCAGTCAACAAGATTCCTATAATATCCTGACCACTAATGGCTTAGATGGAATTGGTCTGCTACAATATTTCTTATAATTCATGTTTTAATAGAGTTAATATAACTTTTAATTGATTTTGGTATTGTTATTGTTTTATTGAACTGCCACTGTTTTATTGAATGTGTTTTTGGGGCAATGGAATTGGCCGACTGTTGTAAGCTGCCCTGAGTCCCTACGGGTGAAATGATGTAAGTAAGTAAGTAAGTAAGTAAATAAATAAGTAAATAAATAAATAAATACAACAGTGGATGTAACTGTAACCTATTTTCCAGCATTACTGATGTTTGCTCATTTCTCTGGTCCAAGGACCTTCCTCTCTATTTTTTTTAATTTTTGTTGGTTTTCTAAAGTGATGACTCTGAACAGTGTTCCCTCCAATTAGGTAGCAAGAACCAAGCTTTGAGCTCTAAAAAGTACTTTAGGTGCTGTTGCCAATACATTTGATATCATTTGATATCACATTTCTCTGCACTGAGAGACCCTGAGGTACTAAGACTATATGCCATGGCCGTCTCTATGAAGAAGGATGGGGAAAAAACCCTTCAATACTTGGAGGGATTCCTAATATCAAGGCTTGAACCTACAGTATCCTATACCAAGGTGCCCTGTAGATACCAAAGCTAGATCTTGGTACTGAGACTTTATATGCTGAAACGTAGTTCAGAGCCAGAGACTGTAGCTGAACCTTAACTGAAGCCTCATGGCTTCAGCCTCTGTCTATATCACTGTAAGAACTAATCACCTGTAAATCAGACGAAGAGGTGGATTTTTAGAGCTGTATGGCTCTGAAAGTTTACACCTTCAGTCCTGTGGAATAAATTATATTCCATGTTTAAGGCCAGAGAAACAACTGTGATGGGTAAGATCAGATCTTAGATTGAAGGTCTGGAACAGCACCCAAAGAAGCTATATATATCTGAGACCACATTTTCATAGGCTTTAACAAAACTAAGGTAAGGGGGGGGGGGGTCTCTCTCTTTAAAACTCTTGCTAAAGCCGTAATTTTTACTGCTGAGAAATGAAATCAATGGGAAGACTGGGGTCACACCACTTGGTATGTGCACAGTGAATGTGAGACTTGGGCTTCTTCCACTCAACTTTCTAACTTTTTAAATCACTGTGCATGCACAGAACACATATGGGACTACAGAGAAAGAATAAAGACACTGTTCTGTTTCTTCCACCACAGAGGAGACTTCTTCTGCTTGATGACTCCTTAGACACCGCCTGTACTCCAGAAGTCATGAAGTATACTGAGCTCTAAGACATGCTCTACATTCAAATGATGTAAAACAGTATCTGCTCTTCCCTACCTCAACACGCTGCCTTAAAGCATTCCCTATTTTTAGCTTTATTTCAGAGCCTCTCCTGTGTAGACAGTGCTTTAGACAGAGGCAACATACTTCATCTACCTGTTTGTCATACTGTATAGATTCTCCCAAGTTACCACAGAGACATAAAACATTATATACAACACAAAGCCTGGCATATGTTCTGTGTATATAATATACAAGGGGTTATTCAAACAGCTCTGCAGCCAGGAGTGATAGTATTATGTCATACATCATGGGAATTTACTGCTATCAATGCTCAGTCTTCACTATGACTGCAAAGTACTTCAATCACCATCCAAGAAACCATACAATTGCCAGAAAGTTGGTTTGTGCAGTAATAAGCTACCTCCTTAAATATTCTAAATAGTCCATATTGTGTCAGGTGAACCTTTCCCTACTAAACCTACAAAATGGTCAGATTTTATATTGATATTAAAATTTATTTATTTATTTATTTATTTACAGCATTTATATTCCGCCCTTCTCACCCCGAAGGGGACTCAGGGCGGATCACATTACACATATAGGCAAACATTCAATGCCTTTTAACATAGAACAAAGACAAACAAACATAGGCTCCAAGCGGCCGCGAACTCATGACCTCCTGGTCAGAGTGATTCATTGCAGTTAATTGCAGCTGGCTTGCTCTCCCGCCTGCGCCACATTTTCACATTTTTTTCAAGTTTAATTTTAAGTTAATTCATTTTGTTAAGGGCAATTGGTATGTCCCAAATTTAAATAAATGCCCAATTGAAAAAAAATCTGTTAACAGTCCCAGTCAAATTGAATTAATAATGGAATAGAAGCATGTTGCTTCAATAGCACTCATTTAGATTCTTTTTATATACATGAATTTATGTTTCTAGTACTTACAGTTCCACCAACTATTCTTCCGAGTGGATACCATGCTCTTTCATCAAACCAGTTTAAGAATTCATAAAATCCATGTGATGCAAGATGATGTGTTGATCTATAATTAAACCTGGAAAAATATATCAGTTTTAACAAGTCATCTTTAAATAATTACATTTATTTAGCTTCAGGTAAACACAAGTAATCTGTCAAACAATTTTTCACATACAGAGGGGGGTCAATCTGGCAGGTTAAAAACCTGAAACTTCTAAAATGAAAATAGTATGAAAATATTTATTTTATGACTGGATCCTTCAAAGCTATTATCTCCAAAGCAAAGAAGGTGAAGAGGTAATTTGTTGATACTATCACACAATTTGGATAAGAGAAGCAACTCTCTCTTTTTTAAATAGTAATTCAACTCTGATAGTCTGTGAGCAATTTACCTGGTCAGTAACATATAACACCCTTCAGATACCACCAGATTTGTCCCATTTCTTATTTATTGGTTTTTGCCAACAGAAAAATAGCAATGTCATTTCTTAGCAACTTTTCCAGCTATGCCACAGATAAGGACTATTTCACATACTACAATAAACAAAACTAAGCAAAATACAATACTAAAAGCAGTATGAAGCCTTGGGCTACTGTTTTTTTTAAAAAAAAAGTGGAAAGGGTATTTACTCTTAAAAAATCAATTGATCCAGAATTCTGAGCTTATAGTTCCAGCCAACAGAGGTTGAAACCAAAGAAAAGCTTGCATAAGCCTCAAATGGGAACTACAAAATCTAGCAGAAATTGCACACTTAAATATTTTTATGTATCCCTTGCAGAATCAGCTATATCACTCAAAGAATTTTGAAACACAGAAGATATGAGCTGGAACAAAGACAGCTACAGAAAAAATATAGCTGTCAAAAAGTTATGATACAGGTCTTATCAATATAATTAAAAAGCAACATCAAAAATTATCCTCATTTTGAAGTTCTGGCCTACATCTGCCTCGGATGTTTACATTATTTTACAGCATATCTTAAAACACTGAAAAAGAAATAATGAGGCAGAGTTAAAGAAGACAACTTTTTATCAAGTAACTAAAGCAGATTTTGACAGTCAAATTACATAATAAGTAAGAGTTCAAATTGGCAACTGTTCCGGAAAGGTAGGTAGGTAGGTAGGTCTCTCTCTCTCTCTCTCTCTCTCTCTCTCTCTCTCTCTCTCTCTCTCTCTCTCTCTCTCTCTCTTTCTTTCTTTCTTTGGAATTTCTGCTACAATGAACTAGGCAAGAGATTTGGTCTATATTCTGTACTCTTCCAATACATTGCATTTATTGCAACCAGTTTAGAGTAACTGAGGCTCAGCTGCGATAGTTTAATGTTCTTGAAGCAATGTAATATTGTAAGATGGCTAAAAGATATTGAAAGAACTACAATAAATAATCACTCTTTTCTCAAAGTAGTAGATCAGCTCTCATGCCTGGTCAAGAGGACAACGTTTTCTGGGATTATAGTTAAAAATATTCCAAATGAACAGGTTGCTATCATTTTCTATTCACAAGCTACAACATTTGGAATTTCTGCTGTCTGTAGCTTAGTCTACTATAACACACCTAGGAAGCCAATTAACAGCATTTAACTGCAATGAGGAGTCTCGGGAAAATAGCAATGTGTTGTCCTGCTACATGAACTGACCCATATTATGAAAACAGCATAATGAAACATACAAAGCAGATAATAATATGGAAGTATCTTAGATCACAACCCTACACAGGGGTGATATAATACAATAATCCTCCTCCTAAAATCACCCATTCATTTTAAACCATATAATTTCACCTTATGTAGCAATAATTTACTGTTTATGGTACAAAGAAATTCACACTGTAAAAGAAGCAACTATTGTCTTTCGCCCAACTGTTGTAGAAAACATCTGCTTGAAAGTGAATTTCATTTTTTCAGACCATCATTTTTGAGGTGATCACATTTATCGCCTTTTATTGTGTTCCAGTTCACTTAATATACAAAATAGACAGTATACAAAACAAAAATTTTAAAAAATGGCTGTGTTTTCCACATAAGATTTTAAAAACTTTGACAAGATTTAAAAGGCTTTTAAAAAATGAGGGTCCAGAGAAAGGTGTTTTCTTTTAGTGGTTCTCAACTTGTGGGTCTCCAGATGTTTTGGCCTACAACTCCCAGAAAGGGTTGTTGTATGTCTTTTGGGCTGTGTGGCCATGTTCCAGAAGTATTCTCTCCTGACGTTTCGCCCACATCTATGGCAGGCATCGTCAGAGGTTGTGAGGTATGGATAAACTAAGTAAGGAAAGGAAAGAATATATATCTGTGTAGAGTCCAGGGTGTGGCAAGAGTCCTTTGTCACTGGGAAGCCAGCATTAATGTTTCAGTTAATCACCCTAATTAGCATTAGAAATTTTTTTGTCTCTTGCCTGGGGGCATCCAGAAGAGATAATACTTCTGGAACATGGCCACACAGCCCGAAAGACATACAACAACCCTGTGATCCCAGCCATGAAAGCCTTCGACAACACAACTCCCAGAAATCCCAGCCAGTTTACTAGCTGTTAGGATTTCTGGGAGTCGAAGGCCAAAACATCTGGGGACCCACAGGTTGAGAACCACTGCTCTAGATCAACAGTTTAAACTTCAAAAGAAACTTGCTCCCATGCGCATAGGAATCAGCTCAATATGGGGATAGTCATTCAGAAGGACGTATTTGCTGATCTACCATTTAAAAACATTTCCCACTGCTAACAAGCTTCACATACAGAATCAAAGAAAACCACAGGATGAAGGAGAAGAGCAAGGACCACCTATTATCAGATCACTGACATTATTTTTCTTCTGAACCTCATTTTTGGAAGCCTTATCATACTGCTGTACCTAGATGGTGTTTAACCATATTCAAATATTCTGCCATTTACCTCAGAAGCCAACTGCTTTCATTGTTAACTAATTGTAAGTTACTGATACATCTGAATTGTAAACTCTGAATCGTAAACTTATTATTCAGAAACACAAACCTTTCAAACAAGCAATTATTACCTAACATTTGTTGTATGTAGAAGTCCTGAGAAACATCAGCTAACCAAAATGGATACCAAAGCTTCTGAACTTCTCCATGTGGCTAGCCAAGAAGGGGACCCTCTTATCTGGGGATGGCTTACTACCACCAAAGTCAAACATACCATGATAAATTATGGTATGTCATCACATCAAACACACAGGCATGAAGGCAAAGAATAAATATTCATTATAAAACATCTAGATGCATGACAGGTAGGTTTATTGGTATGTTTATTCAATTTTGTACACAAATAAAGAAAAACAAGAGAAATTAAAATTTAGTCAAGCAGAAGCTAAGAAATTGCAGTGGGAAAGGAATAAGAAACCCATGAAGAAACCATTGAACAGCTGATACAAAGCAGCATCACAGACAGCTTACATGTATACTTTTAATTATTATTGCTCAACCGTGAATGGGAAAAGGGCAACATTTTACGATCTTCACATTGAAACAGTTTATCTAAAATACTAATACATTGTATCATGGGATCTCATGGTGGCATAAAATGTTGAAGCTCACTCCAAACTGACACTTAGCCACAGACTCAACTAGACCTTTACGTCAAAGTGAATATGAGTAATCAAAAGATGCACACTTCTTCCTATAGCAGTGGTTCTTAACCTGTGGGTCTCCAGGTGTTTTGGCCTACAACTCCCAGAAATCCCAGCCAGTTTACCAACTGTTAGGATTTCTGGGAGTTGAAGGACAAAACATCTGGGGGCCCCCAGGTTGATAACCACTGACCTACAAGGAGGAATGCCATCCCATGACATCTATCCAATTCTCAAACATGAGACTCACAAATCCACTGTCTAATTGGGATTCAGAATCCATATGGGGATAGTAAGATGCAGCCTCATTGAACCTCAGAGTTTGATAACGATGAAGCTTGACAGATACCCTATCGCCCACTCTCTGGAACCAGCCTTGCAGGCAGGAGCAAAAACACTGCAACACAGTGCCTCCTACTTCCATCCCACAATTGATCATGCCAGAAACTGCCAAATTATCAAAGAAGATTAACTAGATAGCACTTTCCCTAGAGTAGGCCATTGGCTAGAGCAATGGAAGCTGTTTCTCTATCAAATCCTG
Organism: Anolis carolinensis; assembly: GCF_035594765.1. Classification (NCBI taxonomy): domain Eukaryota; kingdom Metazoa; phylum Chordata; class Lepidosauria; order Squamata; family Anolidae; genus Anolis; species Anolis carolinensis. Next base: position 71,941,769 of record NC_085846.1, read on the forward strand.
GGCTGAAACCCTTGAAATGATTTCAGATACCAGTAATCTGTTTCCTTGAAGAACACCTTAGACCACCATATATGCCTGAGCACCTGCATTTAAAAGGTATTAGAGGCAGATTGGAAATTCCCATATTCCTCTGGGTCCAGAGACATGCTCTTCAAGAAAGTGCACTACTGTCTTCTTAAAAGTTACAGTATCATACTCACAAACTGTGGCATTTAGAATCTCCTGGGCCACACAATTAATCCTTCTTTACTATACCTTATATACCAAGACAGCAAGAGTGGGACATATGGAGGGACAGACTGATTCAGCGTTGTCCATATCACTACACTTCAGCAACTAAAACTGATCCTCCCAAAACTGAGCAGACAATGTGCTACTTAGAGTGTCACAAAATCTGTGGTAAGTGTGATGTCATATTCTAAGGGCTTTTGTACAGCTTTCTCCTCAGTGTGTCTGGTAATTTCCTTGGTCCCAAGGGGCTCCTCAACACTTGGGACAATGTCAATAGGAAACAATATGACAATGTAATACGAGAAGCACAGCAAGATTTTGTAAACTAATTTTGTAAACAGAATACGCACAAAGTCACTTTGTTTCCCCAGTTCCAATGAAGAAAAGATAGCCAAAATTGACATACATTACTGAGAGAAAGTCAATAGCTTATAAAGAAACTGATCTGTAAAGTCTGGTATTTGAGCTCCCCCTTTTTTTACAATGGCTAACTCAGACTGACAGGGTTATGTGTGTGAGGAATGCAAAGTATCAGTATCAGTAAGATTATAGAACAATTGTGTTAACTAAGTAAGACAAAACAAAGTTAAATTCTATTATCTCAGAAACACATGATGTAATTTTCACTTCTTTTCCTCTTGAATAAATTTGTCAGTAATATTAGCAATTTTATGCCCACTGAAAGAAAGTCTTTAGCAACTGCATGTTTTAGAAAACTATTCACTATTTGGGACTTATTTTGTGAAATAGTCAGATGCAGTCAGTTTGCAGAGAAAACAGATTTTTTTGTGTGTAGAAAAATATTTCTGCATAGAAAAGGCTTTTTTCTGCACATTTTTTTTTGTTATAAACAAAATTGTCCTTTGTATAAAACCACTGTATATAAATTTCACAGAATAAGTGCTGAACTGCAAAGATTCTTATCAGTTCAGAATTCCTCTAGTTAAGATTAATTAACACTCAAGAAATATGGCTTTGGATAATTTTATGGTCCATTCATAAATCAACCAAAAGGTCAAATTACCTTATCAGTGTGGACCTGGCTTTTTATTTCATTGAGCAAATGACTTTTGATTTAGATGTTCATCTAATTTATTTTATTTTATTATGTTGTCTGTTGTTGCATACTTTGAAGTTATTTCCAACTTATGGCAATCTTAAAAGAAAATCTATCATATGTTCATATTGAGTTTGCCTTTGCTTTCCTCCGAGGCTGAGAGAATGTGACCTCACCAAGGTCATGCAGTGGATTTCTATGGTCGAATGAGAATTCAACCCTGGTTTCTAGAATTGCAGTCCAATGCCAAATGAAACCTGTGGGCACATTAAAGTTGTCTATTTAACTATGCACAATGGAAAGGAAATGAGAACATGTCCTATAGACTAAAAAAAGTACTACAGTTGCTTATGAGGGTTTATTTCTTAAATATACATCACAAAACTATTGTAATGCTTTATGTATACTACACACTTTCACCGCTCTTCAGAAATAAGAGTATACATCTGGTATTATATATCTTGTAGTATGTAATTAAGATTCTTTTTTTACCATTAATTTATACATTTTTAAAAACAAGAATGGAACTGAAGGTTGGGAAGAGAGAGAAGGAAAAATACTGGCAATTTCAAAATGTTTTATTTATCAAGAGAATTGCAATCCTAGGAGTAAGCTCCATCTAATACAACCAAATACTCACATTTATATAGGGCATTGTCATTTACTTTATTCAGCT